>NC_058404.1:177037167-177277832 GCF_002201575.2 Neomonachus schauinslandi
AAAAAAAAAATATTTAAAAAAAAAAAAAAAAAAAAAAAAAAAAAAAACGTACCATTTTTACCATTTTTAGGCATACAGTTCAGTGGCAATAAGTACCTTCAACAATTATCACCATCCATCTCCAGAACTTTTTCATCTTTCCAAACTGAAACTCTGTACCTATTAAACACTAATTTCTCATTATCCCCTCTCCCTGTCCCCTGGCCACCACCAGGATACTATATGTTTCTATGACTTTGACTACTCTAGATACCTCGGATGAGTGGAATCATACATCATTTGTCCTTCTGTGTCTGGCTGATTTCACTTTGCAAAATGTATTCAAGCTTCATCCATTTTGCACTATGTGTCAGAATTTAATTCGCTTTTAAGGATGAATAATAGTTTATTGTTAGTGTATGTCAGAGAATTATAGAAAATTGGGACATACCCATGGCATGCTACTGGGCTCTGGTAGAAATGGGGTACTTGTCCTTGTAAAAAAAAGTTACTATGTGATGAAAACTAAGTACCAGCAGTAATTCACGAGAAGATGGAAGTAGTACATTCATGTTTAGGTATGAACAGTCCAAAGGGCACACATAAACTGTGTGATAAATCATCCCAAACTTTGATGTCACCACCACTCTTGCAACTCTGCTTAAGCCTATACTTTCATGGAGTTGTTTACAGACTACTGAAGGAGGAAAAAGGTTAATGTTGATCTATATATGAGTAAACTAGATAATTTGGGAAGGTAAAAAAACGGACTCTGATTGCACTGAAATTATATTCAGAGGTGGTCTGAAAGGTAGCAGTGAGTACAAATCCTACCAAAAGGCAAACCATCAAGTGGTATACCCAGGGATCTTCTCATTGAAAAAGAAGTGGCCTGAAGTATGACTATATCCCAATTCATAGGCAATGATGAATGGCTTGGCTGGTTGTTGAGGACCTTGATGGACAAAGGCTAGAAGGTCAGAGAAAAGGGAATCTAGAGGAAGAGTCATGTGGATAACCTATAGAAAAGTGTATGTCTTATTTGAAAACATCGATGACAGAAGCACCAGAGGAAAACAAATAACTTAATGAGTTGACATTTACTAGATTTTGTCTTTGGCCACTCAATGCCAGCACATTAGTATGAAGAGAGTAGCTGTGGTATCAGAGATGGAGGTATTCATGACTCTAACAACTTGCATATCAGAATAGACTGATTTAGGTGTTGCCCCAACCTGATGTTTAAACTGGCAGCAGTATAGACATATATAAGCCTTGATAAGGTACTATTCCTCTTGGACTAGCCAGCTACTTGGTTGCACATTAATTATACTGACTCTATTCCCTGGAGGGGGCAGCGATTTATCTTGATGATACTCAATATCTGGGTATAAGTTTTCTTTCCTGTCTTCAGGGCCTCAGCTATCACTATTATCTGAGGACTTATAGAGTATTTGGACCACTAATACCAAACCTGATGTGACATTGTATTTGACTAAATGACCCATTTTACAGTAAAGGAGGTATATCAGGAGATATAATTAGGGATCTACTGATCATATCACTTACTGGACTACCCAGGAACTTTCAACCTGGGAGAAGGATGGAATGCACTTTAAAGGAATAGCTGACACACTAAATTGATGATATTGTGTGAGTATAGAGTGCTGTCCTTTAGGACAAATTAAATTGATAACCATTATATGATGATGTGTTCCCAAAAGATAGAATACATAGATTCAGGAACCACTGGGTGGGTATAGGAGGGACCAGACTTATTACTACTCCTCGTACTGCCTTGGGAAAGTTGTCCTTCTTTTGTCCCCAAATCTAGGTTCTGCAGATGTACATATTCAAGCTTCCATCAGGTGACAACAACTGCCATTTTGAACTTTTTTCTTTCCTTTTTTTTTTTTTTTTGCCAAGAGACCAGCACGGCAGGGGTAAATGATCCAGATCATCAGGATAAGTTAGATCTACTATTACACAATGAAGGAAGAACATAATACCTTTGGCACCCAGGTGATTATGGGACATCTCTTTGTCTTCCCTGGTGAATTTGGTGGTAAATCAACAAATGTATCAGCTATGATCTTTATTTATTTATTTATTTTTTGGTGAGAGAGAGAGAGTTGGGGCAGGAGGCATTGAGGGGCAGAGGGAGAGAGAGAATCCCAAGCAGTCTCCATGCCCATGCAGGGCTTTATCTCACAACACTGGGACCATGACCTGAGCTGAAATCAAGAGTCAGACACTTAACCAACAGAGCCACCAGGTGACCCGTTAACTATGATCTTAAAAGGATGTCATGAGCTATGTTGAAATGATGCGAATCTAGTTCACCATGCCAGATAAGCCACTTAGTCCATTTGAGATGTTTGTTGAGCATGAGAGAAACCTAGGATGATTACAAATGGTTAACAGGAAGGAAAATCATAGGTTTCAAGTGTAGTTCTGAGACCAGCTGCAAAGGTAGGGGTTGTAGTCATCTAACAATAGATGAATTAAGTTTCCCTAAGAAAACACAAGAACCTTGGTGGAGCTGTCTCCAAATGGAATAAATCTATCACAGAAAGTTGATCCAAAAGGTGTTGGGATATACTCCGTGCAAGCTGCTGTGCATTGCCCAGATCCCCCTTCAGCAGAGGCAGACCTTCCCCATCTATTGGGAGTGTTGCCTGCTGACTGATCATTAAATTCAGTCCTAGACATGTTCCTCAGCTGAAGGTAGATTTCTTGCCCCAAACAGTAGCTTCTGCTTAGCGGCATCTTGCATCAGATGACTTGTCCTTTAATAGCACAAAATCCAAACCTCTTGTCTCAATCTGGAAGTCCTCTGAAAGGCTATCCCATTTCAGAGCTTTCCCGGGGGATTAGTTTAGGCTTTGGTTGCAAGTGCTATTTTACTTTAATTTCTACCCAGTTCTACTTCTCTTTCTTAGATTTTTCTTTTTTGCGTGTTTTTTGTTTTGTTTTATTGTTTTTTGTCTTTGTTTTTGCTTTGTTGTTGTTGTTTTCTCTATAAACACTGTCCACAAAAATCCCTGCTTGCAATTTCTTGGGGAATCTGTCTCAAGACATCTACTACTGAATGAAAACATTTAGTGGAGAAGATGGACAAGCAAAGATTTCACCAAAATATAATGTGGAAAAATACAGTGTAAGGAGCTCTAGAGTAGTGATCTGAGGATATCACTAGAGGCCCAGAGAGTCTGGGGAGCAAGTATATTATCTCCTCTGCCTGGAAAATGGGGAAGGAGGTCATTAAAAGCTTTACCCTTGGTATCACTAGTTTAGCTCCTATCTATGAAATGGATGTCAGCAGCTGGAGGTCTAAAAGAGTCCTCTTCTGTGGGACTCCATACCTGGAGAACACATAGACCAATTGGTTTTCTGGGGGGAAATTTAAATACACTTTTAATCAAACTTCATTCCTCTGATACACATCATCACCAGGGCTGAAGACCTAAATGTCTCTGCCTTTAAGGATTCTAGGTATTTAAAGAATTGGAATGGGGGCACCTGGGTGGCTCAGTCAGTTAAGCGACTGCCTTTGGCTCAGGTCATGATCCTGGAGTCCCCGGATCGAGTCCCGCATCAGGCTCCCTGCTCAGCGGGGAGTCTGCTTTTCCCTCTGACCCTCCTCCCTCTCGTGCTCTCTGTCTCTCATTCTCTCTCTCGCAAAAAAAAAAAAAAAAAAAAAAAAATCTTTAAAGAATTGGAATGGCAATCTGGGTTTCTTTAGAATTAAAATGAGAATGGGACTGATGTGTTCTTTGCCACTTGGTTTTGAAATGGGGAACTGCTCTTCCTCCATCACACATTTTGGATAGCAATTTAGACAGTAATTCTTTTTTAGAGAAGAAAAGCCTAACCTCTAGATTTATATTCCCATTATAATGCTAAACACACCTCTGCATTTACACTTTTAAGTTATTATTACAGTGCTTCTTTCTCATAGCTGAACTCTGGGGAAAAGATAAATGTGTGTGATTTTGGATATGTCTTATTTGCATATCATTCTTAAATAATGGATGGAAGGGCAACTAGAAAACCCTGCAATACTCCTCTAAGATTTCAGAGATATCATTAACTCTGACCCTAAAGTGCAGGACATATTCCTTTGAATTAGTAGCTGATGTGGAATAGAAACAAAGAAATTGGATTTAAAGAGATCAAAGAATTTTATAGAAGTGAATAATACAGATGCGTATTGCCCAATAATAAAACTACTAGCCACATGGTGACTTAATTTAAAATAAGTAAAATTAATTACATTTAAAAATTAAGTTCCTTAGTCACACTATCCACCTCATAAATGTAATTCAGACAGCAACAGGCTATTCTTACTACCGTGTCTGATAACAATGGGTTTAATAAATAATTGTTAATGAACATATTGACTACACTTCTGTTTCCAGTGCCTGATATCATATGTAGTTTGCCTCAACCACTTTTTGTGCTTTTTGCATTTTCTAGAAAAAAGTTGAAAAACCCCTGTGGGGTTTTCTTCTTAGATCTTTGAGAATCACAATTTCTTTGAAATCACACTATTAATCCAGTAGTAGAAAACTCTGAACCTCTGTGCACCGATATGTTTTGTAAATAAGTGAATTAGGCCAGGGGGAAACTGAAAAATGGCAGAGAACTGGTCCTGTGTGATGGGGCAACCACCACTTAGTTTCAAATTTTCTCCTAAAGTAATGCAAATTCTCTGTGGTGACACCACTGACTTTTTGTTGTTATTATTATTTTATATTAATGACACTCTATCAAACTTCTTCACCCTGTAAACATTTTCTTTTTCTTTTTTTTTAGGTGGCATCATATTTTTTATAATTTTAATGGTCAAAGGGAAAGATTTTGGTCTACCTGTCTTATAGCTGAGGACAGAGAGGGCTTGAGTGGTTAGACCTACCCAAGGCAGGAGTAGAGGTGACCAAGAAGGTACCATACTGACCACCTGTGGCTGTCTGGTGAGACCACCCATCCTCTCTCCCTTCTTTCCATCCTTCTCTCTCTCTCTCCCTCCCTCCCTTCTTTTCTCTCCCTCAGTAGCTCTCCAAGAGCCAAGCACTGAGCTAGAAGCTGGGAAAACAAAAGAGAAGAAGCCAGACACAACTGCTGCCTTCCTGGAGATTTCAGCGAAGGTGTCCCAAACTGTTAAGTATGTGTGGTGGGCGTGACAGTTGGGGAAGTGTCGGTGTCTTGAGGCAGTCTGCGGTGTCCTTTGAGTGGCTTCCAGCATTCAAAAATCAAAGAGTAAAGCGAAGAGGCTTTCAAAAAAATAAACTAGTTTCTTCATCTCTTATCTATAATATACTTATGTGATGAATATTATTTCACATAAATATTTTATGTAAAGTAAATGATCCCATTTATTGCTATTGTATGATTCCACTGAGTGCTACTGATTATTTCAAATTTCATTCTAGGGGATGTATACCCTTTCTAATGACATGTATGATTTTATTAAGATCAAAAGTTCCCTTTACTTCTACCTCTCTTCACCTGTTCTCACTACTTGTCTTGATCGAATCAGTAACTACTCATGGACTGACTGATACCAGCTTTATTACAGAATAACTTTATTCTATAATTATGGAAATTTAAAAAGAAAGGACATAGAGATACTTGCATAAATTGGGGAAGCAAAATATATTTACATGTTTAAGTGTTTCTTTAGTAATTTCACTTCCAGTCAACAAAATTAGGAGACATTAAGTACCTACATATTTTAGGTGACTTTCAAATGGAAGGGCTAGTCCAAACGAAATCAATGTTTGCAATCTTTGAGGCACTTTGATAGTATCAATAGACAAAATATTCCTGTATGACATTTTTATAAATAACCCAAGCTGTATGGTCTCCAATTAATTCCAGTACATGTGCTAACACTGTTCTTTTTCATGTGCTAATATTCTGCGATCATTGTGATTAAAACATACAAAGGATAGAAGGAAGGGTTGAATTATGTAAAATATACAGATTTACATTATAATTAAGAATGTAATAACTTGAAACTAAAAAATGGTTTTTGCTATTGGAGCAGTGCTTAATGCTAAATGCCAATATATGATTTTTGGGAATGTTGTTAATTATAAGTTCATAATTGAATTGTACTAATCTTTATGTGCTTTTCAAATTTTCTTGAACCATCTGATTATAATGTCTTTAAGACTATAATTAATGCCAATACAAATCATTAATCAGTTGAAAATAGTCAACTATTACTTCTATATGTTTGTATGGTGGCAAACAACTCATTGTATTGACTTATTTCACT
Source organism: Neomonachus schauinslandi (assembly GCF_002201575.2). NCBI lineage: Eukaryota > Metazoa > Chordata > Mammalia > Carnivora > Phocidae > Neomonachus > Neomonachus schauinslandi. Next base: position 177,043,433 of record NC_058404.1, read on the forward strand.
GAATTAAGCTACTTAACAACCATAATCTTGCTATTGGTATTTAATTAGATCTAATGCATGCTGTAGCCATTATGAAAATTAAGCAAAAATAATTTCCTCTTCTTTCTGTGATAAAAGAACATGTTCAGATTCACATCTCACTTCTAAAATTGGTGTACTTAAATTCCTTTTTCATTGCTCTGTTTTGTTCAGTAGAATATATACACCAGAGTAGGCCAGTTATGTAGTACCATGTATGCAATATCCTAAACTGTATGAGAGTATAAATCTGTTTAAGGCTTCAATTATACTCTCTCCTGTTTTTGAGGCTTTTGTCTTTCTATTTCCATGTTAGCAAACCACATTACACCAAAGCAGGTTACACTGGGACCATCAGAGCCATCCTTAGTTGTCAGTGCAAACCCCCTGACCAGATACCATTTATTAAGCTGCTAGGATTTATGGTAAGTTTTGAGATGTTTGTGTGACATTATTATAAATTCAGCAGTTTTATCAGAATCAGGTTCAAAAACAGCAAGCATGTCTGACCTCACTTAACAATGTTTCTGACACTGAAATGTGATGAACTGACAGCACAGGAAACAGAATTCTATTTTGGTGTTCGAGGAAAACAACACTTGGGGAAAGGACACTCTAGTTGTGTTTAACGTTCTTTAGTTTCTTTTAACTTTGAACATTTTGAATGGTACATAATCTCATGAGAGAAAAGTAATCAAAATTCTAAGAAAAATTTGGATTTATTTCAAATTGTAGAGACTAGTGTAAAGAACTGAAGAGAAAAGAAACCCTAATTATTCCAGAATTATATTTGCAGTGCTGTATTCAATGCTCTTTAAAATAGCAGGCAGACATCTGATTGAGAGGAAAATAAATTTTGCCTTGTAAATTTCAACATTTGATGTCCAGTGAAAAGACAAAGTAGGTTAACAGCTCAGGCTTCTCTGAATGACTAATGACAATGTCAGATCTATTTTAGAAGAAGATATCATTGTTGCTAAAGTATCTTCAGGCTCATGAGCCCTTTTATTGAAAATATGCAAAGAAAAGCAATGATCAAGGTCATCATTCACTGTGAACACTAAACAGAGTAATGACATGGACCATTGGACACTTCAAACATTTTATCAAGCAGGAAAAATTGAATTACTGAGAACAAGAATACCATGAATCTTCAAAAACCAAGAAGAATAATTTTAAGATTCTAGACTAGCATATTTTGAACATCTAATTCTTCACCCTTTTGGCCAGGCAGAACTGTGGGAGTTGTGAGTTAACCACAAATACACTGTGCATTTGTCACTTGTAGAATTGGTTCGTATTTGATATTGCTAAGTAACATTTTACTTGGTTAGACTCCTCAAAAGCATGCAATCCTGCAAGTTACCTGCTGTTTACATTAGTTGTTCATTGTCCAGTGAAGCCCCAGATTATTGAAGATAATGATCTAATACACTGAATAAGGGAAAATAGAAACAACAGTAAGGGAAAGAACACAAGTCATAATAACAAGCATAAGAACTAAATATGGCAGAAGAGAATCTTTGCAAAAAGCTGATGAAGAGGGCACCTGGGTGGCTCAGCTGGTTAAGCGTCTGCCTTTGGTTGGGGTCATGATCCAGGGGTCCTGGGATCGAGCCCGCATTGGGCTCCCTCTTCAGCAAGGAGTCTGCTTCTCCATCTGCCCTTCACCCCACTGTCTCTCTCTCTCTCTCAAATAAATAAAATACTTAAAAAAAAGCTGATGAATTATAAAAGGGAGGGCATAACTTCCTATTCCATTGGTCCTTTTAAGGTGTAGATACTTTTCATATTAATAAAATATTCCATATTACTCTACTTTTAGACCTATACTTATCAACAGTCTTAACTGTTTTATGGACTAAATTTTTTGAGAAATTTGTTTTGGAAAGCTCTGCTGAAGAAAAAAATATCTTTACTGAAATTTAATTAGCTATTTTTTACATACATTTTGTCTAAATAAGAAATCCAGAACTATTAAAGAATAAACTGAAGTCCCTTCTTCCATTTCGATACTGTCGATTGTAGTATTTTTTTATCTCCTTTAATTACTTGGTATTTGTTTTTTTTTAGAGATCTTTGTTTTTAATTTGTAGAATAAATAAATTACTACAAAGTTTTCCTACTTTAGTTTTACTGTGACTCATCTTTAGAATTTTTTTTTCATTTTGTCTTATTCTTTTCATCATGGTAAGTGTACTCTTTAACCCCATCGCCTTTTTCCCTTATCCCCCCACCCAACTCCCCTCTGGTAAGCATCAATTTGTTTTCTGTAGTTAAGGGTCAGTTTCCGGGTTTTGACTCTCTTTTTTTTTTTTCCTTCACTTGTTTTGTTTCATAATTCCACATATGCATGAGATCATATGGTATTTGTCTTTCTCTGACTGACTTATTTCTCAACTTTATAATTACTTTATTGAGAAATATTGTACTCTGTCTTTTATTTTTTTATCTTCCTCACTATTCCTTCAAAAACAGTTTCTATAATATTATGTGGTACGTACCTTTGTGAAACATAATGTGATATTCAGCTTACATTTGTCCTGTTATGTTTTATTTAATCTATTTTATTTATTTTTTTAATTTAATTTAATTTTATTATGTTATGTTAGTCACCATACAGTACATCATTAGCTTTTGATGTAGTGATCCATGATTCATTGTTTTCGTATAATACCCAGTGCTCTATGCAGTACGCGCCCTCCTTAATACCCATCACCGGGCTAACCCATCCCCCCATGCCCCTCCCCTCTAAAACCCTCAGTTTGTTTCTTAGAGTCCATAGTCTCTCATGGTTCATCTCCCCCTCTGATTCCACCCCCTTCATTTTTCCCTTCCTTCTCCTAATGTCCTCCATGCCATTCCTTATGTTCCACAAATAAGTGAAACTATATGATAATTGACTTTCTCTGCTTGACTTATTTCACTTAGCATAATCTCCTCTAGTCCCATCCACGTTGATGTAAAAGTTGGGTATTCATCCTTTCTGATGGCTGAGTAATATTCCATTGTATATATAGAACACATCTTCTTTATCCATTCATCTGTTGAAGGGCATCTCAGCTCTTTCCACAGTTTGGCTATTGCGGATATTGCTGCTATGAACATTGGGGTGCATAAGGATCTATACTCTAGGAACTACAGAACACTCATGAAAGAAATTGAAGAAGACCCAAAAAGATGGAAAAACATTCCATGCTCATGGATTGGAAGAATAAACATTGTTAAAATGTCTATGCTACCCAGAGCAATCTATACCTTCAATGTCATCCCAATCAAAATTCCAATGACATTTTTCAAAGTGCTGGAACAAACAATCCTAAAATTTGTATGGAATCAGAAAAGACCCTGAATCTCCAAGGAAATGTTGAAAAAGAAAAACAAAGCTAGAGGCATCACGTTGCCCGATTTCAAGCTATATTACAAAACAGTGATCACCAAGACAGCATGGTACTGGCACAAAAAACAGACATATAGACCAATGGAACAGAATAGAGAGCCCAGATATGTACCCTCAACTCTATGGTCAAATAATCTTCGACAAAGCAGGAAAAAACATGTAATGGAAAAAAGACAGTCTCTTCAATAAATGGTGTGGGGAAAATTGGACACTTATATACAGAAGAATGAAACTCGACCATTCTCTAACACCATACACAAAGATAAACTCAAAATGGATGAAAGACCTCAATGTGAGACGGGAATCCATCAAAATCCTAGAGGAGAACATAGGCAGTAACCTCTTTGATATCATAATCTATTTTAATCTCTGTATTTCATACTTACAGTTTTAGGCAAATTCACAATGGATATAGACTCAGACTTCATACTTCTTCAACAATCTTAACTTTTCCCCCAGTATTTTAATCACCCTGTGTTAAAAAAATCATCACTTTGAAAAAAATCTTTCTGGAAGGTACATCTAGTTTAAAACTGTAAAAATTGAGGTCTCATGTGTGTAGATGGATGGATTTGATGCAGTAAGACACATGAAAAATTAACATATACACATAGCTGAAAATATATGCTATTGTTGTCTCTATTTCTTTGTAACATAGCAAAATTTTAAAAGCTGTGCAAACATGGGGTGCCTGGGTGTCTCAGTCAGTTAACCATCCGACTCTTGATTTTGACTCAGGTCATGATCTCAGGGTCCTGAGATCCAGCCCTGTGTCAGGCTCCCTGCTCAGCAGGCCCTCTACACCTGGCTCTGCTTGTGCACTCTCTCTCTCTTAAATAAATAAAAAAATCTAAAAAAAAAAAAAAGTGCAATCATATATTTTAGTGTTTTAGATTTCATATGTTACTGAGATTTTACTCTTATCCAAAGTGTACATGTATCAAAAACTTAATCCTATAATGTAAATTATTTAAGTTGACAGATATAAATAATCATATATCATCCTAACAATGTTGTCATTAATTTCTATGCAACAAAGTGACTTGAGTTTCTCTTGTTTAGAGTAAGCTAGGATATGCCATGCTAACAAACAAAGCAAGTGATTATTTATTTCTCTTATAAATTCTTCTCTGGATCCAGGAAATTCTGCAGAGAAATTCCTCCAAGCAGAGACTCAACAATCCAAGACCAACAACTCTACCATTTTTCTCCTAGGATATCCTGCACACCATCTTTCTCAGGAGAAACAAAAACCTGGATAATTAAGCTTATTACTGCCTCAACTCAGAGGAATCTACATTTCTACTCATTTTATTGGCCATTATTTTAGACAACTGTAAGTAGGGCTAAAAATATAGATGTTTTGCTCCTTAACTTGCTCCGAATAACTGCCTTTTAATTAGTATATGGAGTCTAATAACATTAATGTAATTATATAAATCATTAGATTTAGACCTACCAGTTCAGTTTTTGGGTTTTTTTGTTTGTTTTATTGTTTTCTTCCCTTTTTAGATTATTTGATATTTTTGGAAAGTGCAGCTTAATTTATTTATTGATTTAGCTGTACCTCTTTAAATTAATTTTTAGTGTTTATTTAGGAATTACAATACATATCTTTAACTTCTCCCAGTCTTCTTAAACATAAGCAAACTTGGAACCATATCATCCAATTTAGTGTCCCCAAGCCCACCTTGTTTTATCCCTTATGCTTTAAATATAATGTAAGTAAACTCAATGAAAATATTTCTTGTTTTATACATCATAGGTATAATAAGGAAGTCCAGAAGAAAATATACATTTTTTTAAATTTACCAGTTATTTTCCAGAGTTGGTACTACTTATTCCTTCATAAATATCAAAGTTTCCCATTGGTATCATTTTCTTTCAACCTGAAAAATCATCTTTAGTATTTCTAGTATTTCAAGTCTCCTGGCCAAAAATTATATTTTTGTTTACTTAAAAATGCATTTATTTATTTCCATTCTTTTTTTAAAAAAATATTTACTTGAGAAAGAGAGAAAGAAAGAGAGAGCACAAACAGGGAGAGGGGCAGAGGGAGACAATCTAAAGCAAATTCCCCTGTATGGGGCTCAATCTCATGGCCCTGAGATTATGACCTGAGTGGAAGCCAACAGTTGAATATTTAACTGATTGAGTCACCCAGGTGCCCTATTTATTTCCGTTCTTGAAGGACATTTTTCTGCTGGATATAATACTTTGAACTTACAGTTTTAGTTCTTTCAATACTTTCTAGATGTTGTCTTTTTTGAGAGAGAGAGAGTGCAATCTGGGATGGAGTGGGGGGGGCAGAAGGAGAGGAAGAGAGAGAAACTTTTTTAAAAAGATTTATTTATTTATTTTAGAAAGAGAGAGCATAAGCAGGAGGGGCAGAAGGAGAGGGAGAGAGAATCTCAAGCTGACTCCACACCTAGAGTGGAGCCCAACGTGGGACTCAATCCCAAGTCTCTAAGATCAAGACCTGAGCTGAAACCAAGAGTTGGACACCTAATGGACTGAGCTGCCCTGGTGCCCAATGTCGCTTGTTATCTGGCCTGTAACATTATTGATGAGAAATCAATGTCATTAGAATTGTGGTCCCCCAGTATAAAGGTCATTTTTCTCTGGCTAATTTAAAGACATTTTATTTATCTTTTGTTTCCAGTGTTTTGTGGGCATGGTTTTCTTCACATTTATCTTTCTTGAAGTCTGGTGGGCTAATTGAATATATAGATTTATGTCTTTCACAAAATTGTGAAAAGATTTTCTCTCCTATCTTTCTGTAGAACTCTAATTACACATAGTTTGGACTTTCTAATATTGTTCCACAGATTGCTGTTTTTTTTTTTTTTCTTTTTTCCTTTTAAAAAATATTCTAGGGCGCCTGGGTGGCTCAGTTGGTTGGGCGGCTGCCTTCGGCTCAGGTCATGATCCTGGAGTCCCGGGATCAAGTCCCGCATCGGGCTCCCTGCTCGGCGGGGGGTCTGCTTCTCCCTCTGACCCTCCCCCTCTCATGTGCTCTCTCTCTCATTCTCTCTCTCTCAAATAAATAAATAAAAATCTTTAAAAAAAAAAAAAAAAAAAAAATATTCTATTTTCACATTGGATAATTTCTATTGAGCTATTTAAAAGTTTGGTGATTCTTTGTATGAACATCCTCCTGATATTAAGCTATCTAGAAATGTTTAATTTCAGATATTATTCAGTTCTAGAATTTCCCTCTTGTTCTTTTTTTTTTCTTCTTTCTTTTTTTTTTTTTAAGAAAGAAATGAGAGCTCAGGCTCAAGCAGGGGGGGGAGGGCTGGGCAGAGGGAGAGAATCTTAAACAGGCTCCATGCCCAGTGTGGAGCCCAACATGGGGCTTGATCTCACGACTCTGAGATCATGACCTGAGCCAAAATCAAGAGTCAGACACAACCTACTGAGCCACCCAGGTGCCCCATTGTTCTTTTTTTTTTTTTTTTTTTAAGATTTATTTATTTATTTGAGGGAGGGAGTGGTAGAGGGAGAGGGAGAGAGAGAGAATCCCAAGTAGACTCTTCAGTGAGCACAGAGCCCCACATGGGGCTTGATCTCAGGACTCTGAGATCATTACCTGAGCAGAAACCAAGAGGTGAACACTTAACAGACTAGCCACCCAGGCACCCCACCATTGTTCATTTTCTTAAGTGTGATTTCTGTGTTGATATCTTCTGTCTTCTTGTTCCATACAAGCAATTTTCCTTTATCTCATCAAGCATAGTTATAGCAGCTATTTTAAATTTTTTCTCTGATAATTCTAAAATATCAGGATTGATTTCCATTGATTTTATTTTCTCTAAGAATGGGCTGTATTTTCCTGTTTCTTCATATGTCAAGCAATTTTGGATTGTTCCTGTATGTTATGTTGTGTAAACTTTAGATTCTCCTCAGTTTCTCCCATGAGTGTTAGTATTATTGCTTTAACTGGCAATTCACTTGGTTGTACACAAACTAAAAATTCTGTGTCTTTTACAGGAACTCATATCTCAGTTCAGTCTTTCCCTTCCCTTCCTATCCTTTTCTTTTCATTTCTTTTCATCTCTCTCTCTCTCTCCTTAGCTGTGTTGTTTATAGTCTGCCCATACATGATGGCACTGGGGCCAACAAGAGATTTACACATGTACATAGAAATTTGGCTTCTCTTTCTGGCTTTCCATTTTCTATAATTATCATCTATAATTTTCATCTCATTCTATCATTTTAGTGGCTGTAGGTGCCCTGATCTCTACCATCTTGCATTTCAAACTCAAAAGACCGTGAGTCATCAAAATTTTGGCCAGCGGAAAAAAAAAAAAAAAAGATGACTGCAGCATGCCTGAAAGCATAGCAAATAAAAAAGGGAGGACATGGTGGTGGTGGTAGAGTTTGTTACACGCTTGTTTCTTATTCTAAGTTTCTACTTCCTTCTAGAATCTTCTACTTTTATTCACTTTCCAGATCCTTTAGGTAGTTTGGTGTATATTGTACAGAGTTTATGGTTCTAATCTGCAAGAGTGTTCTCATGTTAGAAACTTAAACAGTTATACTGGAAGTGGAAACCAGAGTAGACTTTCCAGTTGTGAATGGAAGGGGAAAGAAAAAAAAAAACAAAACTGAATATTGGTGTATAGTGGTGACACTGTCTTCCAAAACTTGCTTCAGTGGACCCCAAACTCTTATGATAGAAGTATTAGAGTAGAAGTTCCTGTTTAAGATAAATTGCATAATATGATCGTTTTCTCCACTTAACTAACATTTGGTGAAGTGCACAGAAATAGATATTAAATAAACCCTTGTTACATTAGCACTCTATAAAGACTGAATAAAACATAATAACTTTTATATAAAAATTGACATATTTCTTGAATTTGCTAACTGAATTCACTAAGTATAAGTATCTAAAATATTAGATCAATATCACATTTTAATATGGCAATTAACGTACTAAAATGTGAGATAATTTTAATATATAATTGCTTGAGAGCTCATTTTGACATTTTTTACTACAGATTTAGAACTGAAAGAATATGAATAGATTCCTTCTGGTAGTAAGCCAGAAACTCAAAGGAAGCATGTTATCTTCTTAGAATGAAATAGTAAGAATGTTTTACTGAAGACACTCTAAGTCTCAAATATAAGGAATTTTATTTAGTATAAATATTTAATATAAATATAATTCTGGATAACCACAATTCTATTTTGTTTTTCATATACATATAAATAATTTGTTTTATGAAAATTAATTTTGTCCTGAAGTAGCATTCCATGAAATGTTGTAAAAAGGGTATTAAATTGTTATTAAAAATGAAATATATATGATATAACAAATACTTTCAAAATGACCTTCATTTGCCTCATCTGACTGCTTGTACTAACAACTTTTAATGTTAAATGCAAGTCACTAAAACCAACTAAAACAAATCAAACTGGGAGACAAAGTACAATGACATGTTACCAACATGGAATTATTTAATCTAAATTAGGTTTTTGAATATTATAAACATATTCATGTGGCAAAGAACATTTTATTATAGAGATCAAATTTGCATTTTAAAAATCAATCTAAACTTCGTTATTTTTTAAGCACATTTTGTTTTTTTCCCTAAGGTTTCTCAAGGCCATGCATATTGATTAATTGTTTGAAGTATAATTTTTTTGTAGCTATAAACTATTCACAAAAGAGAGTTTATAGTAAAGAGTCATGAACCTAAGAATTAAATGTAGCTATAAAGAAATATCTCTACACTTGGAGTTTTACATCCACCAATACATTATTTCTAAAAGTGGCTTAATAAATCTGACAGTCTTTATCTCTGCTACTTGGTCTCAATTTATATTTTTTAGTTCATGGGATATTAAATAAGTCGGTCATCTAAGAAGTTTGTGAGACCCATCAAAGACAACCAGAACACTGTATAACTAATACTCACACACATATGCATACACACAGGATGGTAGAAAAATTCTAATATGGTTCTCAATGATCCCCACCTTCTTGTATTCCAAAAAAAAAAGAGCAATGGCAGCCCAGGCCACACCAGATAATTGCTTCTAATGCTCATATCCTAACAGTCTTCAAAACCATTTGGAACTAAAAGTTAGCAGTCCTACTCATCTTTTCTTCATCACTGTGGTTGGCAGAATAATGTCCATGTCCTAATTCTCAGAACCTCTGATATATTATCTTATGGCAAATGGGACTAAAAAGTTAAGGGCTTTGAGATAGGGAGATTATCTTGGGTTATCTGAGTAGACCTGATATAACCACAGAAGTCCTTATTAGAGACATGGAAGGTCAAAGTAAGAAGTAAAAGATGTGATGATGGGAATAAAAATCTGGAGTGATATAAAGAAGGGGCCATGATCCAAGAAATGCAGGCAGCTTCTAGAAGCCAGAAAAAGAAAGGGGATAATTTTTCCTTGAAATCTTTAGAAGTAATGCAGCCTTATAACACCTTGACTGTAGACTTTTCTGAACAACATGGATGAAACTGAAAAGCAACAAATTTAAGCAAAAGATGCTAGGTCAAAACAGGTAAATAATGTATGATTTTATTTATTAAAAAAAAGTACTTTAGAGGCACCTGGGTGGCTCAGTTGGTTAAGTGACTGCCTTCGGCTCGGGTCATGATCCTGGAGTCCAGGGATCGAGTCCCACATCGGGCTCCCTGCTCAGCAGGGGGGTCTGCTTCTCCCTCTGACCCTCTTCAGTCTCGTGCTCTCTGTCTCTCATTCTCTCTCTCAAATAAATAAATAAAATCTTAAAAAAAATAAAAAAATAAAAAAATAAAATAAATACTTTAGAAACAGAGAAAATAATCTATGGTGTTAGAGGTAAGGATAATGGTTTCCTTAGTGAGCTGTTTGTGACTGGACATACCATAAGGAAACTTCTTGAGTGTTGAGAATAATCAATTTCATAATTCTGGTGGTGGTAACATAGGTTGGTTCAATTTGTGCAACTTTAACAGGCTGCAAACATATGATTCATGTATTTTTCTGTATATGTTACACTTCAGTAAGGAGTTTACTTAGGAAAATAAAAATGTCAGACTACTTATACAAAACAACATTTTCTAATCCTCAATTAAAAAAGTTGAAGTAGAATTCAGTTAAACCAGATTGTCTCAGTTTTGGCCCAGCATTATATAGCTGACCCACGCATAGCTATAAGTTAAACTATGCATTTTTTTTTAAAGATTTTTATTTATTTATTTATTTGAGAGAGAGAAAGGGATAGAGAGCATGAGAGGAGGGAGGTTCAGAGAGAGAAGCAGACTCCCTGCCCAGCAGGGAGCCCGATGCGGGACTATATCCCGGGACTCCAGGATCATGACCTGAGCCGAAGGCAGTCGCTTAACCAACTGAGCCACCCAGGCACCCTAAACTATGCATTTTGACACTTGGTTTAGGTGCCCTGTTCTTGTTCAATCACCTATAAACTTGGAGAATGGAGAAAGGACACAGTGCTCTCATGGAAGAACTGTGGCTAGGAAAATTTATCTTAAAAAGGAACTGCAAGATGTCTGATTGGAAATGTTTTTATGATGTTTCACTACAAGACCTTATATAATCACAATATATGAGGGCAATCTAATTTGATGCTCTGAGTATTTGAAAGGAACTTTTTAAAGCTTCTGCAACCCTAATTAAGGTGATTTGGAAGCAATAACTTTAATGTTGATCATTAAGCATGACACTAGATGGTAAACAAGAGATGTTAAGAAGCCCACAAGTCCCTGCTGTTATTTCAAAAGCAATATATTTGAAATAAAGTCATTGGGACTGAGATTCTTCTGACAGAACAAAGTGATCTGGGAGCTAGGTAATATTGCCTGTTAGAATAAATTGTCTTGTTTCCTCTGGTGTACCTTAATTATGAATTAGGGCTCAACATAAATGTCCATTCTACATTTTCCTAGATCTCTCTAATCATGACACATAAAGTTTACTAGACTAAAATACAAATAATTTAAGAAATAGAGAAAGATTAATATCAAATATTATTAAATCCATTGCTCATAAAATCACTAAGTTATGTCTCATTTACAAAAAATTAGTTTTGATTAGTTGAACTGCAACTTGTGGTTTAAGATGGTAAACTGAAATTTTATTATATTTAATAAATGGGATACAAAATTAAATCATTTTCATACTGTTTTACTTTTTTAAAGAATAGATTTTTGAAACTTTTAAAATGATTGGAACATGTAATTGCGGTTATTTACTTTCAATATAATTCTTATGAGAAAATCTCGGAGGAAGTGAATAGGTTTCTTTTTTTGTTTTTTGTTTTTTGTTTTTTATAATATTTAAAAAGTAAAATCCATCTTTTCATAGGTATTCTAGAAAGAAGTAACTTGAAAATTATGATTTCTTGTTGGAAGTTATTACGTAACTACCAAATTTGATAATTTATTTTGAAAATAAATTTAACCATGTGAATCTTTTGGGAAATGAGTATTCTGTAGGAAAAAAAGGGTCAACTTGTGGACGAGAAGTCCATAAAATGAATGGCTTCAGGACCTTTGTGCACTATTTTAGCAATAGATCATGCCTGTCTATGAGTAATATGTTTATTCATTCAATTGGTCAACAAATATGCATTGAAATAGTATTAAATCTGGGCCACCTAAGTGGCTCAGTTGATTAAGCAGCCAACTCTTGGTTTCAGTCTGGTCTAGCCCCACAACTGGCTCCACGCTCAGCACAGAGTCTGCTTAAGACTCTCTCTTACTCTACCCCTTCCCTCTCTCTAAAATAAATGAATAAATCTTAAAAAAAATAATAATTGTATTGCATCCATTTGTAATCCTAAATTTCATTAAATTACTCATTCAACACCATTTAGACTGTGGCAAAATAACTGATATTGAATCAGCCTTCCACCATAAACAATTGTATATCTGATCAAAATATAAGAGACAATTACTTTCAAGTATTTATAGGCATTAAGTAACAGTGAAAAACTGCAATTCTTTTTTTTTTTTTGATGGTAATTTTAATTTTTTTTATTATGTTATTTTCACCATACATTACATCATTAGTTTTTGATGTAGTGTTCCATGATTCATTGTTTGCATATAACACACAGTGCTCCATGCAATACACACCCTCTTTAATACCCATCATGAGGCTAACCCATTCCCCCCACCCCCCTCCCCTCTAGAACCCTCAGTTTTTTTCTCAGAGTCCATAGTCTGTCATGGTCTGTCTCCCCCTCCAATTTCCCCCCTTCGTTTTTCCCTTCCTATTGTTTTCTTCCTTTTTTTAACATACAATGTATTATTTGTTTCAGAGGTACGGGTCTGTTATTCAACAGTCTTACACAATTCACAGCGAGAGAAACAGTCAACAAAACCAAAAGGCAACTGACAGAATGGGAGAAGATATTTGCAAATGACATATCAGATAAAGGGCTAGTATCCAAAATCTATAAAGAATGTATCAAATTCAACAGCCAAAGAAGAAATGATCCAATCAAGAAATGGGCAGAAGACATGAACAGACATTTTTCCAAAGAACACATCCAAATGGCCAACAGACACATGAAAAAGTGCTCAACATCGCTCAGAATCAGGGAAATCCAAATCAAAACCTCAATGAGATACCACCTCACACCAGTCAGAATGGCTCAAATTAACAAGTCAGGAAATGACAGATGTTGGCAGGGATGCAGAGAAAGGGGAACCCTCCTACACTGTTGGTGGGAATGCAAGCTGGTTCAGCCACTCTGGAAAACAGTATGGAGGTTCCTCAAAAAGTTGAAAATAGAGCTACCCTATAACTCAGCAATTGCACTACTGGGTATTTACCCCAGAGATACAAATGTAGTGCTATAGTGAGCACTGTGAATTGTGTAAAAACTACAATTCTTGACAGAAGGGTAATATAAAATGTGAGTTCTACATTTCCCCTAGCTCCCTGCCTTAGGTCATACTCTTACTGTGGCACATGCAAGTGGGGTGCAAGCAAAACAAGGTAGTGTGAGTAGAGAAGGTAGAAATCAGAATTACATAGAGAAGGATATATAAATGATGATTGGCCTCAGAAACAGAGGCCAAAAGACAAAGAAACGGCATCTTTAAAGTGCTGAAAACAGTAACAAAAATCACTGACAATCTAGAAATCAATATGCAGCAAGAATGTTATTTAAGAGCAGGAAAAAAAAAGCTCATTTTCTGATAATCCTGATAATTCAAAGATAAATTTGTCATCAGTAAATCTGCAAAAAACAAACAAATTAAAACCTCAAATGAAGTCTTCAGTCTGAAGGAAGTGTTGTAATGTTCTTAAATTTACATGTAGTGGAACAATATTCATATTAAGTATACAGTGATAAGTTAAAGGTACATACTGTTATCCAGAATTAATGTGACCAATAGCAAATGGTAGAGGAGATGTATGTCACTAACCAGAATGCATTATAATACAGTGCAGATTATATCTTTTCAGATCTCCCTCTCCCTCTCCTTGTCCCTTCTGGGAGAGACCATCACACTTAGGCAGACTTTGGAAAGGTCCAAGTAAGAGACAGAGGCTTCTGACCAACAGAGATTTCTGACCAATGAGAAATTGAGATTGGCTAACAATCTTGTGTGTGAGCAGATTCCCCTGCCCATTTGAGCCTTGATATGATTTGCAGCTTCATCTGACAGCCTGATACAATGTCATGAAGGACCCTGAGTCACAAGGACTTAGTTAAGCTCCTCCTGGATTCCTGACCCCAAGAAATTCTGTGAGATAATGACTGTTTGTTGTTTTAAAGTTGCTAAATTTAATTTGCTGTGCAGTGATAGGAGCTAATATATGACAAAACAGATAAAATAAACAATTTCCTTGAAAGCTACAGATTACCAAAGTTCATTCAACAAGAAATAAACTACATATGTCTATATCTATTAAAAAATTGGAACATGAAAATCAAAACTAGAAAGTACTGTATTTTAAACTGAGTGAAAAAAATCATATTTATGGGCTGCTACTAAAGCAGTGTTAAAAGGGAGCTAACTTTATAGTGTTTTACACTTATGTTGGAAAAGAATAAAGGTCTTAAATCAATGACTAAGGCTTCCGTTGTAAATGAAAATAAAAGCAAATTAAGACTAAATTAAACAGAAGAAAGGAAACAATAAACAGAAATCAGATGGAAAATTTTTAAAAATTAATGTAACCAGAAGTTGTTACTTTGAGATCAATAAAATTGATGAGTTTCTTGTCTGATTGATCAAGGAAAAAGGATATAAATTTTAAATATCAGGAAAGATAGGGGGAATGTCACTAAAGAGCCTACAGACATTAAAATGGATAATTTATTATTTTATTTTCTTTTATTTTTTTATTTTCTTTATTTTATAAAGTATTTTCTATGTGTTTATAAATATTTCATGTTATCATAGAGTTTAAAGATCTAAGTAGGCACAGTATACTCTCATTACTGTGCGTGTTGATCCCAAATTACTGATACTTGCCTAACAACTGGTTGTGGCTAGTCATTTGGATTATTTTGGTAATGTTTCTTATATGAAAAACAATGCACTGATTCTTCATTTTAATTAATCATTGCATGTTATATAAAATGCAAAGAACATGCTTTAATACAATTAATAAAATATTTAAAATTACTATTACTGAATTAATTAATCAGGATAATTACAACAAAATGTTCATTTTTTTATATTACTAGACCATAAAGCTAAGAAAAACTGGTTCATTTAGTCCAGTCTCTATAGAGTTTATCATACTGCTGATATGATATGTAGGAGCTCAATAAACTTGTGTTGCATAAATAAACAAGTTTAAATATTGCTTACAGTCTGAATTTTTATACAGAATATTTCTAACTTATTCATAGGCAAATATTTCTCATGATGGTGCTTTATAGAGTTTTAGAGAACAGTGTTAAATTTCAGCTAAAAATGTAGAAGAAAAATTTTGTGTACACTAAAATTATGAGACCATTATTATTATTTTTACAAGGATGACAGTGTAGTAATTACCTTTATGTAAATCACATGTGTTTGGGACGCACATACTTTTTTTCCTAAGTATCCTTGAGTAATCCCAAGCAATGTTTATGGCCAAATATATGAATAGTCCTTTCATTATTAGTTCCTTGACATGGAACCATGTTTCAAATATTGATATTCCAATGTCTATGGAGTAGTATACTCTCCATATGGAATCTAGAGGATATACATGGACACTTCTGTTTTATGGGTCAGCCAGCTCAATTTTCATAGGATGAAATCATTGACTTTTAGCAATCATACCAAATAGATGACAATTTGTTGACTTTAATTCTTTATCTTAGAGTGTACTCTTTGAAGTCAAAGCAAAATTGTCACTTGCATCTTTGTATGGGCTACATTTTTTTTCACCCAGTCATCAGACATCTTTCCTTAGAACACTACACTGCTAACTTCACTAGCATTTTGTATATTAATGTGTTTTATTTTGTGGTTGGGAAATACCAATGAATCTGAAACTGTGACAATAACACATCAGTGTCCAAGGCAGTGACTCATAATTATTTGTTGTTATATGACAAAAGAGATATTTCAGTTGTTTTAATGACTATTTTGTTTTATTTTTTGGTAATATGAAAATATCGATTCTTATGAAGGGTAAGCTTATTGGAAATTCAACACTGACTGGTTTATATTAAAATAGGTATAAATATTTTTGTGCCTTGAATGTTGGAGAGAGAAATCTGTGAAGTACCAATATAAAAAGAATTTAAAAACATAAACAGAATATCTGTAATCATTCTTAATTAGCTATTAAAGTTCTATCAAGTCAAAAGCTCTTATATGATGTTTTGAATTATCACACTGCCGTAAGTCTTGGGGATAAATTGTTGCAGAGTTTCAGGCTTTTAAGACAGAGTCAAGTAACTATTTTGGTCTCTATCACAAGATCTCTTTGGTTCTACAGTGGAGATGGATTATAGAAATGCAAGAAGGAAAGAAAGAAAATCAGTTCCTCAGTTTTCCTAAGAGTCCACCAATAAGATATTGGTCAATATGGGCTAGGATAGTGGTCTTTAATGAGTGGTCCAAGAGCTTTTGAGCAAGATGAGACACTTCAGTGGATCTGCTAGATCAAAACATTTTTCATAATAATGGTAGGATAGGAGTTACCTTTTTCACTTTCATTATCTCACAAGTATGCAGTAGAGTCTGCCAGAGGCTACATAACATGTGAGAGTCTAAAGGATTAAATGTAGAAGCTGAAACAAGAATGTAGTTATTTTCTGTTAAATCAGACCAAAGAGACAGAGAAATATTTGAAACAGTACCATTCTTCTCACCTAGTTTTTGTTTTGGTAAGAGGCATTAATTTCCATAAAATATACTAACTAGAAATGGGTTTATGGTTGATACTTGTATTTATTTATATATAGTTGTATATAGTCCAATACAGTAAATGTCGATAGATATAACCAAATAACAAAAGCTACTTGGAGGTCCTCAATAATTTTTAAAAGTGTATAGGGGTCTTGTGACCAGAGTGTTTGAGAAGCACTGGACTAGGATTCTGGTAGCTATAGCATTACCCTCATAATTTTAACCTGTTAGGTTATTAGACTTTGTCTTATTTCCTGAGCTCACTCAGCCTCTACATACAATTGTTCCATAATTCCTATTGATTCTAGTTCTAACTTCTTTTCATAAATATGTATTTTTTAAGCAGAGTTGTGCAGCAGAAGCATGCTGGGCCCATAAATATGTATTTTTTACTATTTCCACTCCCAGAGAATGGTTAGATCAGATACTTGGTTTTGACACTCTCAAATTTCATTTCCATCCTCCTCAGTGGGAACATTGGGAGGCTAAATTCTAAATTTCCCACAATGGTGGAGATTAATTTGCCCAGCCAAATCCATTTTTCCTTTTATTACAGAATACGAGCTTACTTAAGGCGATGAGTGATCATGGGGTTCTAACCGGTTTAGTATAATAGTAACTGACCACTGTTTCACATGTTTATAGGATACTTGTTCTACATTCTCACACTTCACCTTTTCTTCATGCCAGTTGTAAATGGGAACAATCAACATTGGCAGCCAGATCTTGTAAGTAGCAGAACAGTCTATGATGTTGACCAGAGACCAAAAGCTCATCAGGGATTACTACATGTCATGGAAATAATGCTCTTTAGCAATTGCATTTCTGGGTTGTATTGTTTCAGTAACTCTATCTGTATCCTATTATAATAAATGTGCTTGAAGAATAAAGATACTTCAAATAGTTACTTAAAGTAGGTCTCAAAGTATAAATAGAAGTTATACCAAAACTGTTCAAACATGATGAAACCAAAAGGACTTTTCAAACTTATGTTAATGCAAAAAAGGAAAGCGAATAGAGCCAAGTCCAGTATTCAGGGTGTACCAAATGGCATATTAGCAGATTCAGTTGGAATGGAACTCTTATTCAGGATTAAGTCTGAACTATAAAAAGAAAGCTATAGATGCTTATAGAGCACATGGCCCCTTTTTTTCAAAAAGATTCTCTGACAACCTGACTCCTTAGCTGTCTTACTCTGCCTATTTTCTATATCACTTACCAACATCTGTGTATTATATGTTTATTGTCTCATTTGTTAATGTCTCTCCTTCACTAGAATAGAAACTCCAAGAGGGCAGAAAATTTAAGTCTATTGCTGGCTGATAATTCTTAGTGATTAACATAATAAGTGTCATACAAAGGTGCTCAATGAATATTTTATTGCATGAATAAATATTTTAATTTCTTATAGCACAGTATGCCCTTCTTTTTGTGTCACTGCCACGCTTCTGTTTGTCATTTTAGCACACGTGTGTTAGTGTGATTAGTTTAACAAGGCATATCATAGTCAATATATGGGAAAGCTTTAAAGGGCATGAACAACTCCTATTTTGTTCAACATTATACATATGCCCAGCACCTTATACAATAACCGGTATATATGAAAGGCTTAATTTGGATTTGTTGAGTGAATGAAAGGACTCTCTGGACTATCTGAGGGGAGAATAAGTAGATGATTTCCTTTCCACAGGTTCTGAAGGAATGTGACTTGTTAGATATTAGGTTTAAAGGCAGCCTTTAATACAACAAAGACTTTGAAATAGGGAGAAGCTGAAAATATCAAATTATATATTTTGTTCATTTAATTTCCCCTTTTAAAATATAAGTTGCTGAGTGGATCATTTATACACAGACTATGATTGGTGTAAACTGAGACATAGGCAGTTGTCTATTGTGAAGTGTATTCAGTGACTGATTTTTCACTGACAAAGTTTGATGTCATTTATTAACTGAACCATAATGGGAAATATTGAAAATCCTTGAAATACCATTATTTTGTTATTTGTGTTGATAGATTTTCTTAAAGATTTTATTTATTTATTTGAGAGAGAGAGAGAGAGAGACAGCATGAGAGGGGATAGGGTTAGAGGGAGAAGCAGGCTCCCTGCTGAGCTGGGAGCCCAATGTGGGACTCGATCCCAGGACTCCGGGATCATGACCTGAGCCAAAGGCAGTCGCTTAACCAACTGAGCCACCCAGGCGCTCTGTGTTGATAGATTTAAAATTTCTTATTATATAGTTTCTTGAGATTATAAGAACAATAGACACTTCCATTTCTATTGCTTTAGATAAAAATTGGAGGGAAGTAGGATGTGTTGACAGAAAGTTGTGAAATAAAATTGAGTGATGGTAGATAACATGTTTTTCTTGTGTTGTATTGGCAGTTATATGCTGTTGTTTATCAGCCGGAAGGTTTGACTCTAAATTGTAGTAATCTTGCTGACATCCTGATGTCCTGCCAAACCAAGATTAAGTTGGAAATGATTTAATTACCTTTACGTTTCCTGAATTCTTATTTGGTATGTTCATTATGGAGAAAGCATGTGAATATATTTCCAAGATGGCATATACACTAGAAAGAATATAAATTTGTTGATCGGTTACTCCAACCGATCTTTAAATTTTTTTACCATAAGTGGAATGAAAAGAACAGTTACAGTTTTATTAGGGATTGTTAATAAACATGACAGGCAAAAATTATAGAAATTTTGTTTTTGTTTTTTTTAGATTTTATTTAATTATTTGACAGAGAAAGAGATAGCAAGAGCAGGAGCACAAGCAGGGGGCGTGGGAGAAGCAGGCTTCCCGCTGAGCGGGGAGCCCGATGCGGGGCTCGATCCCAGGACCCTGGGATCATGACCTGAGCTGAAGGCAGATGCTCAACGACTGAGCCACCCAGGCGCCCCTAGAAATTTTGTTTCTGAGTATAAATATGAAGGGCATTTTTATAGAATCTTGCACAATGTACAAGATAATACATGTATGTGGGAGATATGAGATATACTTCTTAGATCCTCCTTCAAGAGCATTTTGTTCAAATGCAGTGAGTTGGCAGAGACTTAGATCTACATCATGATCTGAAGCTACCTTAACCCCACTCTATACAAAGAGAGTTCATCCGTTCACCATCATGACTTGATAATTACCTCTCTTTATCCTTTTTCTTTCACAAGTATTATAAATCCAACCAAACCACAGTTCTAGACTCTTAAGTGTCTACCTCTTGGACAATCCAACACATTTACTATAACTGTGATTTTTTTTTAATAAATAAACTTTATTTTTAAAGTAGTTTTAGGTTCATGGGAAAAAAGAGCAGAAGGTATAGTAATTTCCCATATATCCACTAACCTCACACTTACATAGCCTTTTCCATTGTCAGCATTCCTTACCAGAATGATATATTTGTTACAACTGATGAACCATTATTACCCAGAGTCCATAATTAGGATTTACTGTTGGTGTTTGTGTAAATGGGTAATGGCATGTGTTCATCATTGTACTACGTTTCATGGTAATTTCACTATCTGAAAAAACATCTGTACTCTGCTTTTTCATCCCTCCCTTCCCTTAACTCCTGGCAACTACTGATTTTTTTATGGTCTCCATGAGTTTGCCTTTTATCATGAATGAACGTTGGATTTTGTCAAATGCTTTTTCTGCATCTGTTGATATCATGCTTTTTAATTTTTTAGTATGTTGATATGATGTATTACTTAAATTGGTTTTCAAATGTTGAAGCATTCTTACATACCTGGGATAAAGTCTGCTTGGTCATGGTGTGTAATTCTTTTTATACATTTCTGGGTTTGACATGCTAATACTTACTTTACTGAGGATTTCTACATTCATGTTCATGAAAGATACTGGTTTGGAATTTCTTTTTTCCTTGTGATGTTTTTGTCTGGTTTTGATGTTAGGGTAATTCTGGTCTCATAGAATGAGTTAGGAAGATTTTCCTGTGCTCTATCTTCCAAATAGGATTGTAGAAATTGGTATAATTTCTTTCTTAAATGTTTGGCTAAATTCATCCATGATCCCATCTGGGCCTGGTGCTTCAAATTATATATGTTTTTTATTAAATAGTGTCTTCTGTTTTTTTGTGTTTCTTTTTCTGTTCTCTTTGTTTTTCAGTTTTGGAGGTTTCTATTGAGATGTCATCAAATTCAGAAATTATTTTTTGGGGGGTGCCTGGGTGGCTCAGTCTTTAAGTGTCTGCCTTTGGCTCAGGTCATGATCCCAGGGTCCTGGGTTTGAGCCCCGCATTGGGCTTCTTGCTCAGCTGGGAGTCTGCTTCTCTTTCTCCCTTGGCTACCCTGTCTCTCTCTCTCTCTGTCAAATAAATAAATAAAATCTTTAAAAAAAAAATAAAGAAATTCTTTTTTCAGCCATGTTAAGTCTGCTTATAAGACCATCAAAAGCATTCTTCATTTATGTTACAGTGTTTTACAAATTCTAGTATTCATTTTATATTCTTTCTTAGGTTCCACCTGTCTGCTTATATTGCCTATCTGTTCTTGCATGTGGTCTACTTTATCCATTAAAACCCTTAGCATGTAAATCATAGTTGTTTTAAACTTCCAGTCTGATAATTCCAGTATCTTTGCCTTATCGGAATTTGGTTCTGATGCTTGCTCTGTCTCTTCAAACTGTGTTTTTGCCTTTTAGTTTACCATGTAGTATTTTTCTTCATAGCCATGTATATTAGGTAAAAGGAACTGTTTGGAAACAGGCCTCTGGTAATGTGTTCATAAAGTGTAGCGGGGAAAGAAGCATTCTATAGTCCTATAATTAGGTCTCAAGCTTTTAATGAGTCTTTGCCTCTGGTCTGTGACCTTTACACATGCTAGTCAGTTTTTCTTGTTGTTGTTGTTTTCCTCCTCTTAGATGAGACAGTATAGCTAGATTGGGCCAGAGTTGGATATTTCCCACTTCCATATGGAAGGCTAGGTTTGCCTGCAGTTGGGCGTTTCCTTTTCCCCAGGTTTGTTGGGCTCTGAAAAGAAACAAACAAACAAAAAAACAGGTTAGATTGTGCTCCTGAGGACATACATTTTTATGAAGAACAGAATGCTCTGATATATTTCAAAATGTTTTTTTTTTTCCCCCCACCCCCTGCCAGAAGTATGAGGGAATTTTGCTCCTATATTCACTGTGAGAACATGGTAGAGCTCCAGGAAGATAAAGTCATAAATGCATTGGTGCCCCTGATAACTGTGTGTGTGCCCTGGAGTTTTTATATCTCAGACATAACCATACTGGGCCATTAGCAATTTGTCAATTACAGTTCAAGTTCCTTACCTGGCACTGGTTCTTGGGCAGGTTTCACCTCTGGGGTTTGTGCTCCAGTAAGTTGTCATTCTTCAGGGGCACCTGGGTGGCTCAGTCAGTTAAGCAGCTGCCTTCAGCTCAGGTCATGATCCCAGGGTCCTGGGATTGAGTCCTGCATCAGGCTCCTTGCTCAGCAGGGAGCCTGCTTCTCTCCTGCCTGCCCCTCCTCCTGCTTGTGCTTGCTCTCTGCATCAAATAATTAAAATCTAAAAAAAAAAGTTTTAATTCTCTATATTTGTGTGTAAGTCTCTCAAATTTGGGAGGAAACAATTTGTCCTGTAACCTTACTTCTCTTGTGGATCTTTGATAAGTTGTTAATCTTTTAATTTGGGTAGCTTTTTCCTTGTTAGGACAGAATGGTGACTCCCAGGTTTTTTGTATGAGAGACCAGAACTCAGAAGTCATGTAACTTGTTTTTTTCATTTTAAAATCTTTATTAGTGCTTAGTCATCTTTTTAAAAGTGTGGTTTCATTTCACTTAAGTGCAACTTTTGTTTTATTTTCATATTTACACATTTGTTTAGCAGACCATTTTTGATCTCCTTATATATCTGGAAATGGTACCACCAAATACTGTATTAAATTGCTAGGAATACATATACTTGTGTGGGAACTACTTACAAAAATTACAATACAAAGTAATAAGTGTATAAAATAGGTCAGCAGCATGCTGCTGAAACAAATTAGAGAAGGAATTAATCCTATGTGTAGTAGTCAGTTTCATATGAAGAAGGTATGTTGGGTAAAGGGTAGAAATTTGGGGTTCAAGTCAGAGGTTCTGGGAGCTATTCTTGGTTCTGCCATTGGCATAAAGGCACTTAACTTTTTTGGCATTCACTCTTAAACTTTAAGGTTGATGGATCCATTTGAACATTTGATGAAACTACCCTCAGAAAAATTATATGACCATACATATATGTTCAGTCCAAAGAATACTGCTATATAAAAATGTTTCTGCATCCGCAAAGAGCAAATATTGTAAGAGACAATAAATTTGTCCATTTAAAAATCACAGATATTTTCCCACTATTACTCATTTTCATTTGTACTTAAAAATGTTTAAAAGGACCCTGAAAAATTTATTCAGTCAATACACTATGGAGCATGCACTATATATCATCCATTGTACTACAAACTGGAATAAAGTAATTAGCAAGCTGACATAAATACTTCCCTTCATGGAGAAGTAAAAAATGATAAATGATGGTAAGTATTTACCTTTTTGCACTACATTTTGCACCTTATGCAGTAAATTATCAACATATTGAACCCTGAAAAAATATGTAGTTGGAGAAAATATGGGTACCATATATTATTTTTTGGAAAAAAACAAAACAAAACAAAACTTATTTAATATCATTTAGAATTTGGCCTAATATATCAAGTCAGGAAAACAAAACAAAACAAAACAAAACACACACCACTTATATTGGCAAAGATTATTTATTACGGAGGATTGTCTTAATAGATTTCAAATAACTGAAAATTTAAAAAGGCCAAACAGGCAACAGCACAAGAAGCAGCTACCATCTTCCTTTATGTGGCATTTTTGCCCGTCAGATCCATGAATTCAACGTGTTTCTTTGAAATAAAGCAACATTACTAGGACACATCCTAGTATTATACATTTTCTTTTTACATTTCCAAGTATAAGACATGAAATTTCAATAGGGAGAGTCAAAACTTTTTAGTTTAGAATTGGGGTTTGAAATATGTCTTTTCTTCATTGGAAATTTCAAAAATGAATATGTCGGCTTTCCTTTGCCTATTTTCCATGCTACCGTTCGATCTCTTAATCTCCTGTTCATGTCCATGTTACTTTTCTCATGTGTCACAATCCTGTCCCCTGTATCTCTCACTTCCCTATGACCTCTCTAAATGTCATCCAAAAAGGTGCTAGGAAAGGAAACACTCCATGAGAACAAACTAAAGGACCATGGAAGAAGATGAATCAGGCAAGAGGCTTGATGATAATTCCTCACCCTAAGGTAGAGAACATTCTCAATGTCTTTCTAGCAAGATTTCAGAATTTTCTTAGACTGGCGTCAGATGTGGAACTCCCATTCTTCCTCATCCCACGTTGAGGTATTTATTGTCACTATTGCATCCCAGCTCCACTAACACAGTGTTGGAGATCAGGGAGCACTTCCTGTCTTCTTACTTCAGAGTTATCTAGAACAAGAGGATACATCTTTATACCTGACATAGGAATGACCATGAGATCTTAGCCTTAGAGCATGTTGTCTTGATTGGACAGGTCTTTGGTTCGTCTCACTGAGGGGTATAATTGAGCATATTTCAAACAGAAAAAAAAAAAGTAGTGAAAGGTCATGTGTACTGGATCACAAAACAAGAATAAATAATACTAGATTTTGTATGTAACCACAAAAGACCCCTAAGACTCAAAGCAATCTTGAGAAAGAAAAACAAAACAAGAAGAGATTATACTGTATATTTATTACTTGTAACCTAATGCCTGTTCATTTCTGTGGAAAGATTACATTTCCCCTCCTCATTGACATTAGGATAATCCTTGAACATTTTAGCAAATGAATTATGAGTGGAAGGGGCATTTTACTTCTAAGCAGAAGTTTTAATAGCCAGCATGTAACCTGCCAATATTCCCTTTCTCTTTGCTATGAAATTGATAATGATTACTACCCTGAGGTTGGCTATATATAATATAGTGAGAGCAAAATTGAAATTGTACTTTTTGTTTTTGTTGTTGAAAGCCAATGAGATTTGGGGGTCATTTATTTTAACAACGCATCCATCATTTTCTAACTGATATACTTCTCATATACTTTATATCCACTACTTCTTTTGGTGCCAAACTATATCCAGGCCAACCATTGTCCTCAGCCCATGTACCCGATTTCTGTGGTTTCAATTTTTTGAGGTTTATAGTGTTCCTGCTGTTTTGAAGAACTATCTATTGCTGGCTTTGTCTTAGATCTGACAAATAATACTTTATCATTTTCCTGAATGGTAGATTTCTAAGAAAAGTGTGGAAGGATGAATCTACTTCACTATTTTTGTTACCATTCTTTACTTCAGGGCAATGGCTTAGAGTTTAATGTGTATATTGAATATCCAAGATTCTTACCTATTAAAAACTAAAATAATGATCCTTTATCTGTAATTTAGAGATCCAGCTTTTTTTTTTAAGATTTTATTTATTTATTTGACAGAGAGAGACACAGCAAGAGAGGGAACATAAGCAGGGGGAGTGGGAAAGGTTGAAGCAGACTTCCCGCTGGGTGGAGAGCCCGATGCAGGGCTTGATCCCAGGACCCTGGGATCATGACCTGAGCTGAAGGCAGACGCTTAACGACTGAGCCACCCAGGCGCCCCTGTTTTGTTTTGTTTTTGTGGAATAACTTAGAAGCCTATGAAACAGTCTGACTAAAAACTCCAGGTTTTTTTTTTTTTCAAAACTTTGAAAATCTTTTGCAATGTCTCATGAACCATTGACTCAGTTTTCAAAGTGAACTGTTTATCTAATAACTCCAAAGCTTTTACATTTATTTCCATGTAAAAAAAAACAAACAATAGTTTGCATTGATATTTAATTGCTTTATAAAATACTTCAACAAAATAAATTTGATGATATGATAGCACTAATAATTGAGAGGAACAAAACTGATTTTGGTATGTATACTGTTCAATTAATGGTAGTAGAAGAATGCTAGATACATAAAAAATAGTCTATTATTCATAAAAATTTATCTTTCCATACACATCAGTTTGTATCTTTTATGAAGAAAACAGAAAACCACAATTAAATTTGTTTAAGTGATGGACATGTGAAAGAGCTTTGAACAAGGCATGGAAGTATATATGTCACAATATTAAGAAGGCTTATCTCTGAGTGAAGGAGTTTTATGACCAAATTTTCCATTCTGCTTTTTCCTTTTTTCTGTTTCTGTTTTTCTGTGTTTCTGTGCTTTTCTACAAGTAGTATGTTATTCTTTGCCATCAGATTTTAATCATAACAGAATACTACAGTTGATCACTTTTGTGTTTATGATCAAAGGAAGATTTTAATCTTACACCTGGATTTTTAGTCTAGAAGAAATTTTAAATTAAGGATGTTAAACCATCTCTAAATGCTTCTTTATTTGAGTTATCTTACAATAAAAACAAATGACTCCTTTCATTAAACATTTCAATTCATTCCATATCTTAAGTATTTCAGAGGTTAGTGACATAATAGACACATATAAATATTTTTAAAATAATTATAATAATGTCTCTTGATGTTAAATGTCAACAAAAAGCTTGTTGAACAGTAAAGAGTTATTATGACATTGTTTAAGAAAGACAGAAGTGTCAGGAATATTAGTAGATTTCATATAGCAGCTAAAATATTCCTTTTAACATATGGTAGCTGTGGATTATTTTCACAGTCCACAGATCTGTGAATATGACAGTAAACATATGCTTGAGATCTAAGCATCTCAAATAGAAATAGTCTTAATTTGAAATAAATAATTTCCGGCACTGATCAAAAATTGTTTTCCTTATCTATTCATAGGCCGTCTGTTACTAATATAATTACACTGTATATTTATACTGAAACTTGGCACTTATATTGTGGCAGAGGGGGAGGGAATTTGGAAGGAGACTGTTAAACTAATAAAGGAAATGAGGAAAAGTCACACACCAAAAATGCCAAAATGCACACTGGAAAGGGAAACAAAAATTTCCATAACCATCATGTCTAAATTTATCAGCTTTATTAATTTCTATTACTTCAAAATCTTTATTTCATGCATTTAACTTATTACAATTTATAGTTTTCCTTAAATGTGTATTTCTTCCATTGGATTATAAACTCCATGAGGATATTGCCTCTGGCTCTGTGTTATATTTTTGCCATTTAACTGATTGGTCCAAAATAGGTACTCTAATATTTGTCACATAGTTGGAAGAATACATAAGTGAGTGAGTGGCTTTCTATACTTGAGGGATGCTGGAAAATCTTCAAGAAGAAATTTGAGCTAGATCTAGAGAGTGAATGTGAAAGAGGACATTGTAATATGTGAGATACAACTGTATCGGAATGCCAGGAACACTAATATTTAAAAGGGACTAAGGTATAATATAAAATATTAGTGGCAGCAAAAACAAGACATGGGCAGGGCCACTGAGTGAAAAGATTGTATACTGTTAAGAGAAACAGAGAAAGAGCAGAGCAGCATAGTTTCTTTCTTCCATCTTTTTTGTAGAGTGGGTAAAAGAGAAGAAATCTTAAGATAAGGTATTCATAATAAAAATATAACAGCAATATCAGTTTCAACTAAGGTTATCTAAAAATATTTTATTTGTGCCTGAATAGAGAATTTCTTGCTTCTCTTGGGAAGACACAAATGGTTACCTACCTTTATCCTTTATCCTCTGTTTTCTTTCTTTTTTCTTTTTTTAAAATTTGAGTATAGTTGACATACAGTGTTACATTAGTTTCAGGTATATAACATAGTCATTCAACAAGTTTATACATTATGTTATATTTACCACAAGTGTAGTTACCATCTGTCCCCACACAACACTATTACAATATCATTGATTATATTTCCTATGCTGTGCCTTTTATTCCCTGACTTACTCATTCCATAACCAGAAGCCTATATCTCCCACTCTCTTCACCCATGTTTCCCAAGTCCCCAAGCCCTTCTCCTCCCCTCAGTTTATTCTCTGCATTTATAGGTCTGATTCTGCATTTTCATTTGTTCATTCAGATTTTTTTTAAGATTCCACATATGAGTGAAATCATATGGCATTTGTCTTTCTCATTATGACTCATTTCACTTAGCCTAATACCTTCCGAGTCCATCCATGTTGTCTTCAACATCATAATATCATCCTTCTTTATGGCTGTATGATATTCCTGTGTGTGTGTGTGCGCGTGTGTGCAGGCATTACCATGCATGCCACATCTTCCTTATCAATTTTTCTACAGATAAACACTTTGGTTGCTTTCATATCTTGGCTATTGTGAATAATGCTGTAATAAACATAGAAGTGCATATATCTTTTTAAAGTAGTGTTTTTGTCTTCTTTGGGTAAATACCGAATAGTGGAATTATTGGATCACAAAACAAGAATAAATAATACTAGATTTTGTATGTAACCACAAAAGACCCCTAAGACTCAAAGCAATCTTGAGAAAGAAAAACAAAACTGGAAGTATCACAATTCCGCATTTTTAGGATATACTACAAAGTTGTAGTAATCAAAACAGTATGGTACTGGCACAAAAACAGATCAATAGAATAGAATAGAGCCCAGAAATAAATCCACATTTGATCTATGACAAAGGAGGCAAGAATATATAATGGGGGAAAGACAGTCTCTTTAAGAAATGTTGCTAGGGGGTGCCTGGGTGGCTCAGTTGGTTAAGTGACTGCCTTCGGCTCAGGTCATGTTCCCGGAATCCTGGGATCGAGTCCCACATCGGGCTCCCAGCTCAGCAGGGAGCCTATTTCTCCCTCTGGCCCTCTCCCCTCTCATGCTGTTTCTCTCTCTCTCTCTCTCTCTCTCAAATAAATAAATAAATACATACATAAATACATAAATAAAATCTTTAAAAAAAATGGCACTGGGAAAACTGGGCAGCTACATGTAAAGGAATGAAACTAGACCATTTTTTAACACCACACACAAAAATATACACAAAATAAAATAAAGACCTAAACATGAGACATGAAACCATAAAAATCCTAGAAGAGTATACAGGCAGTGATTTCTTCTGCTCTCTTACTAACCTAGAATTTGTTTAGAGCACTAAAGTGCTTGGTGGAAACTCATAGATAGTGGCAGAGATTTCCAAATACAGAAAAATGGCAAATGATTTAATGCACTTATTTTGATTTGAAGGAAAACACTGCTTTCAAAAACCATTAACTCCAGTGGTTGATAATATCTGGCAATTTCTAACAACATTATTTACCACTCTTAACATTAATGTTAACATTCAACCATATTTAACACCATTATTTAGTTTGAAAGCATATGGAGTTAATTATTTCTGGGATTCCTAAATGGTTCATTAAGAACAAGTTATTTAATGCAATTTATTATGTATGTATTTGCAAGGCAATGAGCAAGATGCTGAAGACTGTATAAAGATCCCAGCATCTCTTATTCAATATGGCCCAAACAATTCCCATTTCTCCCATTTTATGCCCACAACACTCCAGTATTAAATTAAAGCTTTATTTTTCTACATTCTCAACAAATGGCACCAGAATTTACCCAGTTCAAGTCAGAATCCTGGGATTCATTCTTTATTTCTTTCTCTCTCTCTTTCTCTTCTTCTCCTCCCTTCTTTCAATGTTCTCATCTGTCAAACTCAATTATCAGTATTTCTTCACTGGGAAGCAATATATTTAGTATTCTTCCTTTACTGTTAAATCAATAATTTAACAAATATTTATAACAATATTTATTCATTGATTAAAACTATGTTGAACCATAGTGAAACAGTGGGGAGGGATAACATCTAGTGCTTCTGGACTTTTACATTCTACAAAAAAATACACATCATCTGGGCTTTTACATTCTACAAAAGAATACACATCATGAAATGAGTAAAGGCAAAGTTGTAAGTGCTATGCTAAATCTTATCTCAGCGATAGACATATCTGTCTTTATTTGTATTTATGATTTTAAAAATTCTTTTCAGTTCTCTACACTGAGAAAGTATGCATTTTATAATATATGATTTTACCTTGATGATAAATATAATACATAATTATACACATCTCAAATAATTAAAGACACATAACTAAGAATTTGAAAGTAATCAGAAAAAATTAAGTATAACTTAAAAAATTACTAATTGTTACCTTCCCACTAAAAGTCTTATACTGATTTGAGATTTTATTTATGATCGGTTGACATTAATAGAGCCACAAAGAAACATAAACTCAGGATTTGCAAGAAAGTTGTTAGCCTTGAAAGAGGAAGAGAGATGGCTTTCTGAAGTAATTTCATTAGGCACTTTTGTAATGACTCTAAAACCGCACAATTAAAGCAAAACAAATATAATTTTTTTATGAAAGTTGTCTATTTGCTGGAAGGCACTCAATTTAAGGCCACAAGAGTTAAAGGAAATCTAAGAGGTTAGAGATTTTATTTTTCATATCAGTGTATAATCATTTCTATCTTGAAAGTTTATGCAATATGTATGTTTCACCTTTTTATCTTTTGCAAATAAAAACGATCTAATTTATATGTTTTCTATAAAACAAGCAACAAAAATTTATACTGCATAAAGTGTGGTATCATTTGATGTCATCTGAGATTGAAATTAAAATAAATTTAAGTGAATTAAATAGATCCAGTTTCTTTCACCTTGTAATATATACCCAAAAGCAATGTGTTGTTGATTACATCCCTGGGAAATTGGTTGGGAGATCAAGATTTGCCTCCAAGTGAATTATTCAGGAAAAACGTCCTTCAGTGAGTGAGCAAAGCAGGATTCGGCAGAAGCAGAAGTTCAACTGCAATGCAATTGCAACAAAATCTTCCAAACCTGTAGGAGACCTGAAGCTAGACTGACCTTTCTAAGGTATCTGAGATGAAAAGAAGAAAGCCAAGTCTTTACATTCCCATGTTGACCAATCATTGAATGTGGGCTGTTTTCAGGAGGGAGAATAATACTTGGAGAGTTAGCTCTCTTCAGCGGAGCACATTGATTAGGAGGAGGACTCAGCAGTGAGCCATCAGCAGATGACACTCTCAACAGCAAGGAGAATGAAAGGTTTGTACCTGCTGGGGCCCTGGGTGACATATCACAGTATCCACTTCAAGGTAAAATGAGTAAGTGGTAAAAGTAACACTTAAAATAAATATTTTCTCAACATGATAAAACTTTTGAGCTTGACTTTTAACAAAAATGGTGAATTTTAATATTGTGAAATCTTGCTCTCAAGTCATCCTTTTGCAAAGTTTGTTTTTTGTTTTTTTAGGCATTTGGTTAAAATTCAATCAATCCTTGAAGAATTATATTGAGGATGATTGTAACCTCTTTACATATTTTTAAATTGCTAAATTTAAACCCAGTTGTTCCTTAATATACGGCATGTACTGTGACATCTCTCATACTGGATACCCAGTCCTGGTTGGAGCTAATAAGCAGGTTGCCAACACCATGAGAGGGGCTACTGGACCCATCACTTAGGTAAGGTATTTACTCATATCAGCCAAAAGAAGTGAAAGCCAAATGATGGAATCCTAACATTCTCCTCAGAGAACACTGAATGTTACCACTATAGATTAAAGGGGGAAAAAATCAATTGTTCAAAGCCAGGAGTAGGGCAGTGGCCTGAGATACAAGACAAACTCAATGATCTATGGTACTCAGACATGACAAAAATATTATAGTAAAAGCAAATTAGGAATTGCCAAGAAAATTGGAGCAAATAGGATTGAAGTGACTACTGGTAATTTTCACTGATTTCACACTGATTATTATTCATTCTTATCTCTTGGCATATGCTCAAGATAAACACAAAGGTAAGATATATGGCAGTGGCTGTATTTAGGGAAATATAAAATAATCTTAAGCTAGCTTTGATACAACATATGTGATAATGCCTGCCTACCAGATTTTGAGATTTTGATTTGTTCAGTTACCACCCCATGCCTTCTCACACATCTGGATAAACTTTGAAAAGAAAATAACCAGATAGAACAAGCTTCTCAAAATCTGTCTGAAGGTAAATATAGTGGGGGTAGGGAAAAACTATTTTGAGTTAGGAAACTACTGCTAATAATAAGAAAACTGAAATATTTTGAAGGCAGAATTTGGGTCATGAAATACGAAACAAATAAAATCCAGTCTTCATCAAGGTATATCTCTTACGGACAAAACATTTGAGAAACCTAGATGTGGGTAATTAAGTCCCAGAATAAATGTCACTGGTTCAAAGCCAAGCCAAATAGCATCAATGACCTAATATTAACTAAAATATTTCACATTATTGCTTTTTGTAGTACTGATGACAAATTTCTATATAAATGAAAGATTATTACAAATGCCTTAGATTTAATATATAACTTTTAGAGTAGTTCATAAACAATATTTTACTTTTCTTAAAGATTTTATTTAAATAAATTTGTTTGACAGAGAGAGTCAGTGAGAGAGGGAACACAAGCATGGGGAGCTGGAGAGGGAGAAACAGGCTCCCCGATGAACAGAGAAGCCCATGTGGAGCTCCATCCCAGGATGCTGGGATCATGACCTGAGCTGAAGGCAGATGCTTAACGACTGAGCCATCATTTGCTCATTTTACTTTTTGATAAACCTTCTATTGAAATACAGAGACAAGTATGTCCCTCCATTTGTCTCTCTTATAGACAATACATTAAGATTTCCTTACAGAGATTAATTCTGTATTCTGGATAATTGGTATGCATTAATTTTGTTCCATATGTTCATCTTTAAAGGGAAGTCACATAGAGGCAGAGATTATGGCTATTTTTTGTGGGCATATGTTTCTTGTTTTATTTGCTTCTCAGCTCATATGTTTTATATGATCCTGACTTAAATCATCACAGGACTTAAGTTTACCGAATGAAAGCACTTTGTTGTTTGGCTAGAGTGATTGGGCTGAGGTTGGGCATTTGATCCACACCAATGATGAGGTTCATATCAGGAGTTCTATAAGCATTAACAGGAGAAAGGTCCATTCTACTACTGGGAATGTTAAACTGTGAGTATGTAAGCCTCATGCATCAGAAGAAACTGCTTTAGGAAAATCCTATTGAGAGCTTCTTAGTAATGTTTCACGAGATGAGCCTAAAATCTCTTATGGTATTCTCCGTTGCTGAGCCAACATGCTCCTTTTTGATTTGGTTGGGTTATTTGAACTTGAAAAATTCCATAAAATTAATACTTTTCTATCCGATGATACACTAGGGACAATAAAGAGAAAACAAGAAACAGATATAACTTAAAAAAAAAAAACTGTTTATATATGACTTAGAATCCATTTGTGCACAGAGAAGATAGTGATGAATCCTGGTAATCATATAAGATCACACACAGATAATTGAGTATTGATTTTACTTTGATTAATTTCTGTTTCCAGAGCTCATAGGGCCTGTTCAGCAAATATGATAGTCATACATTTTGCATTTTCTTTGGAGTGTCTTAAAGTCCTACAGGTCTTTAATTTTATGATGAAATTATATTACCTTTAAAATTACCACCAAAAAATATATTACTTTATGCCTAGAACTAAGTGGTAATTAACACTGAAAATTGGTTGGAAACACTTTATTTAATAAGATGTGTTGTAAAAGTTGTAAGATATTAACATTTTTGGACATATTAGCATTTGTATTTTTTAACTGAAGTAGAGTTGACACACTAATCATATGAGTTATATTAGTTTCAGGTGTACCGCCTAGTGAATCGAGAATTCTATATATTACACAGTTTTCATCACACAAGCATGGTAACCATCTTTCACCATATAACATTATTACAACATTATTGACTATATTCCCTTTGCTATCTATACTTTTTATCCCTATGATTT
Organism: Neomonachus schauinslandi; assembly: GCF_002201575.2. Taxonomy (NCBI): domain Eukaryota; kingdom Metazoa; phylum Chordata; class Mammalia; order Carnivora; family Phocidae; genus Neomonachus; species Neomonachus schauinslandi. Next base: position 177,077,080 of record NC_058404.1, read on the forward strand.
ATTTATTTTATAACTGGAAGTTTGTACTTCATAATCAATCCCCTTCACCTAGTTCACCCATTCCCCCACCTTCTCTGGCAACAACCAGTTTGTTCTCTGTATTTACAATTCTGTTTCTGTTACCTTGGTGGGCTTCTTTGGATTTTTAACATCATTTGCTCATATTATACATTCTAATCTGACTATATATACTCAAATAGGAAAATGGTCGGAAATGTCTGCATTATTCAAAGGGATGTGTAAAAAGGTAAATAAAAATGTTTTATTATTGTTGTTTCTGTTCAACACAGGAATATCATTTTCATCTTTGAATTCTAAAAAAAAAAAAAAAACTTTTCAGAGAAAAAAATGCATCTTCCAGGATAACTTTACTGTCTGGGGTAAATCTTGTAAAATTATTTCAAACAATATTCTTATATATATGAACATATCTTTGTTTAATTTTTATACAGTAATTATATTTTGGCTGCCTATTGGAATGTATATTTTAAATTAGTTTCCTCATGATTATTGTTGCACTATCTTCTGAAACTTCATCCAGTGTTGTAATAATATAGATAACATAGATAGATAAATAAATGTTAACATATATATATAGATAGAGCACTTTTATCATTGTCTCTCCATAGACATAGACATATACTCCTGCCCTCTGTGAAAATATAAGATTTCCTCTTTTTCTAAATTTTAAATATGATCAATAAAATATTTAGGAGTCTATTTCTTTCCTTGTCTTCTGGACCATTGTCATCTCATTGTCTTTGGTATTGATTTCACACCCTTCCCTCTCTGTTGTATATTTTCCTATCAGGCAAATGTTGCATCTCCTGGGAGTTCTCTTCTGATTTATACCTTGTTTTTCATAAATTCCATCTCCATATGCCTTTGTGATATGCTCTCAGAATACTCCTCAGGTTTCTCTTCAAGCTCACAATGTGTTCCTTAACTGTGTCCATTATATAGTCAGCCTATCTATTGAGTTATTACCCCATGATCATTTTGTACTTTTATGGTATTTTAATGCCTGCAGTATACTTTTGAATCACTCTGTTGATATTAGTTATACTTGCTGTAACATCCTGTGCAGCTTTTCTATTAACTCTATTTCCTGAAACTTTTCTATTTTTACTCTATTATGATGCTGGCTTTCTTCCAATATCTGGCAATTCTTGGTTTTATGCGTATTATGTAATTGAGTTTCCCCAGTTAATTTTTCTATTGGAGATGCACAGCTAGTCTGAGGTTGTGCTGGATGCATGTAACTGTTAGCTACTTGCTGTGTAAATGGGGGAGAGTCATGGCATATAGCTGAGTGGAATACTTCAGTCTGTGTATAAGCATTGCCAGCAGCCCAGACAGTTTTGGCGCTCTAACTTAAGGTTCCATATCTTCTGTCCCAGTGGGAAGCAACCTCCCATTCCATCCCATTCCTGCTGCCTGGCTCCAGGAGCATGAGGAAGGGTATGCATAAATCAACTACTCTAAGGTTCTCATACTATAATAATTCTCAAGTCAACGTGTCATTATGTGCTATGTAGCAGGTCCAGAAATATAGAAATGGCTGAAAGTAGGAATAAAACTAGAAGTCAAAGACATATAAATTAAGGGATTAGAATTTCATAAAGGAAGAAGAGTTACTACTGTCAACATTTTGGAGAAATCATCAAAAAAATAAAGTCCAGAAACCACTCTCTGGATTCCAATCTGGAGATATCACAGTGACTACTTTCACATTATATTAATTGCTGTGATGAGAGAAGTTGGATTAGAGTGGGTCAAGAAGATAATTATAAAGATTACTAAGGCTACCAAGTAAGTTTCGATGGTGTTTTCAAGAGTTTGAATAAGAATGAATGATTTAAGCATGGGGCTAGAGATTATGGCAAATATTTGTGTTCCTTATCTAGTATCCATTCTCACCTTCTTTCTTGTAACAAAGCCCTGATTTTGTTCAAGGCAACTATGTTACACAAAATTTTAAGAATGACCTCACACCCTCAAATTGTATCATTTCCTTCCCTTTCAATGTGGATGGGACCTGTGAATATGATGATATATCTCCCCCTTGATTATAATTATGTCACATGGAATAGTCAGCCTTCAAAAAAAGATTATCCAGATGGGTCTAAAATAATCATATGAGACCTATAGTAGCAAAGGATAATCTCAAGCTGGTTAGCAGTAAAGTAAAAGAGCTTCCAAGCATCAAAAGAACTTGGTAGTCCATTGCTGGTTTTAAGATGGAGGGAGGCTTGTGAGAAGGAATGTGGGTTACCTTATGGAACTGAGTGACATTACCCATGGATGGCTAAAAAGAAATGGGGACCCAGACTTACAGTTTCAAGGATCTGGATTTTGCTGACAATCTGAATGAACTAGGAAGTGAATCTTCCACAGAACCTCCAGATACAAACCCAGCTTGCCCAATACACTGGGATGGCCCTGTGACCTCCTAAACAGAGAACCCAGAATTCTGACCTATAGAACTATGAGCTAATAAATGGATATTGTTTTAAGCTGCTAAATTTATAGTAATCTGTTATTCAGTATTAGAAACTAGTATATTAGTAATGTTGCCAGCTAAAATTTCTATCCTTCCCAGAATGTTTCAATTAGAAGTGGTTATGGGAAAATATTCTGATCATTTTTTGTGTATAAAAAGGTCTTGAAAAGTTTTTGCTTAATTAACATAGGCTCCATCACTTTCCTCATGCCTTTTTGTCATTGGCACATAAAATATAGAGATGGGGGGGCGCCTGGGTGGCTCAGTTGGTTAAGCAACTGCCTTTGGCTCAGGTCATGATCCTGGAGTCCCGGGATCGAGTCCCGCATTGGGCTCCCTGCTCAGCGAGGAGCCTGCTTCTCCCTCTGACCCTCCCCCCTCTCATGTACTCTCTCTCATTCTCGCTCTCTCAAATAAATAAATAAATCTTAAAAAAAATATATAGAGATGGGTTGTATGGGATCCAATGTTATGACCATGAGGAAACAAACATGATGGTAAAATCCCACATAATAGGGATAGTGACATTTTAAAAATATCATGGTAGGTTAATAAAACATATTGCCAATCTTGGAATGACTACCTCTAGCCTCCTGATTATGTAAGAAATTCTACTCCTCTGCATTTAAGCTACTAAAAGTTGATATTTCAATGACTAGCATCAAACATAGTCATCACTAATATAAGAGTAAAAAGGCATTTAAAAAATTATATAGTGTTAGTTTACTGGGGCCAGTAGAGGAGGGACATAAGCATCTTTATAGGCTAACATTAGAAAAAATTATATGACTGTATATAAAGAATGGAGCTAGAAAAGTTAATTTAAAAAGGAATATGTAGGTGAAATAAGTTAATCAGAGAAAGACAAATTTCATATGATCTCACTGATATGTGGAATTTAAGAAACAAGGCAGAGGATCATAAGGAAAGAGAGGAAAAAATGAAACAAGACGACACCAGAGAGGGAGACGAACCATAAGAGACTCTTAATCATAGGAAACAAACTGAGGGTTCCTGGAGGGGAGGGGGCTAGAGGGATGCAGTAACTGGGTGATGGACATTGGGGAGGGTATGTGTTGTAATGAGCACTGTGTATATTTTATAAGACTGATGAATCACAGACATGTACCCCTGAAACAAATAATACATTATATGTTAATTGAATTTTTAAAAAAAATTAAAAAGGGATATGTAGGAAAATACAATACAGGTTAAATCAAAAACAGAAGATGGAAGATTCATGCCCTGAGATTGAACAAAAATGGCATAACTAAGTTTTTAGTTAAATTTGTAGGTGTGAGATAAGGCTGGAGGTGGGAAGTGCGTGCCTAATCAATTCAATTATCAGATTAGGCATTTTGCTGAAAGTGATGAAGATTAGAATTCTATCATTACTTGATGAAATATGAAACAAGGATATTTAAGGAAAAGTAAAGATGATGTTAAATTACCTAAGGCTTATAAATGTTTGAGGGATTTTTTTTTTTTTTTAATATGGCAGTCTGTAGTAAAGTTGGGCTTTTTTGCCAGCAATACTGTATGGTCAAGAAATAGAAACAAAGATTGAGAATTGGAAGATTGCTCCACTATTGAGATTTTTCTGGAAAAACTCCACCAATAACGGACAAAGATCTGTGTGTTCTGGGTTAGTGACAGTTAAGTGCATCTCTTTCCAGTGCAGGAGAAATGTATCTAAGGCCAAGACAAGCAAAAGAAAATAGAGCAATCAAAGAATGTGTGTCTACAAACACCTGCATCTGTCTTATAAAAGGTGACTCATTTTCTCTTTTTTAAAAAACAGAGTTGGGGAAGGAGGAGGGACAGAGAAAGAGAATTCTTTTTGTAAGAGTGCTAATTCCATCATAAGGGTCCCACCCCCTCATTACCTAATCTAAACTTAATTACTTCCCAAAGGTTCCTCTTCTAAATACCATCACATTGGGGGCTAAAGCTTCAACATATAAATTTTGGGGAGCCATAAACATTCAGCCCAAAACATAGTCCCTGTCAGTAATGGGGCATGCATACTTCCTGTGTGGTGACTTCACTGCTAAGCTAACTGCATGAACACCTACAGAAATTTACTCTTCAGAGTTCATCCTTCTGACACGTAATCAAGGGACAGAATGAGGGGGTAGAAAATTATGCCATTAGAGATCCCTCCTCATGGAAAGAATAATCAGGAGTGGAGAGAATCACCAATATTCCACAGATTTAGATTTTTTAAATCATTGCTGTAATTATTAATCTTGTATGAATCAAGGTTGTGGGCAACATTTTTAGGTAAGATGTTAACAGCTTAGTCAAGACAATTCCTCTTTGATTTATAGATATTTAAGGTTATCTCTTCAATACCAAGTACTGTTCCTTTGGGTATCCAACAGAGATGGCTTGAGGGCAATATATTTTGCTTAAAATATTATTCAGAACACTACCACATTTAAATTAACTACAAAATCCCTTTCTACCTGTGGTAAGTAGGCTGATGGCTCCCCAAAGATGTCCATGTCTCAATGCCACAAATTTGTGAATATGTGTGTATGTGGCTCTGGTAGCGAAACCCTATAGAAATTTAAAACAACAGAAATTCTTTCTCTCACAGTTTTGGAGGCTAGAAGTCAAAAATCAAGGTATCAGTCTTGCTGCCTCAAAGACTCTGGGTAGAATTCTGCCTTGTCTCTTCCAAAGTCTAGTTGTGGCAGGAAATAAAAATCATGCATTTTCCCAGACATATTTCATATTTTATGCTGATATTTTATATTCAGTATTATGATTTGCTAATTTTCCATATCACAAGTACCAAAACAAAAGAAACCAGGAAAATATTTTGTTACATAACATATTAATAAAAACAGGGGTTCCTGGGTAGCTCAGTTTGTTAAGTATCTGACTCTTGATTTTGGCTCAGTTCATGATCTCAGGGTTGTGAGATTGAGCCCCACTTCAGGCTCTCCCCTCAGTGGGCAGTCTATGTAGGATGCTCTCTTTCCCTCTCCCTATGCCCCTCCCCACCTCTCTCTCTCCCTTTCTTAAAAAAAAATAAATAAAAGTATATAATGCCAAAGATTAATATTTTTCATTTGTCCTTTTTTGCTTAGAATGATACCAATAAATGATACTTCTCTGCCTGAGCTAAGCCCAGTTAAATTTTTATTACATAAAATGAAGTCATAATTAATTATGTCTTTTATACAAAAAGTATTCACACAGAAGACTTTTATCACATATTGATACATGAAGCTGGTGTCCTAGATGTAAATACACTACATATTTACACATAAACACACTCACACACACGTCATGGATACCATTATCAACAAAATAAAAATGTCAGAAATTATTAATATAGATGATTTTTGTCTTTATATATATATTTATTACATTTTTCAAACTGAACATAAATTACTATGGCCAGAAATTAAAAGTTACCTTATCTTGCTTTACTTTCATTTTTATGTGAAAATAATTTTATGGCAAAATTTACAAATAGATATAAATATTATTCAAAGTATTTTCCTTTTGTACTTGCAGAAATTCCTTCATTATAGAGAATAACATTAAAAAGATACTTTTCTTTTTTTTTAAACCAATATTCATTTTTTATAATGTGTCACTGAAATAAAATTCAAATGTGTATGAAAAAATAAGTCTGACAGGAACATTAAGTCTTTCTAATTTTTAAATTGTATTATGTCATGGGATATGGCTATATTTGTACTTAAAAAAGCAATAAGAAAATACATGGGCTTTTGTTTTCTAAGTGAAGTTTTGATTTCATCAAAATGAAAAAATGGCAATACTTTTATTGCTGAATATCTTCGAAGTATGTTTATGTGATATATTATGCTTAGCTTTATTAAGATCCTAAAAATTTCCTACTTGTGTTTCCCAAATACATACTTTCATATCTAATCTATCTTTATCTACCACCTATTTATATCAAACTATGTACCATATGTCATCTACATGCACACACACACACATCGAATATTTAATGCTGACCTAGGAGTGAGAGATCAGGAGTTCTCATGCACTGAACTGCTTACCTACAGTGAGGAAGTCAAATTCTCTTTTTGAATTTCAGCTGCATTATTTGAAAAAGAAAGTGAGATGAGGATACTCATTTCTACAACAGTCAAATGAAGATATTACTATTCATTGTAAGAATTACAATTAAATAATGAATGTGAAGTAGCAAAATGCTTGACAAATAAAAAGTGTCCCTGTTTGATCTAAGATCATTTCCAGTTCTAAAATTCTACCGTTCGGTAACCAAGTTTCTTTTTATTTTTTTCTGTCTGTGTTTAATGGGAATACAGTGCAACACTTCTACAAATTATTCATTTGTGCTATTTCCCACCCCTTTCAGGTCACTGAAGATACAGCACTTAATCTAGCTGTTAACCATTTTAACCTGAGGGGTTGTTGAAACTAAATCCTCTTTAGAAGGCTTACTCAGGTCCACTGATGATTTCAAAATAGCTTGAGTATCAATCTGATTAACTAAAACATTTTCTACTCAGACATCTATTACAAAACTGATGTCTGTATAATGCTTCTTTGACATTGTGAACCTCTGTCCCAACTCTACAAAATGAGTATTACAAATTAATACATAAAGGCAGATTTTTCCTGAGGTTTTTTTCTTTTTCCTAAAAATTCTCGTTTCTAATTAGCATTAGGTTAACATGAGTGTGACTTTATTTTTGGAAATTACTACTTCAACTTTTTTAGGCCAGTGTGTGTGTGTGTAGCCCTTTCATATCTATCTATATCTATATATAATATTCTTAAACCAAAAAAAAAAAAAACCCTCAAAGAAAAAACTTTATGTCAGTCCTTTATCTTCAGCAATTGCAGAAGTGAATCAAAATTGGAAATTTAAAATATAAAGTTATGGCACATTCAATTAGAAGACTCGAGTCTTAGATCATTCTGATAGTAATTAGCTTATTCACTTTGAAAAGCCATTCAGTCTCTCTAGACTGCTCTTTCTTTATCAAATAATCAGTGATTTGGATTGTGCTACTTCTAAAAGACTGTAAAATACATTTCTGATATATGTGAGTATTTGTATAACCAATGAGGTGGACCTTTCTAAAGCAAGCATTATGTTTATCTCTTCCATGCCCATATCAACCAATACTTAGAAATGACTCATCACAAGTAGATTTCTAATAAATATTAATACAGAAATGATGTATTGATGATTGCATTAATACACAAATTTCTTTTATTAGTTTGATGTAGTTTTGAATAGAAATTTTCAACAATAGGAGACACAGCAATATATTCCAAATAATACACAAAGCACATGCAACCAAATTCTATTGTAAGATACTTTTAAAAATTAAATTTTTGAAATTTATTTATTTATTTTTTGTTTTTTTTAAGATTTATTTATTTGTTTTTAGAGAGAGTGCGGGAGAAAGGAGCAGAGGAAGAGAGGGAGAGAGAATCTCGAGCAGACTCCCAGCTGAAAGCAGAGCCCAATGCAGGGCTCAGTCTCACCATCCTGAGATCATGACCTAAGCTGAAATCAAGAGTTAGATGCTCAACGGATTGAGCCAACCAGGCGCCCCTAAAATTTTAGAAATTTAATACAATTAACTTTCCATTAGCTTATTCTCATCATGTAGGAATATGTTCTCATATATAAGCCAAGACAGAACTTAGTTGCCAAAACAAAATGTGAGCTTGAAATCTCTATAGTATTCATCAATATCCACTCCAAATAATGTGTTTTTACTTATAATAGACCGCTAATAAAAATCCATTCCTTTAAAGCAAAAATAAAATGTGAATCTCCAAAGTTAAGTACCACAGATCTTCCATATGTCATTTTCGAAGGCCCTTGGCATTGCATACTTTGGAAAACATATAAGGGGATAATTCTACTGAACAATTTGAAGCTAATGGCATCTCTTGTCACTGGTGGCAATGTGAGAGTACAGCTGACTTCATTTCAAAAGGTACTACACTGCTTTGAAGTAGTCCTTATTATAGAAAATCGAGAACATCCTTGAAATGGCTTCAAAATAGAAATTTTAGGGGAAATTACCACCTGATTCATTCCAAGATAAAAGAACGTGCCAATAATATAAATGTCAAATGCCAATTCATAAAATATGCCCCAAATCCTAATTGGCACTGAGTAATATAATTACTAACACATATAATTTATCTTATATTCATATATAACATATTATATAAATTATATAAACTTAATATTACAATCGTCTTATGATGCTAACATTAGTCTTTTTATTTCTTTCATTAAAAAAAAAAAAATGGACCTGAGTTGGAAAGTTGAATTGTCTGATCAAGATTTAAGTACTGCTGTTAAATTACATTGTCAGCCTTGTAATAAATTCTGATTAAGAATTTACACCTTTGTGAACAGATTAGCAGACCTAATTGATTTTGATCCGTTAACTTCAATTTGCAGCTTTAAAAAGGTGTAACCTCACCCAGATTTATGGTTTGAAGCTCTTGTGTTTGAATTAATGAATTTTACATCTGATCTCATTAAGAAGAATTTTGGTTAAGTACATATATTTCTCCAAGTGGAAACTCTTTGCCTTAACTCCTGGGCATTGCATATATTTTCATAAATGTCCCCATTTATTAATCTCCAAACATATGAAGCAATAATTTTACATCTCATTTATTATCTGTCAACCATCAGTTCCTACTTCCATGTAATTATGAGGAGAACTTATCCTGTATTTTTATATTCTTACCATCCTCCTGGACTTTGCCTGCAGTGATAGACATATGGTCAGGATGTTCTAACTCTGTTGTTAACATGCCATATTACAGATAACAATCATTTATCATGGAAGCAGTTAGAGACTCTGGGAAAAGCCAGGCACAATAATTATAAATTAGCACTTGTAATTATATTTTAAGGTTTGAAAAAACATGTTTTATAGAAATTCATTATGTGAAGATGATTTCCTGTTCAAAATAAATGTGGAACCTGAGTGTAGGTTCTATTTCTTGGTTCTTATTCCATACATTTTATTAAATTTGGCATCAAATCCATCAAAAATATTTTAACCAGTTAATTAACAATGCAATCCTACATTATATAGTACTTAAACTCACTCAAAATATGTTTATATCATACAAGTAAACATTTTTTTTTGCTTACATAGACATCAATAAAATTTAATGGGGCAGCTAATTAGTTTCACATTCAATTGGTAGCAATGTTTTTAAGTGAGATTTTCTATTTTAATTGGCATTATGCAGGTTTTTTTAAGTCACTTTATCATTGCCAATACCAACTGCACCTCCTCCAAAACCTTGACTTCAAGGAACCCAAACTGTAGTCAACACTTCTCAATCTTCCAGTTCTCTTTTCGCTTCCTCTTCTCCAAACATGTATTTCATTCACTTCATCAGGATCTCTAGTTTTGACTGTCATTCCTTTTATGTGCTTATTTTCCTTCTTAACCAACTTTGATTACATGGTTCATCCTATTATCATCCTTTTGCATGTACCCTCAAATCCCTGTCCTCTTTCCTCCCCCACATGTATGGGACAAGAGACGGATTTTATGTTATTTGCCTTGGACACAAATGTAAAGATAACCAAAATCTTGTAATCACAATAAACAGTATTTTAATGCAATATTTTAAAAGTAAAATTTACTATAAAACATCCACCATGAGCAAAACACCAAATTATAAATAAAGGCAGGATCAGTGTTTTTCTTTTTATCTCAGCTAGACATTATTTCTGATCCTGCCTGCCAAAGTCATGTATTTTCTCAGAATTAAGAAATTCCATACCTATAAGAGTCTTTCTCTTTTCTATATGAGATGCTGGGTATAGTATTGGAAAGAAGAGAAACTGGAGTTTATATAACTCCAATATAAATAAACTCCAATATAATGGAGTTTCAAGGACTTTCTTTGCTGTATATTATTATCCCTGCCCCCCCCCCCCCCCCCCCCCCCCAGCTTTGGTGAATTTACATAAGTACTTTAGGATCTTAGTTAACTTGTCTGTAAAATGGGGATATCAATAAGGAATAATCAGTTTTAATGGAATAAGTATAGAGTATGGGAAACTGCTTTCCAAAATTCATCCTTTCCATTCCTAGTTAGAATATGTTTTTTGAAGAGGCTTAAATATGACATGCTTCTTTTGAACTTTGTACATGCTGTATCAAAGTGATACTCCCTCCCTTCTTTCTCATGCCTCATCTCTTCAAAACTCAGCCAGGTTGTCACTTCCTGAGAAAATTGTTTTCAAACCCCTAAGTTAGATCACATTCCACATTGTAAGTATTCATATCAGCATGCACACTGTAGCATTTGTCAAAGTTGAAATGATTCATTTAGGCAATTAATTGTTTAATGTCTGTCTCCTATACTAAATTGTATACTAAGTTGTTTCTTTCCCCCCCCCCCGCCCCCCCCACCTCCTGTAGGTGTCTTATTCCCAACATAGAGCACAGTGTCTGGTAATTGGTAGGCACTCAAAGCAAACAAACAAAAAAATCCATTTTTAAATGAGTAATGTTTGAAGGAATGGTATCGGCCTTGTTATTAATTGATTTTCTTTCCTTCAACATTTTAAGAAAAAATCTAGGAAGACAAAGACAAAAAATCATTCTAATCAAGTAATTTATTCTAATATTTTACAGGATATATAGCAGGGTAAGATTCATGCTAGGAATTTCAGGATATTTTATAATTATAGAGCTTATTATTACATTAGGTTAATATGTCAGCAATAAATTCTTATGGTAATCTGTTACACTTAAAATAGATTCTATATAATTCAGCATTGATTTCTGTAATCTTAAAACACTCTAAATGGAAAGCTACATTCTTAAAATTACAAAAAGAAACTTTCTAAAAAAATGCCAACAAAACATATAATAGCGAATCATTAAACTTATTTGCATATTATATGAAATATTACAGCTACACAGAAATAAAAATATAACTACTAGGAACCAGGATACAAATCATTGTTGTTTGTCTAGAAAATCACTCAACTATGTGACTTTGGAGAGCTTCAGAGTTCTTACCTGTATAGTTCTACAAAACACATGGTTTATGGAAAAAATAAATTAAAAAGCTCATGTGATAAGTGACATTTTTAAACTGCAAAACATAATACAAATATGTATGCTTACTTACAAAATTATTACATACAAGGTGATTTTCTAATCTAAAGGAGTATTTGGAATTTATAAAATACACTTTATTTATTTGTTTTTTATAAAATACCCTTTTAATGCTGTACTAAATAATGTGCCTAATATTGCGATTAGGCAATTTTTGTTATCACTGAACTCACTTAATAACTCATGACATTTTTAGCATGTCTTTTAGGAAATTACTCTTCTTTCTCTTTAAAGCATCAACTGGTCCTTTAGTAAATCAGGGGGCATGGTTTGCTGTCCCCAGAGATTACAACATGCTACAGAACATCTATCAAAATTCAGCTCAGGTGTTTGCAATACAGTATATGCTTCTCATCTTTAGTCATGATGTCATGCTTCAGAGGACAGCATGATAAGAATGTAATTACTCTGTGACAGCCAACCGTCCTGCTAAGAAAATCTTAGCCCTAGAAAAACATAAAAATCTTAACTCAAAGATGTGATCAAGTTAAGCATTCTTCATACCTACCTGAAACATAAAACATAAACGCTGAGGTTACTCAGCTGTGAAGTAACAGTGCTGTTGCAAAGTGATCACGGAGCTATCTTCCTGTTTCCCTGTGAAATGCATTTTGCCAAATCTAGTGGATTCGATAACAAAGCAAAGATATGGTATCTTGGACAAAGTGTTCACATATGAAACCAACTATATCGATGTGGGTTTGATGGAAGCAACAATAACTATTTTGTGTAAGCTTAGCCTTAATAAAGTCATCATAAGAAGTGTTAATATAAAGTAAAAACTCCTAAAAGGCATTTTAAAGTATTTGTGAATATGGAAACATTTATAAATCATCTATAAAAATATTTTATAGAGATTAGACAATACTATAATTATCACATAAAAAATCTTTCAAAAGTTTTCAGTGGATGCATTTAACTATTATGGATTTTACTCTATATAAATGAACACTTTCCTAGAATAATCTTTCTATATAGCGTAATTCATAAAAACACTGCAAACATTTTGTAAATTTGCAACATCATTAATTTTGGGTACTATATTTGCTTTTTTAATTTTCTAATTTTGTGTACTTATGGAAAGAACAGAGCTCAGGTTCTTTGAAGTGTTCTTTAAGAGCCTAGTTGACAGTCTTATTTATATCCAAAATTATATTTGTGAAAATAGTAAAATCAACTGAATTTTCATTCTATATGTACAGACAACTGAGTTATTTAAAATCAAAGAGATTTAGAGGGGTGCCTGGGTTGCTCAGTTGTTAAGCTTTTGCCTTTGGCTCAGGTCATGATCCCAGGGTCCTGGGGTTGAGCCCCACATCAAGCCCTGCATCCAGCCACGCATCGGGCTCCCTGCTCGGCGGGAAGCCTGCTTCTCTCTCACTCTCCCTGCTTGTGTTCCCTCTCTTGCTGTGTCTCTTTCTGTCAAATAAATAAATAAATCTTCAAAAGAAAAAGAGAGAGAAATTTAGAGCCAGAATTTACCATAAAGAGTACTTAGTTAACCACCTTTTCTACAGATGATATACTGAGGAATAGAGCAGTTTGAGTTTCTACATGGGGTCACGCTACTGGTTATTGATAGACCAATATCTAAAGGCCATTGTCCTGAAAGCTGATACCCTCCACAAAGATGAATTTAATGATAAAGTTATCTTGAAACCTTCCTAAACCTAAGCCAATAGATTTAATTTACATGATTATTTTAAATTTTGGAAAGAATAATTATTATTAGGAAGATATTTTATCACTATAAACTTATATTTAGTCATCTGTTAATGTATGGTAGTCATTCCTTTAGACTAGAATGGGGGAAATTTCTTCTTATGACAGGAAAAGGAAACCTTCAATAGTAATCCGAAAGAATCTATTTAGGTATTTAGGTAAAGCAATTCCAGGGAGACACTTTTTTCTATACAGCATACAATTCATGACATACATTTCATATACAGTGGTATATAACATATTCAATTCCATATTTTTTAATTACCTTACCATTCAATTATAATCACATTGCATAAATACAAATAGGAATATGTTTATAGCAAAAGGAAAGAAAAAACATAAGACTCATGGGCTTACAAAGCAATTTTAACTTGTTAAACCAGTCAAGCTTACTATAAAATGTAAAGTCAAGCCTTAGAAAAGCTGTAGTAATAAAAATAGAAGTTACATTCTGAACATAAATTTAAAAGTAGAGGTAATAATTAATATCTCCATATCCTGAACTTCATTTGCTCATTTTTGACCCCAAGTATCAACCTGCCAAAATTTGTCCCTCTGGCTGATTTTTGTCAGGGATTGGATGAAATAATAAAAAATGTATATTGGATGAAATAATAAAAAATGTATACTGGGCGCCTGGGTGGCTCAGTTGGTTAAGCGACTGCCTTCGGCTCAGGTCATGATCCCGGAGTCCCGGGATCGAGTCCTGCATCGGGCTCCCTGCTCGGCAGGGAGTCTGCTTCTCCTTCTGACCCTCCTCCCTCTCATGCTCTCTGTCTCTCATTCTCTCTCTCGCAAATAAATAAAATCTTTAAAAAAAAAAAATGTATACTGAATACTAGTTATAGTTGTCATGTAGCTTTGCTGATCTTGAGCATTCACATGGAAAGTCAGCTTTCCTAGCAGACTGACTGAATAAAATGTGATTCTTTACTTTTTTATGAATTATTCAAATTATTTTTAATTAAAGAATGAAATGAACAAAATGCATATTTTCTAAGTGCATACAAGAATTAGGCAAGATAGAAGTAACATTAAATTACAGTTTTAATATTCAAAATCATTTTAATAGTTTAAAAATTTTCAACCGTCGAAATGAAATTTAACATGTTTAAAATTCTATAATCAGGATTTTACTCAATTCCTAGTATAGCATACTTAATAGTTGGCTTTTTTACAGTTCTATCTATCAGCCATTTAGTTGAAAATGAATGGAAATGTCCTGCTATCAAAATTTGCTAACTTCGGGGTGCCTGGTGACTCAGTCGGGTAAGTGTCTGCTTTCAGCTCAGGTCAGGATACGGGGATTGAGCCCCGGTTGGGCTATGGGCTCAGCAAGGAGCCGGCTTTTCTCACCCTCTGCCTGTCCCTCCCACTCCTGATCTTTCTCATGCACTCTCTCTCACAAATAAATAAAATCTTTTTTTAAAAATTGCTAACTTTTTTTTTATTTTAACTTTTTATTTTTTAAAAGACTTTATTTATTTAGAGAGAGTGCAAGTGGGGGGAGGGGCAGAGGAAGAGGGAGAGAAAGAATCTCAAGCAGACTCCCAGCTGAACTCAGAGCCTGTTACGGGACTTGATATCATGACCTTGAGATCATTACCTGAGCCAAAATCAAGAGTTAGACGCTTAACAGACTGAGCCATCCAAGTGCCCCAAAAGTTGCTAACTTCTTGAATGTTACAGTATAAGAAACATAATTTTTCTGGAATAATTTGTCACCTTTGGAATATTAGGTTGAGTCTAGGATAGCAAATTTTAAGAATAAGCACTAACCATAAAACATTCAATGATGAATGAGAAATCCAATTGCTAACATTATGTTTCTTATTGTCCATATAAGATGATAAAATTAAATATTTATAGTAATTCAGTTGTTTTGGAAATGCATTTTTCTATGTGACTTCAAAGAGCAAAATAAAAACTTTTATTTAAGATAAAACGAATCATCTGACAGACAAAGGTGTTATGGTACACATGCCACATGACTTTGTAACAACTTATGCTGTCCAACTTTAAATAAATGGCCCATTGTAATATGGCATCCCACTTACAGATATCAGCATTAAGAGATTGAGTGACAGTGTGTCCAGTGATGACGGAGAAGGAATTCATACATTGTGTTAATGTGATTGTATGATCATGTGGAAGTTTACTATAGAATTTCACTATTGATATTTATTACATTTATTATAATGTTGATGTAAGTTGTATATCAACAAAATATATTATGTTAAACAGCAATTATCTTTGAAAGTTATGACACATAATAATAAACACCTATGAATAAACTACACAGGTTATAGAATAGAACATTATCAATTGCTATAGATTAAATGTTTTTACCTCCTAAGTGCATATGTTGAAATTTAATCCCCAGTGTGATGGCATTTGGAGGTGGGGTATTTGGGACTTGCTTAGATCATAAGGAGGGAATCCTCGTGAATGGGAAGAGTGCCCGTGTTATAAAAGAGATTCTAGAGAGTTCACGTGCCCCCTTCTGTCATGAGAGGTTATAGTGTGAAGACAGCAATACGGATGAAGCATACACTTCTTTTCTACTAGAAATAAATTTGATCTTAATTTTTGTACTTTCCTTCTTCTTCCATTTGCACTTTGTACCACTTTAGACTGATAGCACTAACTGGGCATCAACCCTAAACATCCACTGTTGTGACTAGCTCCGTTTAAGTCCCAGAAGATAATTTCCACATCTCATAGGTCCTTGAGGGAAAAAAAAACGACCAAAAAACCTGCTTTGAATGCCACATGCTACCACTCAAATAGAATAGAGACTTTACTTCCCAGGATGAGGAGAACTTGAATGATGGAAACACTTAGGTAAGAGAAACACAGTTTAATTAATCATCAAACAGCATGAATAGCGTAGGTTCTCCTACAAGGAAGTGTCATTTTCCACAGTGCTTTTCTTTGTTTTTGTTCTCTTTGAGTCACTTGGTTCAGTAGTGTGTAGGCATTAGTGTTGTATTCACAACAGATGCACATTTTGCAGTAATAAACAATAAATGTCCATCTTTTTTGCAGATACAGAAAGACACACACACGGAGAAAAGGATAAATGCAGAAGTACCATGAATAACATTTGATACTGATTACTTACAGTATTGAAGGGATCTAAATATTGTTTTCAGAGACAGCATTTTGATGTAAATCAGCATCTCCTCCAGTATTTTCTCTAGCTCAATAGCTCTCTTTTGAGTTTCTGGAAATCAGAGGAACTATATCTCACACTTTAATTCTCCAGTTCTCGTAATCCCTGTATCTTATTTTCCATCTTCTTATATCTCTAAGCTGAATTCTGCATAATTTCTTTAGTTATATTTTTCAGTGTAGTAATTCTTCAGTTTTGCCTCATACGCTATGAAATATATGTATTACGTTAATATCAGTTTTTATCAACTAATATTTAATATATGTATTTTTCATTTCTAAAAGCACTTGTTGGTACTTTTAAAATCTGATTTCTTCCTTTTGATGATGTTTTATTCCCTGCTTATTTTTATCCTTTTATTTAAAAAATAGCATATGGGGATATTTTATATCTGTATATGACAAATCCAAGAATTATTTGTATTGAGGACTCTTATTTTTTGTTTGTTTCTTCTTTGGCTTTTACTCATAATGCACTCTTTCCTCATTTGTTGCTAACTTTTTTAAAGATAAACTTTTTCTTTGAATTTCATCTGTGGAACCCTGAAGATATATATGAGTAATGCTTTTTTTTTTCCATTTTATTTTTATTGAGATATAATGAATATATAGTATTGTATAAGTTTTAAGGTGAACAGCAGAATGGTTTTATTTACATGTATTGTGAAATGATTACCAAAGTAAGTTTAGTTAACATCCAATTATCTCATATAGACACAAAAAAGAAAAAGAAAAAAATGTTTTTTTCCTCGTGATGAGAACTTTTAGGATGTACTCTCTTAGCAACTTTTAAATAAACCGTGTAAACTGTAGCCATAGTGTTGTACATTAAATCCCTAAATGCTTATCTATCTTATAAGTGGAAGTTTGTACTTTGGAGCACCTTCATCCAATTCCCCCTGCCCCTATGCACTACCTCCCTCCTATGACCATAAATCTGATCTCTTTTTTCTGAGTTTATTTTTTTTGTTTTTATTCCACATATAAGTGAGATTATACATTATTAGTCTTTCTCTGACTTATTTTACATAACATAATGCCCTCAAGGTCCATCCATGGTGTCGCAAATAGTAGGTAATGCTTTTCACTAAAGAAATTTTAGCTTGTTTCTATCAACCCTAAGGTAGAACTATCAATCTAGAACCACATTAAATTAATTTCTTAGTTTGCAATTCACACTTTTACAAAGTTGTATAAATTTGAACTCTACATCTATGTGATAGCAAGCTCACTCTTGGTTGCGATTTATCAGAAGAGACTTTTTTCCTTCCTGCATTTTCAGTGTGTTAAGGTGGTTTCCTATTATTTTCTACAAGGTGGCAGAATGTCATGAGATTTGCCATCTTGAAATGTATAGAAATTTGAAAATATTGATTATGAATAAATGCTTCATAATTCCCTATAAAAATAATCTGCATTTACAGTTTAACAACTTTAAACTACTGTGATACCAAGTAGATAGCATACTTCAGACAGAAACTTACATTTTAACAGTGGTTGCTGCTATTAATAATGAGTTACTTTCACCCTATATAACAAACACATTAATAGTAGTACAAAATCTGCTTTGAGGGTTTTCAATTTTTATGCTAATATATGAAAATTTACTGGCTCATCAAAAACACTCAGAGAGGGTTTTGAACAAATTAAAATTGGGGAAATAATTTATTTTTCTATTACTATATATCATAACCAAAAGTTAGTGTTTTCTAATTTTAATTATCCTTAAATTCTTATTAAATTATAAATTTTTTTCTCATTGGATACACATCCATACTTTTCTATTCAATGCTGCTGAGGATATAAGGTACCTAGAAAAGCAATCCACCATTTGTAATTTATTAAAGGTGGTGGCAGAAGCAAAACTAATATGTGTGTGTGTGTGTGTATAAATGCCACAATAGAAAAATATATGATGGTAAATAATACATAATAAGAGGGGTTTTGTTGTTGTTATTGTTCTTCTTTTTATTTAGTTGGAAGAGGTTGGCATTTGGTATGGCATTTAGAGGACAAACACAATTTTGAAAGCGTTGAGAGGTTTGGCAGAGAAGAAAGAAGAGGTGGAGGTGGACAGGGCATAGTTCTAGGGGGAAACAGAAAAGGTTTGCAACTTGATGTTAGAATGGTCTTTGTTGATAAATCCCAGTTTGCTTATGACTTCAACTTGGTTTTTAATGTATATTTTATTTGTCCCTTTCTTGCTAACAATAAGGAGAGAAATAGGAGGAAAGAACACCTAGAATTTCTTAGAAAATAGCTAGAAACAAAAAGAATTTTTTTTAAAACCCACCATAGTTTACTAATGAGTGCAAGATATTTGTATAATAAGTTACTACATCAGAATAAATGAGGATTAACTCTGGATTTATATAATCATGCACCTATTATTTTGGTTAAAAATTGCAAATATGGAGTTAGAGGTATGGGAGGTAATTATCTGAACCTTCCTTCTGGTTTTAGTGTTCCACAGAAATTATGAGTTTTGATTTTTTATTTTCTATATGCAGAGAAGATATTATGGATTGCATATAGCTAATGATTGGTGTTATCTATATACAGAACTCACTGCATTTACTCCTGTTGATTTGCGAACACCCAGAATATTTCATTACAAATAGCTTATATTCAATCATTGTTCAGTTGCCTGAATTATCTTTCCTATCTTAACGATTTTTTTTTCTGTATTGTAACTTATTATCAGTGTATTCATTGAGGTTGTCTATGACCATCTGTTCAATATCAGTAGTTCTGAACAAATTTCTACATAAATTTCAATAAAGTAGTCATTTCTTTAAAGATAAAGTTAATCATATTGATATAAAGAGGTACTATCACTTTCTGATTACTGGGAATGAATTTTGGAGTTTAAGAAATTTGATTCTAACCCAGCCTTTATCACTAATAAGTTTGTGATCTTATTCTCCCCATACTCTAAGCATTGGTTTCCTTTTTAATTAAAAGGTAATACTAATGCTATTTCATGGAGAAGTTGTGAGGATTTTATGATTATTACTTGGAAAATACTTAGCATAGTGCTTCGCCAAGAAGGAGCTGCTCCCTATGTAACAATTTTAATTTTTTAGGTATTCTGTATTTGAAGTGCCTGTTTTGCTATGTATTCAAAGGAATGATGTTATCCAAATACCAAAGGACCCTTTTATAACTAATATTATGATATAAAACCAGAGCGCAGCATTGCATTAAGGTAAAAAGAGAGTTTCTGCACTTGTGGCCCTATCATTAAATATGCTGATGTGAGTAACTGGGCGTTGGGGTTTGAAGTTGTACAGTGGGATGATGGCAATCACTGAAGTAAGTGCGAGGGATCAAAAACAAGTGACTGCAGAGCTGAATCCTGTTGTCCCTGTGAATCCAGAAGACCTTCCCAGAGCAAAAGGTAGCTGGCAACTTTTTTTTCCGTGCATTCCCAGTTGTCTAGTCTCTTTCAGATTGGCAATATCAGCTCCACATCTGGACAGTTCACATATAACCAGTGATGCATCCTCCCTCCTGAGGAGCTGCCATTCCCTCTGAGCCTCTTTCCACGTTTCCTGACTCAGTGCTTACTTGCCTTTTAGAAGGCATCTTTGAATTGGCTTTTGCAACACAAAAGTGAAACTTTGTGGGAGTCCTGCTGAGCCTTGCTTAGTGAGAAGCAGGGAGTAGGAAGGGTACTTTTTGTATCCTTAACTAAATGGCATGGTCTTAAACAAAGCTTCTAAACCTTGCTACTCTGAGTTGTTACTGCAAGGGAGATAAAGACAGGACCTATCTGTGCATCCCATGGCTAGCACTCTAGCCTGCATAGGCTCTTTGCTTTACAGGATTGAAGATGAATTCAAGTGAACCATGCCTAGTCCTGCTTATTCTTTTGTTAAGCAATGAGAGTCAGATGCCTGCGATTAATTATATTTACCAGGTGGTAAAATAAACATACGGATAAATGGTAAACATGTCTTTTTTAAACAAAAATAGTACTGTTTTTTTGCTCATTTACATTTGCAATCGAAAAAAGGTACTTTAGATCATTTTGGATCATAAATCATAAAACATCTCCTAAGCCATACTGAGCTGTAACTTTGAGGTTGAGAGATCCCTGGAGAATCCCAGGTTCTTTTCAGGGGGCTTACTAGGCAGTTTTGACATTTTAGGCATGATCATTGTTTGTCGTAGGGAGTCTCTTGCACAATAACTGATGTGGAACAGCTTTTCTTGGCAATTTGTATATCTTCTTGGGTAAAATTCCTACTCATATCCTTTGCCCAATTTTTAATGAGCTCCTCTTTTTGATGTTGAGTTTCAGGAACTTTGAAAATATATATATTCTAGATATTAAGCCCTTCTCAGATATACGATTTACAGATTTTTTTTTTCCATGCTGTAGGTTGTCTTTTTACTTTCTGGAAATGTCCTCTGATGCATTTTTTTTTTAAAATGATGATTTCTAATTTACCTATGTTTTCTGTTGTTTCTTGTGCTTGTGGAGTCATATTTAAAAATCCATTACAAATCTAAAGTCATGAAGATTTACCTTTATGTTTTCTTCTAAAAGTTTTATGGTTTTAACACATATTTAAGTGTTTGAATCTTTCTGAGTTAGTTTTTGTATATGGAGTGAGGTAGGGTGTGAAAAATCAATGTATGTGAAAAATCATCGTATCAGTACCATTTGGTGATACATTCCCCACTTAATGGACTTCACACTCTTGTGAAAGATCAATTGGCTAGAGAGGTACAGTTTATTTCTGGACTCAGTTCCATTCCAAGGATCTATGTATTATTTCTATGCCAATAGGACAGACACTGTTGTTATTACTGTAGCGCTGTAGTAACTTTGGAAATTTAATGTAGATATTTGCAGGTGTTCTAAATATATTCTTTTGCAATGTTGTTTTGGCAATTCAGGGCCCTATTCCCAGGTTTCTGAGTGAGTGTGTGTGTATGTGTCTAATCATGAAAGGGTATTGGAATTTATTAAATAACTTCTTTGCAATGATTGAGATGATTTTTTTCTTTTTTTTTTCCTTTTTTCCCTACTTTTCCTTCCTCCCCCCCACATGAATGTGTAATATTTGATTGATTTTCTTAGGCTAAATCAACGTTTCATTGCTGTGAAATGGTCATATGGTCACATGCCATTGGATTCAGCTTGTTAGTATTTTGTAAAGGATTTTTGCAACAACAGTTATAAGGGATGCCGATCTGGAATTTTTTCTTGTGATTATTTATCTGGTATTAGAGTAATGCTGAACTCATAGAGTGAGTTAGGAAGTGATTTATTCTCTTCTATTTTTCACATAAATTTGAGGATTGGTATTAATCTATTTTAATGTTTAGTAATCTTCACCAACGATACCATCTGGATTTTTCTTTTGGGGGGAAATTTTTGATTACTGATTTAATGTTACTACTTTCTATAGGTATGTTGAAATTTCTATTTATTCTATTATTTCTATTTACTCTTAAGTCAGATTAAGTAACTTGTATGTTACTAGAAATTGTCCATTTTATCTAGATGATCTAATATGTTGGAGTACAATTGTTTATTTATTTTCTTATTGTCCTTTTTCTTTTCAGAAGGTCAGTAGTAATATCCTCACCTTCACTTTTAGTTATTTGTGTCTTCCCTCTTTTTTCCTTCGTCATTCTAGCTAAATGTCTTTTTCAATTTCGTTGATTTTGTTTTGTGATCCTCCCTTAATGTTTTTCTATTCTCTATTTTATTTGTTGACACTAGTATTTCATCCCATCTACTAATTTTGAGTTTAGTTTGCTGTTCTGTTTCTGGTTATTCAAGGTGTAAAATTAGGTTTTTGATTGAGATCTTTCCTCTTTTTTAATGTAGATATTTGCAGGTATAAATTTCCATCTGCTAACTGCCTTTGTGCATCTCATAACTACTGGTATGTTGTGTTACATTTTTATTTCTCTATAAGTATTTTCTAATTTCCATCATGATTTCTTTTTTCATCTTTTGGTTGTTCAGGAGTATACTATTTCCACACGTTTGTGAATTTTCCAGTTTCCTTTTGTTACTGATTTGTAGCTTCATTGCATTTACTGTCTCCAGAAAAGACACTTTTTATAATTTCAAACTTTTCAAATTTACTGAAACTTGTTTTGGGGCTGAATGTGATCTAGCTTGGAAAATGTTCCATGTGTTCTTCAAAATTTTTTTTTATTTTTGCCTTTTGTTATGGCTAGCAATTTTTTCTTAATTGCCAGACATGATGTACCTGGTAAAGAGATGTGCTCTAAATACGCCTTTAGTAATATGGTGAAGTGTGGGGCAAGGAGAATTGTTCTAAATGCTATGATCAGGTCTCAGTCTTTTCGTGAGCTTGTGCCTTGAACTATAAACTTAGCAAGTGTTTCTCAGATTTTTTTTCTCTCTCCTCTTGTGAGACATGATGGCTAGAAACTGCTGTTCAGTTAGGCTCTGATAATACTCTAGGAGTTTAGGCTCTGACTAACTAGTGTCCCCGGAGGGAAGACCTTGTCAAAAAGAACAGAGTGCTCTGAAATAGCCCCACACGGTTTCTTTCCCCTTCCCCTGCTGAAAGCAAAAAGGGATTTTTTTTTCATCCAGTATTTACTGTGGGAAACTGGTGAGGTTCCTGGAGGTAAGTCTTACACTATTAGGGAGACTCCCATATGACTGGAGCACCCTAAAGTTTTTAACCCTCAGAGTTGTCCAACACTGAGCCTCCAGCAATTTTTCAATTACAGTTTAGGTTTTCGTACCCCAGTCTGGTTCCTGAGGTGGTTTCTGCTGAAGAGTCTCTGCTCCGTAAACTGAGAGTCCCTGTACTGTCTGTCTCTCCAATATTGGAATAATGGGTTGCTCTGTATTTGCCCCTCTCTTATGGATCCAAGAAGAGCTGTTGATGTTTCAGTCTGCTCAGTTTTTGCTTGCTGTTAAGACAGAGTAGCAACTTCTAAGCTCCTTATTTGTGTAACTGATTCTGCCTGTTTTTGATATTTGTTTGGGAGACAAAAACTGGGAGCTATTTATGGAACCACTTTGCTCTTGCTTCATTTTTAAAACTACTTTTACAGGATATAGAATTCTATGTTGTTATGTTCCCCCCCACACACCATTTACCCAGTATTTAAATACTTTTTTTTTTTACACATTCTAGCTTCTTCTTCAATTTCTTGATGATAATTCTGTGCTTATTCTTATCATGATTCTCTTGTATGTAATACATACTCCCTACTCCCAGCCCCATTTGCTTTTAACTTTTGAGCATTATTTGTAGTTTTCATCAAGATGAGTGATCAGTCTGCATTTGATTTTCTTTGTACTCACTGAGCAGGGTATTTGTGGGCAACCTCAGTCAAATGTGATCATACTGTTTAGGTTTTTATTTTGATGTTGATTTTGTCAAACATTTTTCTCTCTTAATCTCTCTCTCTCCAGCCCCCATCTCTCTGTCTCTGTGTGTCTGTCTGTCTCTCTCTCTCTACATATATATATAGTTCTATATTAATAATGTATATTCTGTTTCATTTTGTCTTTTCTAGTCTTCAGGAAATCCAGTTATACTCCAATTATTCCTCAGTTAGACCACTTGATAGTATCTCACAAGTCAGTAAGACTTGTTTACTTTTTTTCAATTTTGCTTTCTCTCAATGCTTCACTTTGGATAATTATATTTTAAGTATGCTTATTCTTTTTTCAGTTGTGTTCTACCAATTGTATCCAATGCTTTTTTGAAAAATGTCAGATATTGAATTATTTAACTCTAGGATTTTCATTTAGTCCTTTTTCATAATTTGCCATACCTTCTAAAATGCTTCATCTCTTCAAACACTATTGTCAACTTTTTTCACTAGACTCATTAAATATGTGTTCTGTTAATTTTAAAGAATTTGTCTATGCATTATAATTGCTGTACTATTGTTGGTTCTGTTCACACTGACTGATATTTCTTCTTTATGCTATGAATTATATTTTTCACATATGCCTTTTAAAATTTTGGACTGTATTCTCAAGTGCTCCCTTCTCAGTGTAGTCTTCCCCAGTGATTATTACCTGACATTTGAAAGTAGGTTTATTTATTTTGTCTCTTAATCTAACAATGTTTGCTGCATGCCACAGGATAATTTCTTATTCATTCACTGCTGAAACCATAGCAACTAGAACCATATAGAAGCAAAGAAGATGCCAGTAAATCTTTGTTCAGTAAGTGAATCTATTTATTCATGAATAGCATTTAATATAACTTGAAATTATTTCCAGTGAATACTTACCTCAGTAAATGCTCATTTAGTGTCTTCAAATAAAGTCAAAGCTACAGAACTTTCCATAATAAAGCTCCTCCCATTCTTAGTGGGACAAGCTTAATTTTACCATATTTAAGAAAGAATATTAGCATGAGTAGTTGTCAGCAACTTCTAAATGTTTTCTAAGCCAAATAACTAAGTAGGAGTCCTCAGAGAGCATTTTCAGTATCAAAATTACTTAAGGGAGTTAAAGAGTGACAAATGGATCATGAAAGATTCTCATGGGGAGCCATACCGGAGTAAGTCTTAGTCGTTGTACTTCAAGTTCCTTAGACACTGAAGAGTTTGACCATAAACTATGTAAGTGTTTGATAAACACGACTAATAATTATGAATTAGGTTCACATATGTACTATGTGTATATTAAGACAGTGTTTAACAAAAACATTTAAAATTAAGCTTATATTTAAGGAACTACTGTGAAAGAAAATACAGGTAGGAGTAACAGGAAATGGAAAAGTCTGAGAGAAGAAATTTCTCCTTTTAACAGTGAAGAACTAAAGTGGTGGTTTTCTTAGTTGAAAAAAAAATCATTTTAGCAACAAATGAAAAGTGAGAATAGGTATGTTTTTATATGATAATGAGAAAATTCATTTTAAACAAACAATAAAATGATTCATTTGAAAATTATCTATAATTATAGAGCCTTCCTAAAGTAGAATTTGCATTTTTTTAATTGAGAGTTATTTACATCTAATTTATTACTAATGTACTTTACCCAAATTTGTAGTTCTATACATTTACTGCACATTTTGGGTTTTGAATATCTTCTCACTAGACTCAGTCATCAGATTTTGACTTAGTCATCATATTATATTACCCAGCTTCAGTCCCACTGAATAATTTCCCTCAGTTGCTATAGTATGAGGAAAACATTTCCTCTCTTTTCACAAATTCTTGTATTCCAGAGCACACTTTACCTATATATGCATATTTTTTAACAAAGTGTTTGCTAATGTATTTGAAATTTGGGTATATTTAATTGAAATGTAAAAGGATTTTAAAATTTCTATTAAATATCCAGCTAAAAATGATATATCTTTGATTTAGTTCTTACTTCAAAGCAAATTTTATAGAGGAATTTGTTATGTATTTTGTTATGCATTATTATTAATGCATATTATTTAATATTCTCTAAAAAGATACTTGCTTGTAAGCAATGTATGAGAGTATCCTTTTCCAATTCCAAAATATGAATATCATCCTTCATTTTAATGCTTTTACACAAAAAAGCTCTTTTGATACATGTATCTCATTAATATGCCATTTATATATATCCAGTATTTATCAATGTATGATAGAAAATAATCATTCAAATAAAAAACATTAAAATTGTAAAATATTAAGCTAATAAAGGGTAATAACTTAGCCTGTGAATGCATTATGGAAAATGTATATATTGTGTATGAAATAATCACACCAAAATGTCAGAATGCAAAATAAATCTTTGATTGATACTATTTTGTGTTTCTTTTTGTTTTTTCCAGTAAATTCAATACAATCAATTCACTATAATTCAGTATTCTTTATATTGTGGGTGGAGACTTATACTACTTTGTGAACTGTTGTTACTGATCCATGATGAGGTCAATACATAAACTGAAAGTAAATATTTTGAAAATTATATAGCCATATAATGTATATAACTTATGACACAGTAATTCCAGTTTATAAGCATATACTCCAGGGATGTATACAAGAAGTTTCATAGCAGCAATAACTGTTCTAACTTCAGACTAAAACCAGTTGAAGTGAACAATTTCCAGAGAATAAATAAATAAATTTTGGTGTATTCACATCATTGAATTCTATTCCACAGTGAAAATTAATGAGGTAAAGCAATACAATTACTGTGCATGGATTTCAGGAACATAATGGTGAATCAAAAAACAAGCAGATGAAAATATCAAGAGTATGATTTCATTCATATAAAGTTTGAAAACATAGAAAACTGAAGAATTCTTTAAAGATATATATTTGTTAAAATTATCAAGAAAAGCATGGAATGCTTAAATAAAAATTTCAAGACATTGGTTGCTTTTGACATGAGAAAGGAACATGGAATTATAAGAACTCTTTGGTTTATAAATATCTTTTTTTTTCTCTATTAAGTCCTTTTATAGGTGATTTCCAATTTAAAAAAAAACATATTTTAAACAAAACTCAGTTAGTGAGTAGTTGGTAATCCAGATCACTGCTCCCCAAAGTTTATTCAGAAAATATATGACCCAGTCATATTCTTAAAATTGGGTTGATTTTAATAGGTTCTGGATGGGATCTAATATTCTGAATTTCTAATGAATTTCCCAAGTGAAGTCCATGCTTTCAGTTTGCAGTTAATACCTTGAGTGGCAAGACTCTAGATCTCATTTAAAAAGTGTGTGAGAGAGAGAGACAAAGAGACAGAGAGAGAGATAAAGAAATTTGCAAATACAAGAAATCAAGCAAAGATACAAATATGGTTACAAATATGTAGCTTCAATTGAATATTAGATCATTATTTGTATCAAATTCGGTGCAACACAATTATGGGGTTTTGAATTAGAACAAAATAGGTTCATATATTAATCCCAAATTTTTAGTTGTGAAAATGTTATAACATTACTTTAAACGACCTTGCCTCAGCTATATGATGGGGAAGATAACACCTACCTTTTAGAAGAGTTATGAATATTAAAGGATAATTTTCCATAAAGCATTTAACATAATTCCTGTCACTTGGTAATACAGTTTGACAAATTACATTAATTATATTAAGTATTTGTAATACTATGTTTATGTTTACTTTTAAAATTATTTTATACTTTATAAAATAATACTTTTCTTCATCTATTTTATATTTTATATTTATTTTATAAGAAAATAAGACAATTCAGTTATGTTGAACAAGCTTATTTTTCAGTCCTACATGTTAGAATCTCCCCAAGAGTTTTAAGAATTGATTATCAGTTTCTATTTTGTCTGACAATAAAATCTCCATCAAATACTCAACAAAAGAAATAGAAAACTATGTTTATAATAATTATATAAATGAATTTCCTCAAACCTTCCCAAAGCTTCCAAGTGGTTTATGTAGAATACAGCCCATCTTCAGTTGCAACCTTCTGATATGCACAGATTTCAGTAACCATGATTTAGTTAAATAACACTGGTCCCCCAATAACATGGTTCAAATTCCATTTATCATGGTATGTTGTCAGTAATTACACAAGGTACAAAGTTTGCTGTTCCAATCTATGAGTGAATCATTAACTACATAAATAATAGATATGCATCATGATCAGGAACAAATCACTTCTTTCAAAGTCTGTCAACGATTGCTCTGTGTATAAGCTGTTATTCAGTTCATGCACAAAGAAAATGTGAGGTTTTCCCGATTTCTTATCTCATAATGTAAATCCATCCTCATCATATTAAAAAATGGATAATTCAGGGGCGCCTAGGTGGCTCAGTCAGTTAAGCAGCAGACTGGTGATTTCCAGCTCAGGTCATGATCTCAGGGTCCTGGAATCCAGCCCCATAAGGCTTGGTGCTCAGCATGGAGTCAGCTTGAGGATTCTCTCTCTCTCCTTCTCCCTTTGCCCCTCTCCCTGGTTGCATTCTCTCTCTCAATTAAATAAAAAAATCTTAAAAAATAATTCAGGTGGTAATTGACAAAGTGAAGGTACAGCAAAGAAATGAAAAGTGGTAACATTAGAAGAGAAATTAGAATTAAAACATAAATGGAGTTATAAAGTGAATACCTGTCTTTGGAAATGTTGATATAGCTGCTTTTCTAGAGACTCTAGAGGAACATAGTGAAAGTGAACTTACTAACATAAATGAGAAAAATGATTTAACAAAAAAAGATGAATTTGTTCTAGAGAAAGTAACACCAGAAAAACATTTCACTTTAAAGTAACTGTCAGAGATATTTCACAACATTTAAAGTGCAAGGGATTAAATGTGGGTTCCAAACTTGGAAAGGAGTAAGACAATCTGCTAAGTCATTGAAAAGATGGACACTCCATGTTAAAAGTTACATGATAAAAAGAAGGCCAGCATTGCTCAAACTATTCTAGATAAGAATTTTTTTAAAGAATAAAAATACTTTAATGTTTTAAATAACCGTGCATCAAATAAATATGAGCTCTATTTTTTTAAATATTTTATTTATTTATTTGAGAGAGAGACAGAGAGGGTATGAGCAGGGGGTAGGAGCAGAAGGAGTGGGAGAAGCAGACTCCCCTCAGAGCGGGGAACATGATGCAGGGCAATATGAGTTCTATTCTTTCATTTCCCTTCACATTTATAGCAGATATTAAAAAGATATTTTGGTATTTTGACAGTTTTTAATGGATTATGAAACAGTTATAATTTTCACACTCATTAATATCATTTTCCATAATTTTAGCTTTCAAAGTCATTTTTACAGTCCCGCACTACTGTGCAAAACAACTACCTTGAAGATTATCTTTAGCACCAAATTTTTTGTTTCTACTTCTGTAAGCTTTATTATATATAAATATTTTAATTGATTATTACATCACATACTTAGATATATTTTCAAACTTCAAGTAATGCAATGGTTATGTTTCTAAATTTCTGATTTTGTTTATTTTTGCTCATGCTCATTTATTTTGTTCTAACCATTAATTCTACCATGGGGCTAACTCTAAGAGAATTTATACTTTTTTCTAGTATAATTTGTATAGCATAAATAATGTCCACAGATGTTTAATTAGCTGCTGTGGAATTATATACTTACTAAAAAATATTAGGGATTTGCTTACAAATACCTTAGAAAATTCAAATAACAAGTTAAAGAGAACTTGAAATAACTTGAAAAATTTATAAAATCCAAACAAAAAATCAAAGCTACAAAAAATGAACATATGTTTAACACATATTGAACTTCTCTAATTGTAAGCATTTGTTAATCTAAATTGTTTTAAAGGAAGATGCTGAATTTGTAAGAAATTTGCTTAGAAATTGTTGTATGGACATTTCAGACAATAATAAAACATAACTTGAGACTTCAAGTAATCAAACATGCATGATCATAAGAATAAGAATTGCCCTAACATTCCATATTCTGTTAGTTGCCCTGTTGGGGACCACCAGTAAGTGTTTCATAGCAAAATAATAATAATAATAATACAAACTTCATTTCTATTTTAGATAATTCTTATACTTTTTATTTCCATTAGTAAGTGTACTTTATAAAATTATATAACAGCTATATTGAGACATAATTCATATACCATACAATTCACCCATTTAAAGTTTTACCATTGAATGGTTTTTCAGAATTATACATTACAATTTTAGAACATGTTCATTACTCTGTAAAGAAAACATGTATCCATTAGCAATCACTCCTCATTTACTGCCACCGCCCCAAGGCATAGGTAATCACTAATCTTTCTAAGAATTTTCCTATTCTGGATATTTCATATAAAATGAATTAAATAATATGTGGTGTTTCGTGGCTGGCTTCTTTCACTGAGAATAATGTTTCCAAAGTTTATTAATGTTGCAGCATGTATCAGTACTTCATTCCTTTATATTGCTGAAAAACATCCAACTGTATCAAATATACCAATGTTGATCAATTCATCAGTTAATAGATTTTAAGTGTTTTCTACTTTGAAACTATTATGAATAATCTTATAAACATTAATGTAGCAGTTATTGTCTTCCTTACTCTTGGATATATATCTAGAATAGAATTGCTGGGACATATGGTAACTACATTTTTAAACTTTGGAGGAAATGCCACACTATTTTCCAAGGGAGAACCTCTACTTTATGTGTAGCAGTATATAAAGGTTCCAATTTCTCCACATCCTCACAAACATTTGGAAATAGCTGGGGGGTTTTTTTGTTTGTTTGTTTTTGTCTGTTTTGTTTTGTTTTTATTATAGCCATCCCAGTGGGTATGAACCAGGGGCTCATTGTGTTCATGATGTATTTTCCCATATTGACTAACAATGTTGACCATCTTCTAATATGTTTATAGGTCACTTGTACATTATTTTTGAAGAAATGTCTATTCAGATAATTTGCTCAATTTTTATTTGGGTTATTTGTCTTTTTACTATTGAATTTTAAGTTTTGTTCCTATATTTTAAATATAATCTCCTTATCAGATATATGAGTTGTAAATATTTTATCCCATTTTGTGAGTTGACTTTTAACTTTTATTGATAGTACCTTTTGAATTACAATTACTTTTCTTTTGTAACCTGTGCTTTGGAATTATATTTAAGAAACCATTGCCTAATCCAAGGTCACAAAAATGTACCTATATTTTTTTCTAAGAGTTTTATAGCTTAAGCGCTTACATTTAAGATTATGACTCATTTTTATTTAGATTTTGTGTATGGTATTTATTTAATGTGGATATCCAGTTGTCCTGGCATCATCTGTTGAAAGAGTTATTAATCCCCTACACCCCACCCCATTTAATGGTCTTGCCACCCTTGCCAAAAGTCAATTAACAGTAAATAAAGAAGTTTACTTCTGGATAATCAATTTTATTCTACTAATCCATATGACGATACTTAAACTGGTATCACATTGTATTTATTGTAGCTTGGACTGAATTTTGAAGTTGGAAGTGAAAGTATCCTAACTTTGTTCTTTTTTTATAAAATTGCTTTAGCTTATCAGTGGCACATTAATTTCCATATTAATTTTAGGATTAGCTTCTTGTGTTTGAAAAGAAGCCAAGTGACATTTTTATATGGATTGAGTTAAGTATGCAGATCAATTTGGGGAGTATTATCTTCTTAATGTTATAAGTCTTCTGATCCTTTAACACGGGGTGTCTCTCCAGTTCTTTGGATCTTTAATTTCTTTCAACGACATTTTATAAATTTCAGAGTATAAGTTTTGCATTTCTTTTCTTAAATATTTCCTAAGTGTTTTATTCTTTCTGATGCTACAGTAAATGGAATTGTTTTGTTAATTTAATTTTTAGATTTTCATTGCTAGCATAAAAATAAAATTCAGTATTGTCTATTTATCTTGTGCTCTGCCATCTTACAGAACTAGTTCATTTGTTCTAATATTTCTACATGGCCTCATTCAGATTTTCTATATATAAACTCATATCATCTGCAAATAGAGATAGTTTTACCTTTTCCTTTCCAATCTGGATGCTTCTAATTTTTTTTTTCTTGGCTAATTTCTCTGTCTAGAACCTCCAGTAAAATGTTGAATGGAAGGATCTGGAATGTACATTCTTGTCTTGTTTCTGCTCATAAGGGGAGAACATTCAATCCTTGACCATTTAGTATGTTAGCTGTAGACTTTTCTTAGATGCCCTTTATTAGTTGGAGAAATTTCCTTCTATTCCCAGCTTGTTGAGTCCTTGTATCATGAAAGGGTGTTAGATGTGTTAAATGTTTTTTTCAGTGTCCAGTTAGATGACCATATGGTTTTATCTTTTACTCTACTGATGTGGTATATTATATTAACTGATATTCAGATTTTAAGTCAATGTTGCATTACTGGAATAAATCCTTTTTGGCCTTGATGTATAACACTTTTAATACTATTGCTGGATTTGGCTTACTAGTATTTTGTGGAGGATTTTGTATCTATATTAATAACAAATATTGTTCTTTAGTTTTATTTTTCCTGAGGTCTCTATGTAGTATTGGTATCAGGATGACCTCACAGAATGAGTAAGGGAATTTTTTTTTCTTTATATTTTAAAAGAGTTTGTGAGAAAAAAATGTTATTAATTCTTCTTTAAATGTTTGGTAGAATTTATGAGCAAAGTCTCCTGGACCTGAGATTTCCTTTGTGGGAGTTTTTTAATTAATCATTTAGTCTCTTTTATTGTTCCGTGTCTACTCAGATATTCTATTTCTTCTTCAGTAATTTTTGGTAGCTTGTATCTTTCTAGGAACATGTCCATTTTGTCTAAGTTATATAACTTGTTAATATAGAGTCATTCATAGTATTCCCTTAAAATATTTTTTTTCTCCCTTAAGATTGTTAACAATACAGCTTTTATTCCAGATTTTGGCAATTTCAATATTTTATCTTTTTTGGGGGTATCCTACTGTTGATGCTATGCATTTGATGGAGCAGTCACCTTGTCTAGACTTTATGGACTGATATGGATGGAGAGAGACTATTCCTCTCCAGGTGAGCATGAGGGTACCAGTTGGTTGGGTGTGGCAGTTTCAGCTCCTGCAAGGCCCGGCTGTGTAGTCTCCATGCAGTTCTGTTAGCTGAGGTCAGTGTTGGTTGAAGATTGCAGGGATCTTCAGGGACAAAGGCTGCAGGTATCTGGTAAGTCCTCTTGGAGTTTTGGTGGCAAAGGCTGCTGGGGACCACTTGATGTCTTTTTCTCCCATGGGGATAACATGGCCAAAGGGATCCCTGTTGCCACCACATCCAACTTGTGGGCACCCCACAGTGGTGGCAGAACAGATGTCCGATGTGCAATTACCTTTAGAGCAGCCATGGAGCCAGAGCCTGCAATGTGGTCTCTTGTGCAGTGAGAACCACTCTGGGTCTGGGACACTGTCATCAGTGATGATTCCTGTGCCTCAGGCATGGACTGACGTGGCAAGTCAAAGAGCCAGGATCTGGGGCACAGGCACACATGGACAGACAGCAACCCTGGGGTCCAAGGCCCTGGCTACTCTCCAGGCAAGGCTCCATTGCCTGAGATTCAGGAGCGCCTGCAGCAGGTGGGACTAGGGTCTGGAGTGTGTTCGGAGTGGCCTCGGAGCCGGGATCTGAAGCGCAGGCCAGTCACGGCTCCTGGTTAGGGGTGTGTACAGTGCTGAAGGAAGCTATCAGCTCTGGTTCCAGGGTAGTTCAACAGTAGCTCCTTCCGGGACAGCGCAGGTATGGCAGCGTCTCCCTCTCCAAAGGCGGTGCCATCGTGGTGGCTGTTGGGTCCGTCTCCAAAGGCGGTGCTGTCGTGGGGAACAGCGGCCGGTTTCTTTTGCAGAGCAGGCTCCTGGGGTCTGTGCGGAA
Source organism: Neomonachus schauinslandi (assembly GCF_002201575.2). Taxonomy (NCBI): domain Eukaryota; kingdom Metazoa; phylum Chordata; class Mammalia; order Carnivora; family Phocidae; genus Neomonachus; species Neomonachus schauinslandi. The sequence goes on from NC_058404.1 coordinate 177,110,905, forward strand.
AAACACTGTGGAGTCCTCCGCTGTGATAGCTGTGGTGAGACTGCAGCTCTCGTGGGGACTGTGGAGGTCCTCACCAGCAAAGTCTTGCAGCGTCCTCCATAGTGCAGGCCCCTGGGAACCATGATGACCCTGCTGTGTGACTACTGCTGACCTTAATCCTTCTGTCTTTGTAGCTGTTTCTAGACATCCCGAATAAACCTCTCTTTCCCGTGATGTTCTGTGTGGTTGTTTTCCCTCTTTTTTTGGTTTTATCACCACTGTGTTGCTGTAGGTTCTTAATTGGACTCTTGAGCCCTCCCAGTGGCTATTTTTGTTCATGGATTAACTGTCTAATTTTGAGTGGGGGGCAGTGGAGGGGAGACTGAGATCTCTTACTGTACCATCTTACTAATGTCACTCCTCTGAACATTTTTTAAACGGCCCCCTTTGAAGACTTTTTTTTTTTTAAAGATTTTATTTATTTATTTGAGAGAGAGAGAGAATGAGAGACAGAGAGCAGGAGAGGGAAGAGGGCAGAGGGGGAAGCAGACCCCCCGCCGAGCAGGGAGCCGGATGCGGACTCAATCCCAGGACTCCAGGATCATGACCTGAGCCGAAGGCAGTCGCTTAACCAACTGAGCCACCCAGGCGCCCTTGAAGACTTTGTTTAATCTGATGTTTAATCTGATATTCTGGCAGACTCTCAGGCAATTTCTCCTTCTTGCTTTGTCCCCCCCACATGTGTGGGTTACGCTTTCCTGCTTCATTGCATGCCATTTTGCTTAAAACTATAGACTTCAGATAATATATAGTAGCAACTTTGGAAGATTTCCCCTGGTCTTGTTGTTTGCTTGTTATTTCCTGAATGACTTGGCTGAACTATTTCAGCGAAGTCTACTTCCCTTGTAGTACTAAAGCTCTGACATTGCTTCTCAAGACATCACATCCTTGGGCATGTGCACAATCACGCTGGAATGACATTGATTTTTGCTTGGCTCTACTTGACCCATGTACTTTTTCTGATCTTTCTGTTAAACTATTCGCCTCTGCTGGTGTCATACCCAGCTGCAATGTTTCATTAACTGCTGCCTGATTGCTCTATTGTTTCTGATAATCCCACGAGGTACAGAATATTCTATCTGATTTAGGTAAATTCAGGCCCCTTTGCAGTAATTTTTTGAGGTTAGACTTTGAGGGTTTTTTTCTCACCCCAAGTGGGCTTCTCTTACCTGTCTGTTTTCCTGGTTGTCTCTTGTAAATTAGCTGGCCTATGATTTAGTTTGTGGTTCTCATGGTACTGCCAGAATCTCTAATTGCTTACCACCAGAATCTCTACTGTTTTGAAGAGTGCCCACAGTTTTGAACATTCCCACACTCTATTTCAAATAAGGTCAGTTCTTTTGGGGAAAATTTGGAGCTCTCTGTAGTTATGGTCCACTGCTACCAGCCAGAATCTTGGAGATACTTCGCTGGAACAACAGAGAAAATTGTTGCAGGTAATTATTCCAAAGTACCAAATTGATAGGATTTGATGACAGATTATTTGCATTTCATCAGTAAATAATGTGCCATTTCTCATAGAACATGCATTTGGTGGGGGGGATGGAAACAGGCAACTAAAAAGCATACAAATATATATCTTACAATATTTTTAATTCTATAGTATTTTATGTGGAGATATGTGAAGGAAAATAAAATGTGGTTCATTGTCAGTTTGTGATTGGTCTGGAGTAGAGGTAGTTGTGCATTAGCATTAGGGAAAGATTGCCTCAAAAGATGCCATTTGATCAAAGATATTCATAAACCATGAGGAGATGTGAGGGAATGTGCTCTCAGCAAAAGAAGATGCAGATGTAAAAATCCTGAACAGGAAAATTGATGGAAGAGTTTAGACTGTTCTAAGAACAGCAAAACATTCATTATCATTTGAAAAGAGTATGTGAGGAGAAGTTGTTTAGACTAGACAGCTAAAGGGGATGCTAAGAAGTCTGGGTGTTATGGAAAATGTCATGAAGAAGCCACTGGCAGGTTATGAGCAGGGGATGATGCTCTCTGATTTACAGATATGGCATAGACATATTTAGATTGTTAAAGATCTCTTTGAATTTTAAGAGAAATACAACACTGATGAAGTGCAAGTCAAGTAAGAAAGAAAACAACACTTGCTTAAAGGACATTGTAAGAAAAAAGATAGTATTCCCAGCAGGCAAACTCTTGCAGAAATTGTTGCTAGAGGTAGAGAATACTGTATTCTGTTTTTCCAAGCTTTGCTACCAGAAGACTTTCTTATTTCCTACTTTTTCCTACATTCCTCCTCCCCTTATTTTTGAGCATTCTGAATTGCTGTCACTCTGGCAATTGTTTCAGTCTTTATTTGTTGCAATTTCTCTTTATATTATTGACAATATACCAAAAAGTTACTGGCTCTTTTCCCTGACACTCCCCACCATTGCCCTCCCAGTCCTCATTCCCTACCATTAAAGCCTCCCCAGTTTCATATATTGAAAGACATTTGGCAATGTCTTGAATATACATAGCAAGAGATTTAAATTACTACCACTTTGAAGCTTATTTTTTAATGCCACACACAGTGCATTCCAGAAGTTTTATGAACAATGAGTCCCAGCAAATGTCAGAGGTCATAGTATAAAAACAGAAACAAACAGATAGTCAAACTAAAACACACAATTATAGAGCTTGACATTTTAAAGAGAAAATATACTCCTAACATGAAAGTTCAACCTCGGTCTTATCCCATGGCTGAGTTTTGATGCTTAATTAAACGGACTTTTGTTCAGGTCAGCCAATATTAAAATAGTGAAACTAATTAAGGTATGCTATATGTGGATCAGATTATTTGTTCTTTTTATTTTATCAATTTACTCATTAAAGAAATAAAAGATAAAATATAAAATCCACATAGTAGAACTGGAATTCCAAAAGCATAGCCTTCTATTAATTATGAACAGCTTGCCCTTCCTAACTGTCTACCGTATTCTAAAATCAACATATTAAGGTCAGAAAATGAAATTTTAAAAGGCAAGCCACAACTATGGAAAGAGCCAAGATGTCCACCAACAGATGAATGGATAAAGAAGATGAGGTATAGATATATACAATGGAATATTATGCAGCCATCAAAAGGAATGAAATCTTGCCATTTGCAACGATGTGGATGGAACTGGAGGGTATTATGCTGAGTGAAATAAGTCATTCAGAGAAAGACGTGTCGTATGACCTCACTGATATGAGGAATCCTTAATCTCAGGAAACAAACTGAGGGTTGCTGGAGTGGTGGGGGGTGGGAGGGAGGGTTGGCTGGGTGATGGACATTGGGGAGGGTATGTGCTAAGGTGAGTGCTGTGAATTGTGTAAGACTGTTGAATCACAGACCTGTACCTCTGAAACAAATAATACATTATATGTTAAAAAAAAAGAAGAAGAAGAAGATAGCAGGAGGGAAAGAATGAAGGGGGGAAATAGGAGGGGGAGATGAACCATGAAAGACTATGGACTCTGAGAAACAGACTGAGGGTTCTAGAGGGGAGGGGGATTGGGGGATGGATTAGCCTCATGATGGGTATCAAAGAGGGCACGTACTGCATGGAGCACTGGGTGTTATACGCAAACAGTGAGTCATGGAACACTACATCAAAAACTAATGATGTAATGTATGGTGATTGAAGAGAAGCTAACAGAAATCTGAAAGAGCCTCTCAGGTTATTGTTTGGCATTAATTCACGAAGTTAAATACCGAGATGGCATAATAAATAAACCTTCCCAATTTGTTATTGAATTGAGCAGCTAGATTTATGTTTGTATGGTGCCCACTATTAGAAGAACTGCACATGTGTTAACCCATCAAATATTCTCAACAACCTATGAAATATGTTGTTTTCATAACCCAAATTTTGCAGAGGAGGAAATTGAGGTGAAGTATTCCGTGTCACACAGCTAGGAAAGTAAATGCTGAGTTTGAAGCCAGTTAGTCAGCTGCCAAAGTCCTTGCTTTAAATCATTGTCTTGATTGGAACGATATTGGGCATGCTTTGCACTTCCTGTGAAGACAATTGCTCTCAATTTTTTTCAGATCCCTTCATAAAACTACTTTATTACATAAAAAGGTTCATAGCAAAATGTTAAGTATATAAAATTTAAATTGTGGGTTATGGGTACTCGTTGCAGACACATAGGCCTTATAATTGCTTCAAATTACCTAATGAAACTTTTTTTCATTTTTATGATTATTTTATTAAGCCAATACTTTTTTCTTTATAAAAATGGATTTGCATGGTTTCATAAGAATTATCTAGGTCCAAGATGAAGACTTCTGGAGTTATTAGGACTTAAGGGAGAACAAATGAGAATAAGGTGTTATCTTTCCATCCACCAGAAAAGGGCTGGGTAGAGGAAAAAGGAAGCATGTACTTCCTTATTTGAGAAAATGACTTCAAATATGCCTGAATACTTTCTGCTTTCCTAGAAATTACTGGTCTCTATCTCCCTGCTATATTGGTATTTTGAAGTTATACATTGTATCATTAGGTAGAAGCTATAGGCTGCGTATCCAGCATTCAAATGCTCTCTCTTCCACAAGAATAATATGAATGGGAGGCATTCAGGTTATTACATAATCTTATACCCAGAATTTAATGGTGCAAGTGTGATAAATCAGACATATGTTTTGATCTTTCAACCATAACTTTTGTAAACTACCTTACTTCATGGCAGGTATAAATGTTACAGTGGCCATACTATTTTGCAGCTATTTTTGCCTATAGTTATATTCACAGGGCTGAGATATGTTTGGACATTTGTAATAGACATTTGCCCATTAGTACTTTTTTTCTAACTACACCTCCCATTAATTTTTTTCAATTTTTTATTGTGGTAAAATACATTTAAAATGTGTTATCTTAACCATTTTTAAGTGTACATTTTAGTGGTTTTAATACATAACATTGTGCATCCATTACCACCATCCATCTCCATAATTCTTTTCATCATATAAAACTGAAACTATATGCTCATTAAATAATAACACTTTATTCCCCCTTCTCACCAGTTCCTGGCAACCACCATTCTATTTTCTTTTTTTTAGATTTTACTTATTTATTTGACAGAGACACAGCGAGAGAGGGAACACAGGCAGGGGGAGTGGGAGAGGGAGAAGCAGGCTTCCCGCTGAGCAGGGAGCCCGACGCGGGGCTCGATCCCAGGACCCTGGAATCATAACCCGAGCCAAAGGCAGACGCTTAATGACTGAGCCACCCAGGCGCCCCACCATTCTATTTTCTGTCTCTGATTTTGACTACCTTAAGTACCTCGTATAAGTAGAGTCATACAGGATATGTCTTTTTATGACTGCCTTATTTCACATAGCATAACGTTCTCAAGTTTCATCCATGTGGTAATGTGTGTCACAATTTTTTTTCCCTTCTTAAGCCAAATAATATTCCATGGTATGTATATACCAGATTTTGCTTATTCATTCATCCATCAATGGACACTTAAGTTGCTTCTACATTTTAGTTACTGTGATAATGCTGCTATGAATATATTACACAAATATCTCTTTGAGATTCTGCTTTCAGTTCTTTTGGGTGTATGCTCAGAAGTGGAATTGCCAGGTTATACAGCAATTCTATTATTAAGTTTTTTAGGAAGTGTCATACAGATTTTTAGAGTGGCTGTACCATTTTATAATCCTACCAATGCACAAAGGTTGCAATTTCTCTACATCCTTGCCAATACTAGTTATTTTATACTTTTTTGGATAGTAACCACTATAATGGGTATGAGGTGGTATGTCATTTACAGTTTTGTTTGCATTTCCCTAATGATTAGTGATGTTGAGCATCTTTTATGTGTTTATTGGTCATTTGTATATTTTCTTTGGAGAAATGTTTACTCAAGTCCTTCACTCAATTTTGAATCAGGTTGTTTAAGTGTTTTTGTTGTTGTTGTTTTATTTGTTTTTGAATTTCATGAGTTCCTTATGTATTCTGGATATTAATCTTTTATCAGATACATGGTTTGCAAATATTTCCCCCCATTCTGCGGGTTGCCATTTTACTCTGTTGATGTTGTCTTTTGATGTACAAATTTGTTTTTAATTTTCATGAAGTCCAATTTTTCTATATATTTTTTTCTTGCCTATACCTTTGTATCATATCCAGAAATGATTGCTAAATTCAGTATTGTAACGATTTTGTCCTAAGTTCAATTCTAAGAGCTTTATAGTTGTAAGTCTTACATTTAGGTCTATGATCCACTTTGAGTTAATTTTTGTATATAGCGTTAGGTAAGGTTCCAAATTCATTGTTTTGCATGTGGATACTCAGTTTCCCCAGCACTATATGTTGAAAATACTATCCTTTCTCCATTGAATGGTCTTGGCATCCTTGCCAAAGATCATTTGAAGTTGTATGAGAGGGTTTAATTTTTGGACTTCTCTATCGTATTCCATTGGCTTAAATGCCTCTCTTTATGCCAGTACTACCCTGCTTTGATTACTGTAATTTTTGTGCCAAGTTTTGAAATCAGAAAGTGTGACTCCTCTAGATTTTTTTCTTTATCAATATTATTTTGGTTATTCAGATTTCTCTGAAATTCCATATGCCTTTTAGGACAGGGTTTCTATTTTTGTAAAGAAGGTCATTGACATTTGGTAGTGATGGCATTGAATCTGTAGATTATTTTGGGTAGATTATTTTGGGTAGATAGACAGATTATATATAATCTATTGGTATTTAATTTGTGGCTCAATATATTTGGTCTGTCCTGGAAAATGTTTCAAGCACACTGGAAAAGAATGTGCATACTACTGTAGTTTTATATAGTGTTTTGTATATATCTGTTAGATCTAGTTGTTTTTTGTCTTTTTAAGTCCCCTGTTTCCTTATGTGTCTTCTGTCTGGTTGTTCTATCCCTACTGTCAAGAATGGAGTATTGACATTTCCAACTATTATTGTAGAATTGTCCATTTCTTCCTTCAATTCTATCAGTTTTTTGCTTCATATATTTTGATCATATGTCAATATTTAAAATTGTTATATCTTCTTGCTCTATTGAAACTTTTATAACTGTGAAATGTCATTCTTTGTGTCCTTTAAACTTTTTTGATTTCCAGACTATTTTGTCTGATATTAGTAGAGATAGCCACCCCAGTTATCTGTTGGTTACTATTGCATGGAACTTTTTCCATCCTTTCACTTTTTTTTTTTTTTTAATTTAAATTTTAAGAAGTTAACATACAGGGAAGTATTGGTTTCTGGAGTAGAATTCAGTGGTTCATCACTTATATACAACACCCAGTGCTCATAACAAGTGCCCTCCTTAATACCCATCACCCATCTAGCCCATTCCTAAACACTTCCCCCCATCAACCCTCAGTTTGTTCTCTATCGTTAAGAGACTCTTATGGCTTGTTTCCCTCTTTCTTTCTTTCTTTTTTTTTTTCTTTTTCCTCCTTCCGATATGTTCATCCATTTTCTTTCTTAAACTTTGCATATGAGTGAAATCATATGGTATTTGTCTTTCTCTGACTGACTTATTTCATTTAGCATAGTACCCTCTAGCTCTATTCATGTTGTTGCAAATGGCAAGATTTCATTCTGTTTGATGGCTAAGTAATATGACATTGTATATATATCACCTCTTCTTTATCCATTCATCAGCTGATGGACTTTTGGGCTCTCTGCATCATTTGGCTAATATTGATAATGCTGCTGTAAGCATCAAGCTGCATGTATTCCTTTGAGTCTGTATTTTTGTATCCTTTGGGTAAATACCTAGTACTGCAATTGCTGGATCATAGGGTAGTTCTCTTTTGAGGAACTTCCATACTGTTCTCCATAATAGCTGCACTAATTTACATTCCCATAAAAAATACAAGATGGTTCCCCTTTCTCCAGATCCTCACCAACACCTGTTGCTTCTTGTGTTGTTAATTTTAGCCATCCTGACAGGTGTGAGATGGTATCTCACTGTAGTTTTGATTTATATTTCCTGATGATGAAATATTGAGTATCTTTTCATGTGTTTGTTAACCATCTGGATGTCTTTTTTGGAAGAGTGTCTATCCATGTCTTCTGCCTATTTCTTAACTGGGTTATTTGTTTTTTGATGTTGAGTTTGATGAGTTCTTTATAGATTTTGGGTATTAACCTTTTGTTAGATACGTGATTTGCAAATATCTTCTCCCATTACATAGGCAGCCTTTTATTTATTTTTTATTTATTTATTTATTTTTTAAAGATTTTTTATTTATTTATTCATGAGAGACAGAGAGAGAGACAGAGGCAGAGGGAGAAGCAGGCTCCCCACGGAGCAGGGAGCCCGATGCAGGACTCGATACCAGGACCCTGGGATCATGACCTGAGCCAAAGGCAGACGCTTAACCGACTGAGCCACCCAGGCGTTCCGCAGCCTTTTATTTTTATTGATTGTTTCCTTTACCGTGCAGAAGCTTTTTTATCTTGACAAAGGTGACAATGTTTCATTTTGTTTTTGTTTCCCTTGCCTGTGGTGACTTGTCTAGTAAGAAGTACCGATGGCCGGAGTCAAAGAAGTTTCTACCTGTGTTCTCCTCTAGGATTTTTATGGTTTCCTGTCTCACATTAAGGTCTTTCATCCATTTTGAATTTATTGTTGTATGTGGTGTAAGAAAGTGATTTACTTTCATTCTTTGGCATGTTACTGTCCAGTTTTCCCAACTTTTGAAAGAAATTGAAGAGTACACAAAGAAATGGAAAAGCATTCCATACTCATGGATTGGAAGAACAAACATTGTTAAAATGTCTGTACTACCCAAAGCAATCTACAACATTTAATGCAATCCCCATCAAAATACCACCAGCATTTTTCAAAGAGCTAGGCAAACAATCCTAAAATTTGTATAAAATCACAAAAGACCCTGAATAGCTAAAGCAATTCTGAAAAAGAAAAACAAAACTGGAGGCATTATGATTCTGGACGTCAAACTATATTACAAAGCTGCAGTCATCAAGACAGTCTGGTACTGGCACAAAACAGATACAAAGATCAATGGAAGAGAATAGAGAACCCAGAAATGGACACACAACTTTATTGTCAACTAATCTTCAACAAAACAGGAAAGAATATCCAATGAAAAAAAAAAAACAGTCCATCCTTTCATTTTCAATCTACTTGTGTCTTTGGATCTAAAGTGAATCTTTTGTAGGCAACATATAGTTGGATCATTTTTATATTCACTCTTTTTATTAGAGAGTTCAATCTGTTTACTTGTTTTCTTTAAGATTTCATTTATTTATTTGAGAAAGGGAGAGAGAGCATGAGTGGGAAGAGGGGCAGAGGGAGAGGGAAAGGGACAAGCAGACTCCCTGCTGAGGGCAAAGCACAACATGGGGCAAAATCCCAGGACCCTGAGATCATGACCTGAGCCAAAGTCAGAGGCTTAAGTGACTGAGCCACTCAGGCGACCCAATCCATTTACATTTAAGGTAATTGCTGATAGGAGGAACTTCTGTCATTTTGCTCATTGTTTTCCACATGCCTTATAGCCTTTTTGTCCCTCATTTTCTGCATTATGGTCTTTATGTGTAGTTAGGTTTTTGAACTAAAATGCTTAAATTCCTTTCTCATTTCCCTTTCTGTATATTCCATAGCTATTTTCTTTGTGATTAACATGGGGATTACATTTACCATTATAAAGTTATAATACTCTAATTTAAATTTATACCATTTATACCAATAATATACAACAACTTTGCTCTTTTACATCTCTATCCCTACCCCTTTTAGTTGTTGATGTCAAGAAATTACATCTTTATACATTGTGTGCCCCAAAACATAAGCAATCATTTTAAATGCATCAGTCTCTTAAATTAAGTAAAAAACAAAATGTGAAGTTACAAAACAAAGTTACATAATATTATCTCTTAGACCAATAATTTTTTTTAATGTTTTAGTCTCTTAAATCATATAGAAAACAAAACCATTGTTATAATAATATAAGCCATGATTGTTAATTTTATGTGTCAAAGTGACTGGCCTAATGGATGCCCAGTCGTCCGTGAGGATGTTTGGGAATGAGACTAACATTTGATTCAGTAGATTGACTAAAGACATCTACCCTTACCAATATGGTAAGTATTATCCGATCTGTAGAGGGCCCTAATGAAATAAAAAGTTGAAGGAAGGGTGAGATCTTTCTCTCTTTTTGAGCTGGTACATCCAACTTCTCCTGCCCTTCATTGGAATTTGTACTTCTCAGGCCTTTGGACTCTGAGACTGACACCAGGGCCCCTGGCTCTCATGTCTTAGGGCTCAGACTGAATTATACCACTGGCTTTCCTGGTTCTCCAGCTTGCAGATGGTAAATTGTGGAACTTCTTGACCTCCAATAACAATGCAAACCAATTCCTGTAATACATATCTCTTTATGTAACTATATCTAATATCTATCTGTATCTATATAACTGCATCTGTCTCTCTTATTGGCTCTGTTTCTTTGGAGAACTCTAATACACAAGCTTTAATGATTGTCCAATTGAGATCTTTTCTTTATTTCTTCATACAGCTTTGAGTTACTCTCAAGTGTCCTTTGATTTCACTCTACACGGGTGAAATTGATCATATCTTCCTATTTCTTTTTATGCCTTTTATTTTTCTTGAAAACTGTACATATGAATCAAATAATGTGGTAACTAGGAATCAGATTCCTTCACCTCCCCAAAGTTTGTGTGTGTGTGTGTGTGAGATTGGTTTTTGCTCATTTGTTTGTTTTATTATTATTGTAGTCTGTCTCTGTGCCAAAGATCAGCCTTTGGTATAAATCTAAGCTGTTTTCAGGCCTTTCATGAGCCTGTGCCTGGAATGTGTACTCACTTTCCTTCTAATTTTCCCTCTGTGAGAAGTTGCTTTTTAATGTTCTAGTCTTTACTGTCTGGCTCCTAAAAGGGGGGGGGGGGGAAATGAAGGCAGGAAAACAAAACAAAACAGTACCAGATCTTCAAATCCCCTGGAAGTCACTTAGCCAAGGGGGAGGGGCTTGTAAAAAATGGGAGGAGGTCCAACAATAGCCATCCACCCATTTGTGCCTCTATGATCAAAAGCAGCAATCAGCTATCAGAGCACAGATCTTTGGTTTTTAGAGGAAAGGTTCTTTTTGCTCACCTCTGGATCCTCAAATATTTATATAGGCTGTTCTAGGAACACTTACACAGCTACCTACCAGGGTGCTTGGAGTCAGGAATGGGTAGCTGCTACTGTGTAAGAGCTGAAACTGATTGAAATTTACTGTGGGAGCCTTCTCCTGGAAGACTAGAGCCTTCAATAGACTCTAGAGTTACAAAATATTTACTCAGATTCTGACCGTTCCAGTGTTGTGTAGGTGGGGAAATAGATTCCTGGTGCTTCCTACCCAGCCATCTTTCCATAGTTCTCCTCTCATTAATTTTGTTTACTGTCCTGGTGTGACTGTTACAGAAGAGGACATCTGACTTAGGTCAAGCCAGTCAACTACTCCATACCCATAGCCACACTGAGATTCATGGTAAGTAGGTGATCTAGGTGAATAAAGCAAGGCCACCCATAGAAATTGTTATTATATAAATTGGGAAAGAAGCACAGGTTCCCTTAAGATAATTAGCTTAGAACATTATGTTTCTCTAGAAACATTAGTAGCCATATACAACATGACACAGAGCAGCCTCCTGATATACAGTGACTTCCATCATTTAACCTTTAGAGCCTATCTTGACTGAAGCTCTATATGCCTCTATTAACTTCCCATGTAAAAACAATCAATTTATTTTTATTTTGCTTAGCAATTTTGAGAATAGTTTCTTTCTTATGAAATGGAAACAGATCTAATTATTACTGGCAGGTACCTGACACTTTTAGAGCATTTAGGAAGTGAGGACAGGGACAGCTTGAGATAAGACCACTTCTGGAGGCTGGAGCTGAGAGCAAGCCAGTTTTTGTAAAAAAAAAAGGTGGTAACTGCCCGCTTCCATTTGTTTTCCACGCTGAGATGCAGAATTGCTTTCCCCATTACCCAATTTTTCAACACACCTCAGAATTCCACCAGTCAGAAATATTTATTTTCTTTTTACCTTAAGATACTTCCCTTTAGATTATGAATTCTTTTTTTTTTTTAAAGATTTTATTTATTTATTTGACAGAGACACAGTGAGAGAGGGAACACAAGCAGGGGGAGTGGGAGAGGGAGAAGCAGGCTTCCTGCTGAGCAGGGAGCCTGATGCGGGGCTCGATCCCAGGACCCTGGGATCATGACCTGAGCCGAAGGCAGACGCTTAACAACTGAGCCACCCAGGCGCCCCTAGATTATGAATTCTAATAGTTATGAATTCGAATATGAGTTTGGAGAAAGTACTTAAGACAGCTAAGGAAGAGGTGGAAAGACATTTTGAAAGATTATTTTACACTCTACATATACAATATGCTCTCTCAGCCATGCCAAGTATCAAATAATGGTGCTGTGTAGAGCTAAAATATCCTCATTTTTATATTGTTCTTGTAATACCAAGAGGGCCATAGCAACATAGAAAGGGATTTCCAGTAATAATTGTATATTTTTATGCTATAGAGATTCCAAGATTTTCCAGGAGTACTCAAAAATTTAATCATAAAAGAATAGTTGAAGAGATGCATTCTGAATTATAGCTGCTACCTGATATCTGTAAAGGAAGCTATAGCTATAGCTAATGAGAAACTTGATGAGGCCTTGCAATCCACCTGACTGTGGATCACACACAGAGAAACGGATGTTAACAATAAAACAGTAAAGCTTTAAAATTTAGTATTAAATCCTTAATTGGAGGAATTGTTCTTATATTTTTCCTTAGTATCTGTTTGTAAAATTCTATGTAATGACTGAAATAGGAATGTATTAATTATACAAAGGGGGGGTGCCTGAGTGGCTCAGTCGGTTGAGCATCCGACTCTTGATTTCAGTTCAGTTCATGATCTCAGGGTCCTGGGATTGAGACCTGCAATCGAGCCCTGCGAGGGGTTCCCTACTCAGTAGGGAGTCTACTTGTCTCCCTCTTCCTCCGCCCCTCCCCCCACTCATGCTCACTCTCTCTCTCAAATAAATAAATTAATTAAAAAAAATACAGACTGATTCTTGTAGTATTGGTATCCTTATAATTCAAATTATCTGATTGATCTCCCTAATGGAGGAAAAACAACCTGGTTATTCTAGCAACATTGTGTTAAAAAAATAAGAATGTACACACCTATAAATCTTTTAATATCTTCAATATTGTGACAAGGAAATAGGTTCCTTTGGAAAATATGATTATGTATTTCTCACTCTCAGTTAAAGAGTTTAAACACTGCCAGGTTCTGGCAAAATATAGCATAATAGTAAATAACAGGAATTCAATTTATTTTATTTATTTTTTTATCTTTTTAAATAAACCAGGGCACACCTTTAATTTGACTGGCAATATATTGGCTTATATATTGTTCTCACATCAGCATATTCCAAATATGTTTTCTGATATTCTGCTCATGTTGAAACATCAAATTTTGGCAAAACAGTGCTCTCAATTCTATAACATCTGTCGAAGAGAAATTAAGTAGTTACTGACAACATTAGGAGAGATATAATCTTAGGACTGAGTTGAGCTGAGGAAGAGTATGTGTGTGGGCTGAATTGCCAGGTGTTGGAGTAGTTGATTAATGCAACAAGGCAAAAATGAAGAACTTTTGTCTTTAATCACTTATTGCAATGGTAAGGATAAAGCTGGAAAAAATCAGCAACTCTCCTCTTCTTTTCCTCCAAAGAACAGTACACCAGTGGAGGGTCAGGTAGATCAGCACAGACGTGGGTGCCATCTTATTATTGAGGAAGCCCAAAAGAAAAGGCTTCTGACAGTTTTAGGGGCCTTGGGTTTGGAGAAGAGACAGGGGAGAAGGGCTAGGAGTAGAAAAATGGTGGGTAGTGAATCAAATGGCAAACAATATATTTAATGTTTTTCTTTCTCTCTCTCCGCATAAAGAGGTCTCAGCAGAGGCACCTGTAAAGACCTTTGGCCAAGGCCTAAGATAAAGGAAACTAAGAATGAAGGTGTCTGGACTGAGAGTGCAAATATTGGCAAAGTGTGACCAGCCAGTTCATGTCCTTTACTATAGCTCCCCTCAGAGAATGGAATGCCCTGGCTGTGTTCCAAATCTGGGTTGGGGAGGGCAGTCTTTTTCCATGAGACTTACCAGGGAAAGCCTTTGTCATATATATACACATATATATTCATATGGCATATATATATATATATATATATATATGACAATATTTAAGTTCTACTCTCAGCAAATTTCAACAGTATATCAACTGTAGTCACCATCAACCATAATGTACAACATTATGATAAGATCTTCACTTATTCATCTTGTAGCTGAAAATTTGTATGCTTTGACTACCCTCTCCCTGTTTCCCCTACCCTGCAGCCCCTGGCAACTACTTTTCTACTCTCTGTATCTACAAGTTTGACCTTATTTTTCATATTCAATTGACATATAAATGATACCATGCAGTATTTTTCATTCCCTATCTAGCATATTTCACTTAGTTTGTTTCCGTATCTTGGCTATTGTGCAAAAGGCTGCAATAAATGTGGGACTGCAAATCTCTTCATTGTCTTGTTTTTATTTCTTTTTGACACATACCAAGAAGATTGATTATTGGATCATACAGTAGTTCAATTTTTAAAATTTTTGAGGACTCTCAATATGTTTTCCACAGAGGCCAAACCACTTTATCTTCTCTTTAGCAGTGCACAAGGACTCCATATCCTTGCAAACATTTAATTTTTCTTATCTTTTTGGTAATAGGCATTCTAACATGTGCAGGACGATGTATCATTGTGGTTGTGATTTCCATCTCCTTGATGATGAGTGATGTTGAGCATCTTTTCATGTTACTGCTTGCCATTTGTATGTCTTCTTTGGAAAAATGTCTATTCAATAGTTCCTTTGCACATTTTTTAATCAAATTGTTTTTTTTTTTTAAGATTTTATTTATTTATTTGACAGAGAGAGAGACACAGCGAGAGAGGGAACACAAGCAGGGGGAGTGGGAGAGGGAGAAGCAGGCTTCCCGTGGAGCAGGGAGCCCGATGTGGGGCTCGATCCCAGGACCTGGAATCATGACCTGAGCCGAAGGCAGACGCTTAACGACTGAGCCACCCAGGCGCCCAATCAAATTGGTTTTTGTTTGCTTTTTGCTATTGAGTCATTTGAGTTCATTATACATTTTGAATACTTGTGTCACATATATGGTTTGCAAATACTTTCTCCCATTCCATAAGTTGTCTTTTCATTTTGTTGATGGTTTCCTTTGCTTTGCAGAAGCTTTATAGTATAATGTAGTCCCACTTACTAATTCTTGCTTTTGTTGCCTTAGGTTTGGTGTCAAATCCAAAAAATTGCCAAGACCTATTTCAAAGAGCTTACCTGATATGTTTTCTTCTGGGAATTTTATGGTTTCAGGTCTTACATTCAAGTCTTTAATCCATTTTGAGTTCATTGTTGTATATAATGTAAGATAGTGGTTCAGCTTCATGCTTTTGGCTGTGGCTGTCTATTTTACCCAACACTATTTCTTTAAGAGACTATCTTTTTTTATTGTATATCTTTGGTTCCTTTGTCATAAATTAATTGACCATACATACAGGGGTTTATTCCTGGGCTACATACTACTCATTGCATATTCCCCTCACTCTCAGCCAAAACCTCAGCTAGATAGTTTTCCTGGTAAGGTAAACAAATGCTTTCTTCTTTCAAGATTTGAATCATTAGAAAGCTCTTTCCACTGTTTAAGATGATTATGCAGGGGGTACTAAGAGATGTCCTAGTGAGTTCCTTGGGATCTACACATAGACCTCCTTGATCCCATTGAGTAACAATAAACAAATATCCTCTTGTCAAGCAGAATATATCACATTGGCTAGTCTAGTGCTTTCTTCTATTGTCTATTTCTTTAGTACCATTAAGAGACCAAAATGACAAAGGGTAGTTTCAGTTTTCATATTTATGAAATTATGGCTGTGTTTCCTGGTGGAAGCATTCCTCTCTTGGGCTCTATATCTCCACACATACTGAACCCAGGATCATGGGAAAAGAAGTGACAATTTCTGCTCTATTGTATGCAATAATGAGAAGTATTTTTCACATCTTTACATAGGTCCTGAACCTTTTATTACTGGCTATGGGGACAAAGTCTCATATGTTGGCTGCTGGTTTCAGGTTTATATCACCTGCTATAGAAATGCATCCCTATCTCACAAAATGATATTTCTATGATTTATTCTTTGGTAACTCATACAACAGTTTAATGGAGCTAACCAATTCTGGGTGATAGAACTAGTGGTACTGCCTGATTTTATGGGATTTATTTTATAGTGTAGAATGTGAATTACTACTGTGTACAGAAATGATATTGTGTAAGATGCCATACAATGGACATTCTACAAGTTCTTCCATAATGGTGCTGGGCAAGGAAAACAAATCTATACCTGGAATATGTTCCTATTCTTCTGGGAGAAATTGTGCCTCCCAGCCTATAATGAAAAGTATAGACTTTAATAAATCTGCTACTTGCTTGCAGATCTCCCAGGATATTATGCCATTTTTCGGCTGAAGGTTGGCCTTTGGTATCAGCATATAGTCTCAGTAGTGACAGTAGCCAAAGTAGCCTTGGTGAGGTAAATTCCATGTTTTTGAATCCGTGCTTAGTACCATCTCTACCACCATGAACACTTTGTAAATGAGTCTTTTAAGCAAGAAAAGGGATGGCTGAGAAAAGCTACTAACATCTGAAGGATTGTATCCAACAGTTTATTATATCCCCCATTAGAGTGATACTTTCTAGTGGGAATTTCTGAGAGATATAAATACCTTCACACTCTGACCCCTTCTAAGAGATCCATCCATGTGTATTTCCTTTGTCACTGATGTTCTATTGTTGTTCTTTCTGAATGCTGATTAGGAGTCAACTAGTTATCCGTGGCCTATGAATCCATAGATTTGAACCTCAGGCCCCAGTTCTCTTTCCAAAGTGGACATCTATATATACCCCCAAGATTTCTGCCTACTAAGAAAACTTAATCTCATTGAAAGATACTGGAAAATAGTGTACAAAGCCCCGTGGAGTAAAGATTATTCAGTAATTAGAGTAAAATTCATTGTTTAAATAATTACTTAAGCAAGCAATAAATACATATGATCTACCTAACATCCAAATTAAGAAATTTGTAAAAGAACAGCCAAAGAAACACAAATATAGAGGAGATATAAAGTGAAAAGTAAAGGAATTTAAATATGGGATATTTCAAAAAAATAAAAAAATAAATATGGGATATTTCATATAGGAAATATTTACAAATAATATATTTTCTATAAAATGAAAATGAATCAATTAAGAAAAATCTATAGATCTGATGAGAGAACTCAGTGATTAGGCTTGGTAAAAAATAAATACACAGGAACATAAAAGGCACCAACACAAAAGCACTCACCCAGGGAGACAAAGTTCCTTCATACACCAACAATGTAGCACGCTGCTTAAATGCATGACTTTTGGGGTTGGAAAGCCTGGATTCATTCTCAGTACTACCACTGTATGGTATATGTTACTTCCTTATAAAAGAAGAGATAATAAAAGTAGCACAAATTTCCAAATACTTGTGATGAAATACATGGAACAATCATTTTAAAATTACATGTAGTAAGTCCTTACTTACTATAAATTTGCTAAGAAAAAAGATAACACGAAGAAACAAAAAATATTTAAAAATATATCCTGAGGCATTCATGTCAATATTGCAATATGTTAATTATTTTTAAATTTATATGTGTTTAATACAATTTCACTCAAAATCATCTTTTTTTTCCCTTAGTTTCATTCAAAGTTAGACAAGTAAATGGCTTATTTCTTTCTTGGGAAAGCAAAATTATAATTCTATCTTACACAATTAAATAAATAAATTTGGAAAGAGAACTGACTGAGCCACCCAGTGGCCCCTATACTTCTGTATTTTAAATAAATTAATCCCTAGAAACATAATATTAAAGAGCTTAAAATCTTATACATCTGAATATATACTATACACTGTAAAATATTTGATACTGTAAAGTATAACTTAAAAATATATCCAAAGTTAAATTTCATAAAATATGAATAGATTTTACTACATAAAATTAAGATCCTTACTGGGACGCCTGGGTGGCTCAGCCGTTAAGCGTCTGCCTTCAGCTCAGGTCATGATCCCAGGGCCCTGGGATGGAGCCCTGCATCGGGCTCCCTGCTCGGCGGGAAGCCTGCTTCTCCCTCTCCCTCTTCCCCTGCTTCTTTTCCCTCTCTCGCTGTGTCTCTCTCTGTCAAATAAATAAAATCTTAAAAAAAAAAAAAGATACACATATTCATATGTTAGGCTTATAAATTGGCAGGTTTCCAAAGGGAATCTTGTCATTAGAGTCAAAGTCTTAAAAACGTGTTACAAAGCAATTTCATATCTAGGAATTTACTCTAAGGAGATTATAAAGGATATGAACACAGATTTAGCTAATAGAATATTCGATGCATCGTTTTTAAAATATTACAAAACAGGAATCACCAATAGCTGTAAAGGTCATACAATTTAGATAAGGAAAGATTTCTATAGGAAAGTATGTAAAAAGATGAATACATATTCAATACCCACATTCATGTATATCATTTGTATTTACTATGAAATTCAAATTCTTGTGTGTGTATAATCTGATTACAAAGATATGCATTTATATCCAAAGATATATATACACACAAATACAAAGATATATGTATATACACAAATGTATGCACACAAAGATAATTATAAATATATATGACGTCCACATATGAGTGAAATCATATGGTATTTGTCTTTCTCTGACTTATTTTGCTTAGCATAGTATTCTAGCTCCAAGAAACAAAACCAATGATCTTAGGAGAAAAAAAGAGAGAGGCAAACCAAGAAACAGACTCTTAACTATTAGAGAATAAACTGATGGTTACCAGAGGGAAGGTGGGTGGGGGATGGGTGAAATAGGTGGCGGGGATTAAGGAGGGCACTTGTGAGGAGCACCACGTAATGTATGGAAGTGTTGAATCACTGAATTTTACACCTGAAACTAATAATACACTGTATGTTAAATAACTAGAATTTAAATAAAAACTTAAAGTAAAAAACAAAATGTTTAATATTTTAATGGTTTCAGTATTACAGAATTAAGTTTTACTCAGTGGATATAGAATATGTGAGAAAGATCATGGAAAGAACTAGTGTTGTCAGGGTAGATGAGACAGAGAACTGACAGTTACATCATTGTTTCCTTTTGACATTCCTTGGTAACCTTCTATAAAAAGAACAAATAAACTATTACCTTCTTTTCATAAAATAAAAAATAGAAAATTAAAATACATAAATAAAAAAATAAAACTTTGTAAGGTAGAAAAAACATTAACAAACTACATGTCAATTAGTAAAAATTAAACTGAACATATCTTCCATACTGTAAGAAGAGAAACAAAAAAACACTAAATTGGGGGCACCTGGGTGGCTCAGTTGGTTAAGCGACTGCCTTCGGCTCAGGTCATGATCCTGGAGTCCCTGGATCGAGTCCCAAATTGGGCTCCCTGCTCCGCGGGGAGCCTGCTTCTCCCTCTCCACTCCCCCTACTTGTGTTCCCTCTCTCGCTGTGTCTTTCTCTGTCAAATAAATAAGTAAAATCTTAAAAAAAAAAAACAAAAAACAAAACACTAAATTGTTCCTTGGTGTGGAAAAAATTAAAATTGAAAAAAAAAATTTAAATTAGAAAAAAAGCTAGAATCTTAAAAAAGCCGGAAAATAAAATCAAATAGCATCAAGTATTGAAAAAGCAACAGAGGGCGCCTGGGTGGCTCAGTTGGTTAGGCGACTGCATTCGGCTCAGGTCATGATCCTGGAGTCCCTGGACCCAGTCCCGCATCGGGCTCCCTGCTCGGCAGGGGGTCTGCTTCTCCCTCTGACCCTCCCCCCTCTCATGCTCTCTGTCTCTCATTCTGTCTCAAATAAATAAATAAAATCTTAAAAAAAAAAAAGAAAAAGCAACAGAAATATATAAATTTAATGCATATTGGTGTGCAATTGATTTGTAATTCTGTATTTTTTCTTTGAGAGAGAGAGAGAGTGCACACACAAGTAGGGGCGTAGGGGTGGGGGGGAGAGAGAGAATCTCTAGCGGGCTCCCCACTGAGTGAGAAGCCCAATGTGGGGCTTGATCCAATGACCTAAGCTGAAATTAAGAGTCAGATGCTTAACTGACTGAGCCACCCAGTGGCCCCTATACTTCTGTATTTTAAAAATTTTCCTCAATGAATCTGAAATCTTTTAATCAAGGAAACATAGCAGAATATGGGATATTACAAAGAAATCTGCCAGTTGTGCCAAAAACTATCACTTGGAGCAAGCTCATTGGATCAGATGCCTGTATTCTTTAACAAGAAAAAAAAATAAATTCATTAAGGTTTTACTCAAGAATCTAAAAAAGACTGAAAAATAATCTGGTATGTATATAAAGATTTATTTACACACAATCTTAAGTTTCTTTTATAGGACACTATTTATAAGGTAAATATTTCAAAACAGTATGAGATAATTTTTATTTAGGTAATTATAGATGTTTAAATAAGATAGAATACTAAAAATCCATTGCAAATAATGGTATTAAAATATTTAATGATCTGGGAATGTGTTGCTATTATGGTGTTTTTTGAAAAAAACAATCAATAATATGGGATATTTAAAAAACATATTGTATGTGTATGTATGTTTTATATAGTTAGAAATCTACCAATTTTGTTACTAGCTCTCTGTTGTAAGAATACAGATGATGATTACTTTCAATATAATGTTACAATCACTTTATAGATTTAATTTTTCACCATTGTATAAAAAAATTTATGACAAGATAATTGAACAGTAGCCAAAGAGATTTAGTTAAGCCAATCAATAAAACTGCCAAATGCAACAGATGTCCACATCATGACCCTAGAATTTATATACTGTATACATAGAAATTCAGATTTTTACTGAAAAGGTATTATATTTGCAATAAGAAAATATTTATGTGATGGAAAATTCTATGTCAAATGAATATTGTCTTTTTTTTCTTTTTTTTTTTTAATTTATTTATTCATGAGAGATGGAGAGAGAGGCAGAGGCAGAGGGAGAAGCAGGCTCCCCGCAGAGCAGGGAGCCCGATGAGGGACTCGATCCCAGGACTCTGGGATCATGACCTGAGCTGAAGGCAGACGCTTAACCGACTGAGCCACCCAGGCGTCCCCAAATGAATATTGTCTTAACTGTGAGAAGGGCAAATGAGACATAGAGGTGACTTTGCCTAAGGATTACTTTTAACTTATTCATTGAAGTAAAATTTCCCAGTAACATGACTGAGCCCAGATATAATACAGATTATATAGAACTGTAGAATTATAAAATAGAAAACATCCTTTGTAATCATTAAATAAGACTTCTCAGTTTTTTTATAAATAAGTAATATGTTGATACTCAAAAAGTACAAATAATAAATAAATAATAAAATTTAAATTAAAAAGAAATATGAAACTCCATATATAATAACCTTTCCATAACAGAAATTTGACTTTACAAAGGCAGATTAATTAAAGAAAGCAACATTCTTTTTTTTTTTAAGGTTTTATTTATTTATTTGACAGAGAGAGACACAGCGAGAGAGGGAACAGAAGCAGGGGGAGTGGGAGAGGGAGAAGCAGGCTTCCCGCAGAGCAGGGAGCCCAATGCGGGGCTCAATCCCAGGACCCTGGGATCATGACCTGAGCTGAAGGCAGACACTTAACAACTGAGCCACCCAGGCATCCCGTGAAAGTAACATTCTTTGCAACTGATAGACTTTGTGGATGAAAGTAGCCTAGAAACACTAGTACCAACTAAGAGCTAACAATTAGTGAGTCCTCCCAGAGCACCAATCACAATACCAAGCATTCTACATGGACTGATGAAGTCATTATTCAAAATTACCCTGAGCTATGTATGATTTTAGTCCTTATTATAATATAGAGGAGAAAAAGGCCCAGAAAACTTAAGTAATTTGTTCATATTTTCACAAGTAGTAAATGGTAGATCCAAGATTTGAACTAGAACTTCTGCTTCTTAAATAATATTTTTCTATACAAAGTAAGATTTTGTAATAAATAAAAATGTATGAAAAAATAAAGTTTATAATATATTGATTAACATAGTGCAACACATCTTTTTAATATCTACAATTATGGAATTTTGGTTTGATTTGAAAAGCTCCTAATGTAAAAATTTTAAAGGTCTCAGAATGTTTCTATGTAAAATCCTATCATTAAAATTTACACCATGTCATTTTTACTTTTGTCCTTTTTTTCTAAATTGAAATAAAATAAGAGTTAACTTTAATGTCTACCTTCTGGCTAAACAAAGACAAATACCAACTTTAAAACAAGGACGCTGCCAAACGTGTTTTAAAATCTTTTTCATTCAGACATTTCAGGGATTTCACCAAAATATAAAGAAAAGGAATCCCCTTAAAACCATTCTATTACATAAAACAACTTTTAGAGAAGAAACACTGGTCACAGAGACATTGAACGTGCCTCTCAGAGTACATTAAACACACACACACACACACACACACACCATATTCTCCAAGTTCAGAGTAAGTTCAGATAAATGAATGCCTGTCATTGAAAGAGCTTCCTAGTGTCAGGCCTGGCTGTTCTGGGGACTATGAAGGAGAATCAAGCTGTGCTACACATTGGGAGCTCTGCCAAATGAATGACATTTCCTGAGAACATAGGCAGAATTTTAAGTTGCCTTGTCCTTCCTAAATAGTTGGGTTAAAGGGTATTTAAAAAAAAAAAAAAAAAAAAAGGAAAGACACAGTCAACCTGCTGGGGAGACAAAAGAAAAAAGCCGGCACATCTTTAAACTAACTGAGCTGAGAAGCTGTATGGCAAGAAGCAATAAATGCACAGATTTTATGTTTTGATTCATTTGTCTTTTTTTTAAAGATTTATTTATTTATTATATATAGAGAGAGTGTGGGAGCAGGGTGAGGGTCAGAGGGAGAGGAAAAGATTCCTCTAGCAGACTCTCCACTGAGCATGGACCCTGAGAGCATGATCTGAGCCAAAACCAAGAGTTGTACACTTAACTGATTGAGCCACCAGGCACCCTGTCTTTTTCATTTGAAAGAAATCTAAGTATTTTCTACATTTTGGATACTTATATTTTAGAGAAGCACATTAATAAATATATGGCAAAAGAACTTGACTGGATTTGGTCTTATTCTCACTAAAAAAAATATATAGAAGCCCTGTGGAGACCAAAATATTTTTAATTTTTAAACTAGAACACTATCAGAAAAAACTCAAATGACACCTGAATATTAGAGCTTTGATATCTGAATTGAGAGCTGAAATTTTGTAGTGCCGAGGACAAAAGGAGTTACCATATACATAATCAAGGCATAGTCCCCACTGAACATCTTGCATAAAGTTGAGAGCCTAAAAGGAATGCATTTACTGAGTGCCAGAAGGGTAGTATAGAGAAAAGACATTACTGGAAGTTGTTATAAAGTTTTGTAATTGTCTAGATTTGAAGAAAGACATGAGTCTTCATACAGAAATGCATACTGAGTCTAAAGTAAGATATTAAAAAAATAAAATTCATATTCTCAAAGAGATAATATTATCAGTGACTAGAGATAATAAATGGATTATGTACAAAACATGCTAATTAGATTGACAAAAGAATTTTCATCAAAAAATCGAAGAAAATATTCATTAAACTAGAATTCTATACCCAGATCAGTTATCTTTCAAAAGTGAAGGTGCTATACAGATATTTTAAATTAAAGAGTGCGTATCACTCATGGGTCTCAACAAGTAAATTACTAAAGTATATAAATCCAGTCAGAAATATTAAAATGCACATAGCAAGTTTAGGGGGAAACAAAGGTAAATTTTTGGTGAATATAATTAATCATTGACTGACTAAAAATAGTCTTATTTAAATTTGAAAACATAATGGACCTCAAATTCCAGATAGCATAATGAGAAGGGAGGAAATTGTTGAATCATTCTAAAATTCCTTTATTTTTTCATAGGAAGATGAGATATTAATTACATTAGGACTTTGTGAAATTAAGTACACATGTTAAAAACTAAGAGGTTGCTGCTAAATGAGTATTATAGGAATACACATCTTTCAAAAAGTGGATAACAGTGCAGATCAATAAAATTAAGAAAGAAAAGGAGTAAAAAATAGAATATGTACAATAAATAAAAATTTTAAAATAGGTTGTCTGAAATTTCAAGGTTGAAACTTTGTTTTAGGAATACTTCTCTCTTTTAGGAATACTTCATAATTTAAAATAAAAAGATTTTGATGTTGTCATTCTTTAATTGTTTTTACTCCTTCGTAGGTAATTACAGTGACTATACATAAGGGAAAATACAAAAAAAGTTAAAACCATCAAAATAATACCTCATTCCAAATTGTATTTATTCAACTGCTGTTGCTCACCCACAGCATTTAATTTCAGTAAGTTTATTTAATAAAACGAAAAAAAAATAAAATAAAAAATAAAAAAAACAAATAAATTCACTCCCAAGTACTTCATTTGAGTAGACAACTGGTAATTATGTTTGAGAAAGCCAATTTAAAGGTTTCAAAAACATCATATTCCTACAATAGTGTAAATTTTCTTCCTTTTTAAAGAATCTTGAACAGGAAGTAATATGTTGCCAAATCAGGAATTAAAGGCCTATTCTCAGGTCATAAGGTAAAAGAAAACATGTGTTGTGGATTAGAACTTAAAATATTGGATATTTCACTGAAAATATTAAGGAGAAAGGTGTCTTTCTTATCTAAAGCTTTCAGAAGACACCTGTGTGGATCTTTACATGATTTCTATTATTGGGGCTATATCTATGTTTGTATTCTTTAGTCCTTGAGTGTTACCCCTGTCCAACAATGTGAAAACAGCTCTTCAGGAGTCACAGAAGAAAGTCATTTATACCAACCATGAGTGGATTTATTAAATTCTATGAAATTTGTTGTTTTTATTGTTGTGGAGCTTGTTTGGGGGAATACATGGAGTATATCATGCAGTATGGAAACTTCCACCACTCCAACAGAACCTCTCCTCTCTTCCCTCTTCTTCCTTTTCTCCTTGCTGATAATTCTGGATCTCTGAATTTATTTTCTATGTCATGTAGCAGAGTCTGCTCATTTATACCTACTTTGCAAAGTTAACCAGACCCTCCAGTTTTCTACCTTTTTGACTGAACACTTCTTGTAGTATGCTTCCCTAAAAATATAAATATGTAAATTACAGAATATTCAAAACCTGATAAGTCCTGTGGAGAGAAAAATTTAAACAGAAAAGGAGAAAAAGGAATATGAGTGGATAGGACTGGAGGAGGGGTGGTCGTGATTTACAAGAGGGCGACAGAAAGGCCTTACTGAGTTTTCTGTTCAATTTATAGACACAAGTAATTGAAGAGTATTAATTCCTAAGCAGTTTAAACCATGATTCTACCCCTACCTCTCTTTAAATTCTGGGTTTTATTATTCTAAAATAAGTCACCAGCCTTATTCTCTAAGGATTTGTTTACTAATCCTTTTCATAGTTTTTTTTAGAATTTAGTTTTCTGGTACAGATATTTTCTTGGCTCAGGATCCTGGTTACTGGTGTGCCTCATAGTCTTGGTCAGGCTCTCAATCTGAACCTCTACTCTTCAGCATTCAATGCCTCCATGAGTCCCTCAAATAGTGTCTGCTTAGGCCAACCCTTCCTTCAGCTCCCAGGGAGTGAATCACACACATCCAAATATGTGATGTAGTCTCTTTCAAAGATGAAATGATAATGATAATTTTGATTATGCAATAATGTTCAGGACACTTGGGAACTCTCATTTTAGACTGTCTTCAGAACTCTGGCATAGTCTCTTGATCATATGCAGTGATGATGAGGCTTTTAAAATTTATATATATATATATATATATATATGACATATATCTACTGACATATATAGATATATCGAGTATATCCTTTGAAATGTTTGGTTTTAAGGAATAAAAAAAATGTTTTCTGACTTGCATTTGATAAAATGAAAAACACTGGTTTTCTTAACGGGGTGAGGGGTGGTGGATGAAATTTTAATTTTTTGAAAGAAACAGAGCATAAACTGGGATTGTAATCATTGTATTGTTATGCATACTGTTTTAAGATCACCAAAATATTTTATTGATGTTTTAATTAATTGATATGATTAAGTAGCATGAAGAAGTGAATAAAAAATAGGTTTAGATATGTAAAATTAATTCCTTCAGTAACCTAATATTTATGAAAGCTTACTATTTGCCAGGTACTTGCTTTAAAAAAAAAATTATAAATTTACTGTTAACTTTAATTTTTTCATCTTCCAGTGAAGCAAACAACAAAATCTGTTGATCATTTAGAAAATATAAAATACAAAAATTTCCATTAACATATAAAAGTTATATAAAATACTTATATTTGTAAATACATGCAGAAAGGAAATGACTTTTTAAATCTGTGAAGTAATTTTCAATACCAAGCCTTTGAATTTAGAATCAACTTTTAATGGACATCCTACTCAACATAATAATTCTCATTTTGAAAATAACTTGTCAATTATTTTGTCATTCCTGTGGTTACACTGTGTTTATGTCAACTAAATCACATTAAAGAATTATGTATGTGAGCAATCATTTTATCATTAATAAGTTGTTGCTTTGGAACTACATTATTGAAGCAGTAACTATAAATAGGTTTTGCAGTTTAGGCAAAGGCCAAGTTAAGAACTTGTCCGCAGATTGTTATAGCTTTAGAACATATCTTGCCACAGGATCAGAGCTAGCAAGATACAAGATCTTCAACTTCAAATATGGATATGTACTGCTTACCTCTTGGGGCACTCTTCACATCATGGCCCAGAGAGAGAGAGCATGTTGTAAGGGAAGGGTGGTAGAGAGCTTTCCAAATTGATTATATCATTCAGGAAAAAGAAAGAAACAATGCATGCATACAAACAGACACACACAAAATCCTTTTGGCTCCTTAGGAAGTCTCTTAGCTCCCAATTCTTGTCCCTCCAATGTTGCTTTTCTGGAGAGATGTGCTCCTTGCAATTTCCTAAGTTGACAGCCCTCCAATCCAACTTTTTTTTTTTTTTTAAGATTTTATTTATTTGACAGACACAGCGAGAGAGGGAACACAAGCAGGGGAAGTGGGAGAGGGAGAAGCAGGCTCCTGCCGAGCAGGGAGCCCGATGTGGGGCTTGATCCCAAGATCCTGGGATCATGACCTGAGCTGATGGCAGATGCTTAACGACTGAGCCACCCAGGCGCCCTCCTCCAAGCCAACTTTTTATGAAGTTCAGATACCTGTTCCCACTAGCAAACACATTTTAAATCATTATATACCTGTTGGAATCTGATGCCCAAACCTTTTCACGATTACTCTCCCCCACTCACTCACATCACATTATGGGTAAGGAATTGGGTGATTTGTCCCTTTATCTCACAACTTTGCCTGTAAGGCAATGGGAGTAGCAACTTTCTGTTTTCTAGACTTTTTTTCTTGAGAGGAAACTGGTAGTAGACTTGTAGATGAGGGTATTTGGAGGAATGCTGATAAGACTGGTAGCAGCAAAGGGGAACAATAGGAACCTTGAACTGATTCACGTGTGGTAGTGGAGACAAGTCTTTTTCAGCGATCAGTAAAAGCTTATAAGAAACTTATTGTTGCTATTCTATCCACAGTAGCTAGTTTCCTAGGTCTTTACATATTTTCGTTGTTCAGTTACCACCTTCGATTCAAAATGGGGAGGAAATGGTCCCTAACATGTTTCACAAATTGTTATTGCCTTTTATTCTCCTAGTTTACTGATGGAGCATCCAGGGACAGTTAACACATTTAAATGTCTGAAAAAAATGATTTTGTCTTAGAAGTGATATAGTTGTTTCTCCAACACCATTTGTTTAATGCATCACTTGAAGGCTCTTGCTTAAGTTAAATCCTATGTCAGGTATACAGAATACATTTATAAACAACTTACCTCTCCTTCCTTTAGGGAGATGGACTTCCAGCTTCATCTAGCAGCCTAAGAAGTGTTTTCATTGCAGGGTTGCAACTCAAAGCTCTTATTATTAATCAGCTCCATGACTTCACCAAACAAAAATAGATTTATCACTTCTAGACATCTCCATCTTATGCATGTCACTATGTTCCTTTTTAAATCAGCATTTTCAGTTCAAGACAGAAAAAATATCTTAACATAATGGCTAATGTTGCATATACAATTAGAGGGAGAAATCTATGTGCCAAAAACTATACCCATGACCTATTATGATGTAAAGAACTGTCTATTAGTGTGTGTGAGAGTACATATATTTATGTCAATATATACTTGTGTGCATGCCTGTATGAGTGTAAATGTACATATTTGTAAGTAAACATGTTGATACACTTGAAAGAAGTAGTCTCAGAAGAAAGAGACATAACATGTGAACTTTTGGGGCGCCTGGGTGGCTCAGTCGGTTGGGTGTCTGCCTTTGGCTCAGGTCATGATCCCAGGGTCCTGGGATCGAGTCCCGCATCGGGCTCCCTGCTAGGCGGGGAGCCTGCTTCTCCCTCTGCCTCTCTCTCTCTCTCTCTCTCTGACTCTCATGAATAAATAAATAAAACATTTAAGAAAAACATGTGAAAAAAAAAAAAGAAAAACATGTGGACTTTCATTTGTTCATTTCAATATTACAGATATTTATATATAGGCAGCTATATGTATAAGACAGGAGGCACTATTGATAATCATACAAGACAGTAGGCATAAACGAGTGTTGTCCCTGGCCAAAATATGATGCATGTGTATACACACACACACATCACAAATTGTACATATTAATGTGGGTTTGTGCTAAGCCTTTCTATTTTCAGTTGGTTCTTTTGAGATCAAGAATATGTACATACTGAGTTTCCCATTTAGTGATTGTACTGACAGCCCACAGAAGTATAGCTCGTGACTAGCCATAGCTGAGCTCATGTCATTATAAACTTGGCAGTTACACTACCTAATTCAATATACT
The DNA here is from genome assembly GCF_002201575.2 of Neomonachus schauinslandi. Taxonomy (NCBI): domain Eukaryota; kingdom Metazoa; phylum Chordata; class Mammalia; order Carnivora; family Phocidae; genus Neomonachus; species Neomonachus schauinslandi. Next base: position 177,140,079 of record NC_058404.1, read on the forward strand.
TCAAATAGTAATAGTTCAATAAAGCCAGAGATTTGAAAGTGTTTATATCTATAGATTATGTAGATGAATATTACATGGTTGTTTGGGCTTTTATTAAGTATGGTTTGATATATGCTTCAAATAAACCTCTGCCTGTGAAACGTCTGGCAGTAAACTAAAAACACATTTACTAAATAGAATCAACTGTGGGTTTTGGTTTTTTTTTTTTTTTTTGATGCAATATTTTCTTTTAAGCCACTTTGCTTTTTCATAATGTTCGTTTACTAAGGGATAAATTGGCATTAAATATTTTGCGAGTTCAAAGGGGTAAGAGGATGTGTTTGAACCTGTCTTTCTAGGAAGGACTAAGTGGAATAGATTGGACTTGAGCAGCTGGTCCTAAAAGATGAAGATCATTAGGTTCATTAAGAAGAAGAAGAGAGAGCAGGTGTGATCAATATTACCAGTTGTTAAAATCTTTGTTAGTCATATTGTTTACCTTCTTTGAGTACGTGATAGAAGATAAGAGGTGCACAAGCAAAATAATTCTGAGTATAGAGATATATATTACTTTACAGGTTAAAGTTATGATCAGTTCTGCGGAGTCTCAAATACTTTGTCAGCTGAAAATCATCTATATATGCATGTGTGTATGGCCAATTCTATTGCTGAATCTAAGAATAAAGATTTTACACCTATATTTCAGACATATATGCACACAATACAACATATATTACACATACAGAAACATTTTTGGTTCATATATATGCATATTAATACATACACATATTTATATATACACATATCTGCACACACCTATAAAATAGATGATTTAAGGAAATAGAAAGTACAGTTGCTCTCATTTTACTCTCACTTTGAAGTACTCAGAAGATAATTAGACAAGTAGAGTTTGCATTTATGCATTTAAATAAAGAATGAGATCCAATGTTTCAAATATGTTAAAGAGCTCTTACTTGAAATTAATTATCCTTTTATTATATCTGTTTGACCTCTAAAATACTCTCAATATGTTGTGTCTGAGGCTATAATTAGAATAGGCTCTCAATTATTTGCAGATGGATAGATGGTGAATGAGTAGTTGAGTTAATGGATGATTGATAGATACAAGAATCACTCTTTTTCTACCATCTTGTGAAGAATTTATCAACACACTTTGACTTGTGTGAACACTTGTACACTTTATAAATGGTCCTCTTTTGAGGTTTCTGCAGCTAGTTTTCCTCTTTATCTCAATATGTCTTTCTGTCCTGGCATAATGCTATGTATTGAGTGGAAAAGCAATAACTTGCCTACTCAACCAATGCACTTCCAAATTTGAGAGGTTATGACCTGAAGATTTGCATCACTTTGATACGAAGACTAAGCCAACTCTGTAGAAGTAGTGCTTTTTCAGTCCTTATTTTTTTCCAGTTTATCTGATCTCTATTTTGCAAATGATCCTGATTTGCTTCAGCGTTCCTTCTTCCCCTTTCTGGGAAGTGTACATCTGCTTCTGACATCTGTCTTCTATCTTCCTTTGTAAATTATGAAGTGATGCCAACTCCTTTTATCAACAAATTACCCTTAGAAGCATTTAGAGGCTATAATGATTCTTTGATTTTCTTTGATTCTTTATGAATTTGCAAAATGACTTGATGCTTATATTAGCTTTGTTTGTCCTTTCTTTTTCCATATTTAATATTTATAGTTGGCAGGCCCAGATGGTGTACTTTGTTATGTCCTGAAATGTTGCTATTTTTTTCATTCCTTAATTACAGGAATGTCAGTCTGTAATATCCCCAGCCTCCATCTCTAGTTGACATTGTAGATTTCACATTTGTTGTATTATGTATTGAACTGACTGTTTGACACTGTGAAATATACAGTAATCTTTCCTTAACCTTGCTGCATTTCCATGTTTGTCTACATTGGCCATTTGCCTTTGCTGTTAGATGATACCCTCAATTTGTTGCATTTTTAAAAGTTTTCCAGATATTTTAGACATTGATATCTCCCCATAAACAAGACAGTAAGGAATGAGAAAAAGAAAACAATTTGAGTTATGTGTTAGCAGCCAGAAGCATTGTAGAAAAAATATGCATTTTTTTTTGTAGCTCTGGAAGTGCCCTTATAATTTGATAGAGAAAAAGTACATATATTTATTTCACATTTTACAAATTCTGTATCTTATAAAAATGTATTTCATGAAACCATATAGTCATATACTTAAAAGTACCAGTGATTTTTTCTCATAAACTTATTTAGTTTTGCCTATTAGATTTTGATCAACATCATCTTTCTGCTCGATCAGTGGCAAATTCTTACAACTCACTTTCCTAAGAAGCTTCAATAAAATATATAAGGGCTTAGTGGGTCAATCTCTTAAGATCTTGCTTTTAGTTACATACTAGACTTCCACAATAACTTTTCATTCCCCAACTCTTTAAATTTTCTAAATGCTAACAGAGATTATAATGCAAAATATTTTCTTCTAATTAATTTAAATTTCCCATATCAAGAACTACTCAAAAAAAAAATCTTAAACAATTTAAGTAGTTTTTTTTTTCATATTTTAGCCTTATTTTAAAAATTTCCTGAGAGATAGACCTAGAAATAGAAGTGTCCTCTTCATATAACAGTCCTGCTCTGGGCAATGAAGTCTGTACTTTGTCCTTGGATTCGACATCAAACGAGATTACACAGATTTCTCACCTACTACACCTGACAGTGTCAGCCACCTTTTAAAAAGACATTTGTAGCATCACTAAAGACTGCTTTTCTCCAGCTCGGAGAAAGCCCTGTACACATCTCAGAGGGCGCTATGTGGCCTTTTGCCTTTTATGTCTACCTCATCATCTTTCTTTCTAATTTCAACTTAAAACAAAGGATATACAGCATTCTAAAGTTATTGCATTGGAGGAATGGCTCGGCTGATGAAATATTTCCAACTTGGAATTTTACCTTATTATTTAATTTGGAATATGTGAAGGCAAATCACATGTTTCATTTTTTAAATTTTTCTTGACACTTTTTTGTCTCCTTTGATAATGTTTTTTCTTCAAAATCAACCAGCTGCAACACTTGGGCACTTATGGCATTTTGTTCTCACATGTAGATATCATATTTCTTTCTAACTATGTATTTACTCTGTAAAATATATCCTATTTTGTAGTATATTGCATTCCCCATGAAATCTGAAACTTAATAATAGGTGGTCTATCAGTTAAATTGGTGAGGGAAGAAAATGCTTTTGGAGAAAGGAAAGGAGGCCAGAAAATATAATGAAGCCAGATCAGATCACCAAGACACAATCTTCCATATAATGTCTACTACCTACATCTTTAGGTTTACCTTCCATTACAAAGTACTGACATATAATCAGGGACTTCTTTCATATACCCACAGTGTCTGCTAGTTTACTAACATTGTGTTTATGATCTTCCTTCTATATTACAATGTCTTTTTGTCAAAACACTATCTTTTTTCAAAATCATTAATATTTTTACTGCTTTTCCACCATTTGCAAGTATACTATCAGATCTGTATAACTTTGCATGTTGGCAGGAATTCTCAATTTTATTTTATTTTATTTATTTATTTTTAAAGGTTTTATTTATTTATTTGACAGAGACAGAGATAGCGAGAGCAGGAACACAAGCAGCGGGAGTGGAAGAGGGAGAGCAGGCTTCCCGCCGAGCAGGGAGCCCGATGTGGGACTCGATCCTAGGACCCTGGGATCATGACCTGAGCCGAAGCCAGATGCTTACTACTGAGCCACCCTGGCGTCCCAGGAATTCTCAATTTTAATAAACCACTCCTAATTCTTTGAAAAGCACCATCAAGAGAAATGTAATCACATAATTAGCTTCATGATTATGACCTTATTCTTTCTTTTAGGATAAACCACTGCACACTATTTTCTTTTCCCCATTTTGCCTTATATTTTTGCACAGGCTTTCTGGTAATCCAATATTCATAAGTTTCAGAACCCATGCATTTGGAAAATAAAGCTTTGCATAAAGTGTCCGTATTGTTTGTGTATAATGACGCTAAATAACATAATTTGCTATGTGCATTGGGAAAACATCTTTTATCTGAAATCGTCATAATAATCTTGGGCTGGAAAAGGGGGAAAAGGAAAGAAAAAGAGGGGCTAAAACTTAGTGAAAACCAGGTGCTATGCACAGGTGTTCCAGGGTTTTATGTGTTTTAGATATTTTTATCCATCAAGAACTCTATTTCAATGCTTTAATATATGGACCATGCCTGGTACATATATGTGAGATTCCTTGCTCTTTCTTGGATTGAAAGATTTATTTATTCTTTCTTTCTTACATATTGGGGAAAAAAATCCCAATGTGTCTTTACACCATTTAAAATTATTCACATTTGTGGAGTGCCTGGGTGGCTCAGTCGGTTAAGCCTCCCACTTTTGATTTTGGCTCAGGTCATGATCTCAGGGTGGTGAGATCCAGTTCCACATGGGGCTCCCACTGGACAGGAGTCAACTTCTCTCCTTCTCCCTCTTCCTTTCCCTCTGCCTCTCCCACACTTGCTCAGGTTGGCTCTCTCTCTCAAAATAAATAAATAAATAAATCTTTATAAATACATACATACATACATACATAAATGAAATTATTTACATTGGAGTTCAGAGGCCCAGAGTCCCAGTGGTTCCTACCGCAGTCCCTCAGTTGCCCACCTGCTCTTTCCTTTCAACATGGCGGAGGCCACTATGTCCTTCACCAAGAACTTCCTGGTGGGTGGAGTGGCTGCAGTAGAGCCCAGAGAGCGGGTCAAGCTGCTACTGCAGCAGGTGCAGCATGCCATCAAGCAAATCACAAGGGCATTACAGACTGGTTCGTATACCCAAGGAGCAAGGGTGCCTGTCCTTCTGGCATGGCAAGCTGGCCAATGTCATCAGATCCTTCCCCACCCAGGCTCACAACTTTGACTTCAAAAGATAAATACAAGTAGATCTTCCTGGGTGGTGTGGACAAGAGAACCCAGTTTTGGCACTGGGTTTTGCAGGGAATCTGGCATCAGGTGGTGCCTGTGGAGCCACATCCTTCTGTTTTGTGAATCCTCTTGATTTTGCCAGAACCCGTCTAGCAGCTGATACGGGCAAAGTTGGAGCTGAAAGGGAATTCAGAGGCCCCAGTGACTGGGTAAGATCTACAAACCTGATGGAATTAAGGGGCCTGTACCAAGGCTTTAATGTGTGCAGGGTACTATCATCTACCGAGCTGCCTACTTCTGTATCTAGGACACTGCAAAGAGAATGCTTCCAGATCCCAAGAATGCTCACATCTTCATCAGCTGCACAACCCATCAATCACAGTGGTTGCTGGGTTGACTTCCTATTCCTTTGACGGTGTTTGTTGCCCCATGATGATGCAGTCTGTCAGCAAAGGGACTGACATCATGTACACAGACAGCTTGACTGCTGAAGGAAGACTGCTTGTGATGAAGGAGCCTAAGCTTTTCAAGGTGCATGTTCTCAGAGGCATGGGTGGTGCTTTTGTGCTTGTCTTGCATGATGAAATCAAGAAGTTCACATAACTTATTTCCTAGTTATTTATCCCCCTGTGAACAGGCACATTGTATTTTGTAACATATCTTGAGCATTCTTGACAGACTGTTGGCTGTCTTCATCAATGGCAACTATTCACTGTTTGAAAATGGGAAGCAGTAATATTCATCTGACCAGTTTTCTCTGAATGCCGTTTCCATGATGATGGAAAACAATTATATTTTTTATTTCAGTCACTCCTGATAAATTTCAAGAAAAAAATCTGAAATATAAGGAAATAAGTAAATAAATAAAATTATTTACATTGGAAATATTTTTCAACCTCCATCATTATTATTTTCTATAATTCTTTAGATTTGTTTTAAATTATTTTTCACTCTTACCTCTCCCATTGTTTGATTAATGCAGTCATTCTGGAATAAAGAGAAGCACAAGAATATATACGTTAATTTAAACTAGGTGGCTTCCTTTCACTTTTAACTTTCCAGTAATGTTGAATAGAGTGGTGGTGTGATTTTTAGTAGCCTATTCCATCCATAAGTCATTTATCAGGCTTAAGAAACCATATTAATTCTGTCGCTCTTCCTGGAAAACAGTAATAGCTACTCTATTTTCATTGAACTAATTTCATTAAAATTAACCCTACTTGCCTAAAGTCAGGAAAATTTTTAGCTGAATCTCAATACTTTTTCATCTTTTCTACCTCTGAGTTTTTAATAGGCTACTGAAATTAAACGTAATATATCAAGAAACTGTGAACTCCAAGATGAACACTATTGTTTGGGATTTATAAGGACTTCAATTTTAACACCATATTTGGTAAGTTTAACATGGGGTTAAATCAAAGGTGACTATTTTAAAAATATTTCCATTCTTTTATATTAAGCCCTATCCTTTACATGTTATATTCTGTAAACTTGCCAATAACTTTAGAGGAATGCCAAGTACACCAAAGTGATTATTTTTTTTTTAAGAAAGGTAGTTATGGAATAAATGGTTTCTATTTTAATAGGTAGAAAATTAAGCCTACAATAAAATTTTAAACATAGTAATTTCTATAGTTTATGTAAACCTAATGTATTACCTAACATTCAAAATATAAGTACATGTCATAGCAAAAGTTTGTATTACATTAAAATACTACAGTTTCCCCCTTTTTTGATATGTAAAATATTTTTCTACATTTGCTTATTATTTGCTAAATTCTAAAGCAAAATACATTTCCTGGACGTTCAGGTAGGAACCCTTTATTGTATTATTATTTAAATATATACACATAAAAGTAGAAATAAACTTTTAATGCTTATGCCATTTACTGAACAACAAAACCAATGTAGTTCTCAAATTAAAAGTGAGCAATACTATAAAACCAATAAATTTATAAACTATTTTATTGATGTGTTGAAATGAACACTACTAAAAATATACATATGGTAGTGACCTGTATCACGTAGGCTCATCTAACCTGGTCATTCTTATATTTCTGTGTGTAAAATGCTGGATCAATTATTGCTCAATCTTCTTTGTTTATACTATGAAAAAAACACTGACGTTTTCCAAAGTGCCAAGAAAATGTTCAGCCTTCACCAGCAGGAATCCCTTTGTGCAGTATAAAGTTGATAACTTTTCCACATTACCTCTTGATAATTTAAGTGGTACTCCTTGGCTAGTGATTAAAAAAAAAAGAACACACACACAAGGAAGAAAATGTTCAACAAAGATATAGATGATAGGGGCACCCGGGTGGCTCAGTCAGTTAAGTATCTGCCTTTGGCTCAGTTCATGATCCCAGTGTCTGGGGATCTAGCTCCGCATTGCTCAGACAACCTGCTCAGCGGGAAGCCTGCTTCTCCCTCTCCCTCTGCCCCTTCCTGCACCTCATGCTCCCTTGTGAGCACACACTCTTTCTCTCTCAAATAAATAAATAAAATCTTAAAAAAGAGATATAGATGATAGATAGATGGTAGATAACTGTGAGAAGCACATATGCTTTTGATTAAAATTTTAGGAAATTAAAAATAAATATTCAAAAATTCCTGGGCTGCAGGACAACTTCTGTGGACTTCTAGGTGCCCATGAACCTTGAGAAACATTGCTACTTCTAATATTTGTTAACCATGATGAATCTTAGGTCAATATTTATAATTAAAAGAAGGCAGAAAAAGAGGTATTGGAAACTTATGAATATTGAATAAAATTCTGGCCAAATAACATATACTCTAAATTTATATGTCACAAAAGTGTTTTTCATGGTGTTTGAAATTTGAGAGGATATATAAACACCTGAGTCAGAAAACTAACACTGATTAGATAATCAACTCTTGAAATAAATTACCATAATAGAAATGTTTAAAGATACAGCACTGAGACAAAAGGATATAGTAATCTGTGTGTGTGTGTTGGTGTGTGTGTGTGTGTGTATGTGTGTGTTCTATGAGCATCTCTGCTCTATATTGGATTCACTTGCCTGTCTCTGACATCCTTAGTTTGTTGACTACATATCCTGAATTTTCTGACGCAGTCCTAATTTTAAAAAATATGTTTCCAAACATGTCCCAGTTGTATTTCTTGCTGTGGGATGTTTCAAATATCTTTTATCACAGCATCATTTTAACAAAAAGTAAATAAATTTTGTTCTAACAAACAGTTTAAATGTTTATTCATTTTAGATAAAAGTATAGCAAAAGATCTCTCTAAATCCTCAGGAAAAAATTAACCTAATAGTTTAAAAAAATGTTTCAACCCGAATGCAAAACCTTCCCTGGGATTCAAACAATTCACCAAGGCCCTGAGTTGTGGACAGAGGACAGAAATGCAAAAGGCAAACAGCTGAGGAAAAGAAGGCATGTCTGCCCCAAGTGCTGTCAAATAAATGAATTATCCTCTAAATCTTCCAGTATTTAAAGTAACAAGATATTTTCTTATTATTTTGCTAATCCTTAAATACCAAATTTGAATCAGTCACAATAACAAAGACTAAAAGACGTCTAACTATATTGCCAGGTTTTATGCAATCATTTATATACATTTATGCACACACACTGGTAGTTAATATTGTTATGTAAGTTAATTATATTCATAAATAAATATTTATATATCGTAAATTAAAAATATTTGTATCATTGATATCCATAATAACAGACATATTCATAATAACAAACAACTAATCATAAATTATAAGGCTTTAAAACAGATGTGTAGAAGGATATACTGAATTAAATTTTAGGTTATCGTTTGAAGGCAGATTTTTCTCTTAAAATTTTTCTTACTTTCTGACTCCATAAAGGAAGATGAAGGAGATTCTATATCTGATGGGAGTCACAAAGAAAAATATTCAAAATATTTGTCAAGGGCGCCTGGGTGGCTCAGTTGGTTAAGCGACTGCCTTTGGCTCAGGTCATGATCCTGGAGTCCTGGGATCAAGTCCCGCATCAGGCTCCCTGCTCAGCGGGGAGTCTGTTTGTCCCTCTGACCCTCCCCCCTCTCGTGCTCTCTCTTTCTCATTCTCTCTCTCAAATAAATAAATAAAATCTTTAAAAAAAAAATATTTGTCAACTATGGATGCTAGAAAAATCAGCAATACCTCTGTAAGCAACATGGTGGGCTATCCAGTGGGTACAGACTAATATGAGCTCTACCTAACGTTGGACATATAACAAATAACACTTCTATTGCCATGAAAATAGAGGACATTGAGAGATCATGCTAAGTAGGTCTCAAACTGAAGTACGAGAATAAAATTCATTGAGTACTTACATGGCGTGGCCACTGCTGGCCAAGAACTGATTAGACTAGCACAAAGAATGGAACGTTCTAGCATAAGCCACACAGAGTAATGGTCAAGTACAAGGACTCCAATATTTAGGCCTGCCTTATCACATAGTAGTGAACTTGAACAAGTTACTCAACCTTTCTTCTTCCTCATAGACAAATTGGGGAAAATTCAGTTCTTACCTAAGGAGTTGTTTGGAAGACTTAATTAATATATCTAAAAAAATACTCAGAACCATACCTGACAGTTAATGCATGCTAGATATTATTTCTGGTGACAAGGAATCATGATTCTGTGAACTATGTTTGATAACTTTCCATTAATTATAGGTCTTGCATTGAGAAATAATCAACTCTTAAATGAAGTCTTTTTCTTAATGAGCCTTTTAATATGCAACCCGAATTTGATTTTAACATAGCTCAGAGTAAACTTACTTTGTAAATAAACTATATTATATTTATTTTGCATAATGATTTTAAAGATATGCATGCTAAATTAAGCTCTTACATTATAAAAACAACAATCTTTACCATTGATATACTTACTGACCACTTGTATCATAAAGATAACATATTCTACTTTCATAACTCTTCTGAAATGTAATATCAGGGAATAAGCATTTAAGATAAAGCAATAAACCTGGTGTCATTGTCTTTGCTTGATGCTATAATTTACTATAAAAAGTTTCTAAAGAAAAGGATTTAGGAAGGCTCCTCTATGGCTATTCTTTATATGAAATTCCATGACTAGCTGTGGATAAATTGCATTATATTTATTCTATATGCAATACAATTTTTATGCTCCAAAAGTGCATAGTATTTCAGAAATGAAATCCATACATATGCCAGACTTTCGTTGACCTTGACTTCATTTTTTTTTTTTTTGGAAGAAGATAATCACCTGCATGTTTCTGAGAAGAGTTAATACAATGAGGCAGAAGCAGTACTATCCAGGAGGAATTAGATTCCAGATTATATTAATCACTGTCTACATCCTCTCAACTTTGTGACACAGAAATCAAGGACAAAAAAATTAAGGCCAAGGATTAAAGCAGAAACACTGTGCCAAAAGTGGCAACATATATTTTCTGAAAACTGTTACTATAATTCATTTTAAATCAAACTGTGATTTAAACATGTTTCAACAATGGAGCATCTAAGTCTTAAAAATGAGTTACTTTAGGAAGAAATTTTAGGCTACATGACCATTATTTGCAATTAAGTTCCAAAACTAGCATGTTTTCTTAAAGAATATTCCTCTAAAGCAAGTATATTTCTGAGCAAATTAATAAAGTTAAATAGAATTTTCTGTTTATATTTGATTCTGCCAATATAACAAGCAGGGGACAGTTGCTATTGCATAATGTATAATGGAAAACTTTAAGAAGCATCTTTATTATATTCAGCACCGGGATGCTCATTTTGTGACTTACAGGCATTTATCACTTTAACATTTGTTATCTTGTACTATATAAAAATTACAGAATAATTTTCAGTTAACATGTAAGCAACCCCCCAAAATAATCTTTTCATAATTCCCAAGATATTATTCCCCAAACTCTTAGTATTACTTTTTCTAGGAGAACATATTTGAGAGTTAGTGGATCTGAATTTAGAAACAAACAAAAAATATCTCATACTGAGCACACCTCACACCTTTTCTCCATGGGGGACACTCACTCAATTTGAATATTTCTAGTGCTAATAATAAATATTTAAATATTCAAAGAACCCAAATTATCACTGATCTTAGTATGAAAGAAAATATAAATGTTTATCACTTAATGCAATATTCTATGCAAATAAGGGTGGTTTTGTTTTTCTATGTTATATTCCATGTAGGTTCTTTTATTATTACTTTCCCGTGCTCTAAAAACTATGAGAGAAATTATATTGATTGAATTTCTTTTACCTCAGTACAAAACAAACCTAGAATCTTTAATGAATAATTAGAAATTTATTTCAAATATAGTACATTTCTACTGCATTAACCCTAATTTAATTTTAGTTTTTAATTCTCTCCCTCTTTCTGTGTCTTCCATTCTTTCATTCTCTTTCAACTGCATTTTGTTACCAGGAGATTGGTATTCCTTCTCTGCTCTTGATTCTTAAAATAAAATGACAACTTTGACTCTTCAAAACCTTAATTATATAGGATTACGAAGTTAATTATTGATATTATAGTCTCTGTAAGTGAAAATATAACATCTGTTATTATAACAGAAGTAATAACTACAATAGAAAAAGGTACTTCTGAAACAAAAAAGTTTAAATCATTACACCACTTTGCATGTTTTCTACTTCCTACAAGGAAACAGGAGTATAAGACTTGAATCACAAAAGTACAGTTTGCTAGGTTTCAGTTAGTGTCTGGAGAAATAATAACTGATTGTCTTTTCCAAGGAGGTAACTTATGGAGGCTGACAATTTTTTAAAACAATCTTTAAATAGCTGTAATTGTTTTCTTGGGTTAGAAATGTAGGAATTGCCCTACTTGCACACAGAGACACACAGACACACATATAAACAACATGCCACAATGGTTTCTTATAAATAATAAAGCTGATTATTATTTTGTGTGTGTGCAGCTGGGAATATGGAGAAATAAGGATTCTAAAATCTAATGCGAATTCCTTATGTATAACTTACAAGCCTGTTACCCAGGTGACAGTGTCATCTATACTTGGTAAAGCAATTTAGATTCACTGTAATTTGTATAGCAATGTCAATTTATTTGTTTGATATTCAAATGTGATGCTATGCTCAGCTTGAAATACTATTTTTATATTTTCCCATCAGCCATTTTTGGATGTGACTTCATATTCTTGTACATAAGATTTAATTCTCCATTATTTAGTTTTAAATGAATAATTCATGTAATTCAAAATTCTACTCACAAAAAAGCATAACCATATATGCATATAACTATGTTTATATAGTTATAAATATGTTATATAGTTATATATATTTATAAAATATGAAAATAAAGGTTAAAAAAGTCATCCATTATCTTTGGCATATAAAATACCTAAAAATAGCATCAACAATAAAATGATCCTCAATATATATAAACCCTGAATGCAATAACCTCTTTTTGCCCTTTTCCTTGCCTTTACAAGTTTGGAACATCTGGGGAGTCAACTGAAGAGCTGGGAAAGCTTTGAAAAACTCTGTTCTTATTAACACCTGATTTTTGACCTTGAGGTTCTCATCTGTTCTCTTTATATGAATGTGGTAACACATCCAGAGTGCATTTCTAATATAATACTGTCTTTGAAATATCCTAATAAAAATAATATCAGAAAATTAGTCTCTTAAAAATTAAATCACATGCTTCCAAGATTGCTAACACTGAAATAATGTAAGCCATTAAAATAATATGTTAAACAAGTTATGTTTCTTAGTTAATTCCTAGCAATGAAGTGTCATTTGTTTGTAAATTATTCTAAGATAAGAAATTTATATGAGGATGAATATGTTCAAAGAACACATTCTTAAAAGAAAAAAATAGGAACTTGATAAATTTGAAAAGGCTCTTTACCTAAGTGCTTAATCATTGATTTTGGTGGTATTTTCTTCCCAAAACAGCCAATCTCCCAAAATAAAAAACAAAACAAAATATGCAATGATGTAAAAAAATGGTCAATTATGCTTTTTTAGATAAACTAAATCAGTTTTTATGATTTTTAACTTTAGGGAAAAGCTCAAAAAATTGTTCAACTATGAATTCATCTTATTTCCTAATGGGATCACGCATTTTCTCTGTTTACTTCAATTTATTTAATTTATATATATATATATATTTATCAACTTCTTTAAATTTAATCTTAATTCAACAAGAACAATCCCAATAAATTCCTTTCCTGAACTATCTTCTTCGTTCACATCTGTTTGCTTACATAACATTGCAGTCTAAAAGTTCCTTGAGGACAAAATTCCAGTCTTAGTCACACTTACATATTTAATGGTTGACTCGTGAATGACTGAACACTAAGTAACTATTTACTATGACCTGCTCATACAAAATATATTTAAGCCGAGGTTCTTTGCCTTTTATACTCAGGCTGCTCTGACTAGTAGGTATTAAGAGGGATCATTAATCGACCAGTGGTTGCCTGGATACACGTTGCACCCTGTCAAAAGCAGTATTTTTTAGACATGTTCCTTTTCAATTCCTCTGCTTTTAGCTGCTTTAGTTAAAACTGCTGAACTAAAAGCAAGCTTTTCAAATATTTATTTGAGTACAGAAGAAACCATATAATGTTCAAGAGTATCCCAGTATTCTTATAGATACCAGTTTGAAGACAAAATTCTCAGCCAGGTATTTTCTTTGATTTTGTAACTTCAATTCTTGCTATCATGAAAAGTTTCCCATTCCCAATTATCTATTTGTATGTGTTCCCTACAAAGTTTATCTTCCTAATAGAGGACAGGCATACCAAAATTAATTTTGAATATATTCATAGTTACTTCAAATTCTCCCCCCACCTCTCTCTTTTTTAAGATTTAAGTGTAGTTGATACACAATGTTACATTAATTTCAGATATGTAATTTCATATACAGCATAATGACTCAATAATTCTATACAATATGCTTTGCTCACCACAAGTGTAACTACCATCTGTCACCATGCAACACTATTACAATATCATTGACTATATTCTCTATACTGTACCTTTTCTGCCTGTGATTTATTCATTTTAATAAGAAGCCTATATAAAAACTCTCTCTTGACATACAACTGGAACACTTGATCCAGTATTTCCAGAAACCTTACAAGGAGATTGACCTTTATCCTGATTCACCTTCCCAAAATCTAGAACATTGTGTTACAAATTAAGTAACATTAATAAAGTAATGAACAAAAGCAAGTTTGAAGAAGTAACATGATGTATCCATTTTTGGACAATTTGAAATATCTGCAAATTTTCAAATTGGAAATATCCAACAGACCTTTAGAAATATTTTTTTTTAATATATATTTCTGTTTAGTGACTGCTCTCTGGGGGATATTATTGTGCAATAAAAAGATTTTCACACTTGGTACCTAATCTGGTACGTCCATTAACATATCTCTTCCCCATGTCTTAATTTTGCTGTTTTCAGTCTCTTATATATTAAGCCAAGATATTAACCACTGCCCATAAGGTCAATTTTATCGCTACCTTGAGTGATTTCTCTTTCCAAACCAAGTAGATAATCAGGAGCTATACTCGAAGTTGTGTCCGATTAGATTTCCCCTCACCACTGTCATTCAGGCTTACCCTTGAGTGGGGCTGTAGAGCAAATAGTAAATTTTCAGCTTGCACCCACATACTTGTCCAAACGTTATATGTGACAAGCTTGGGCTTTTTCTACCTCTGTCAGCTGGTTATAGGGAATGATTATAAGGCCATAGGTGTGAGCTGAAAGAGAGTCAAGACAGTCTCATTGTTTGTGCTGCTTGAGCCCAATCTTATATGTACCATGTCCATTTTGTAATGGATTGCTGCTGGTGTTACCAAATGCATGTCTTGATATGTCTTACATTCCCAGACTCAAGATTGGCAGTTATAGCTGTATGAAACCTGAATCTTGTGCCTGAACTTTATCTCTGTGTGTCCTCTGGGTCCAAGAGATAAAAATATCTTGTAAGTACTACCAAGGAGACTCTCCCATACTTTACCTTTCTGATTAACAAATTGAGCCTGCCATTTTCCCTTATGGATCTATAGGTGACATTTAGCAACAACCATCTAATTCTACAATACTTGGAGTTACTATTTCCTCTGTATAGCTCAAAAGCCAGAAGCCCTACATGTGCTATCACTTCTCCTTCCCAGTCCACCACAGATGAAAGTCCTGGCAGTCACACTCCTACAGCATTCCACGGGACAGTGAAATTTTACCTGCCGCTAGGGTGTATAAAAATAAACTAAAAAATAAAAATAAAAAGTGAATGTAAGAACAATATTGTTTCAACAATTTGGTAAATGTAAATTCTATTGTCTAAGTCTAGGTAATGGCTCTGCCTTACATTAATAAAAATATGAATTTCTGTATTGTGTTTGTTTTTGCTCATTTGTTTTTAAGCTCTCAGAGAATCAGGAGAACACATACAGTCACTTATCACCTAGGGCTGATAATTTCATAGGACATCTGTGTTTTGATATTCAGTTATAATTTTTTTAATGGTTATCAAGAACAAATTTGAAAATAAAGCTTCTGTTTACAATATCATTGTGAAGTAATATAAGTTTAATCTACTACATGTGTTAACAAAAAAAAAAAAAAGGAATTGGAAGTCTGGGACCAAATTTTAACTGTATCTAATTGGATTATGGGAGTAAAATATTTCCAGAAATAATTGACCAGTTCTTAAATCTTTCTTTATATAATAGTATCTGTTCCATGCTAGTAAAAACACAGATTTAATATTTTGAATTTCTTGTGTGTTTTTTTTATCAACCTGACATACTGTAGCAGTTCATTTTTCATAGAAATAGATTCATGAAAATAAAACATTTATTATGAAAATAAGAATTTTAAGTCTGAGGGGTGTTTTCTTGCTGGTACTTCAACATCAATGTAACATCCACCATAGTGATATACTATCCTGATAAATCATTTCAGAGATACCATTGTGCTGATATATTTTGACTCACATATACATCATTATGGTCATCATGATGCTTTATTAGTATCGTATATCACCAAAATGATGAGGCATTGATGATGTAGAATTTCTCAGTAAAGTAGTGATGACAAAAGTCATCTTTCCTGGAGAAATGTTCTGTAACTTCATTCCTGAAAAGTTTATAAATACGCCATCTACCTTTCCTACCCTGTCTCAATAATATACTTTCAAAAATAGAAACTATATGTGATTTTTTTTTTTTTGAGGCAGAAAGCTGAATTTTACTATAAAACATGAATGGGGTTTTCTTATTATGACATTCTCCCACATGAATTAATTGGAACTTTTCCCATTCATTCTAAATTGAAATACTTGTGGGCGCCTGGGTGGCTCAGTTGGTTAAGCAACTGCCTTCGGCTCAGGTCATGATCCTGGAGTCCCGGGATCGAGTCCCGCATTGGGCTCCTTGCTCAGCGAGGAGTCTGCTTCTCCCTCTGACCCTCCCCCCTCTCATGTGCTGTTTCTCTCTCATTCTCTCTGTCTCAAATAAATAAATAAAATCTTTAAAAAAATAAAAAAATAAATAAAAAATAAAATAAATTGAAATACTTGTATGACCTTTCAACCATCAACAGACTTGTCCCCTTATATCAATAAATTGAAAGGAATCTGTCATAGGGTACGTTGTTGTAAAGAAGAAATGCAGTGGTTCAAACAATACAGAGATTTCTTTCTTCTGTGTACAGTGTAGGATACCTGAGTATTCCAGGATGGGTATGTGTGTTCTACTATATAATGTAATTTTGCATCTAGATTACTTCTAACTTGCTCTGTTATCCTGTAGGGCATATTCTTCATTTACATGATTAAAACTGTCTCAATCATCTACATGTACACTTCGCAGCCCCAGAGAAGGGGAAGAGAGAGAATGGAAGGCAAAGAACTTCCTTTGAAAAAAGTGATACAGTATTTCACACCACTGAGGAATAGCTTACATGAAATGATATAAATATATGGAACATAATTTTCCTGCAACTTTGATATATTTCTATCACTTATATTAAATAACATTTGTATAATATTCCTTAAATAAGCATCAATTAAGTAAATTTATCCACAACACCTAGAATAATATATTAAAGTATCAACAGACTTCAAGAAATGTATTTGTTACCAAGTTAGCAAATATCCTGTCAATCTCAAAGTTGTTCAAAACTGCCTCACTATATTCATCATTACATAACATGCTGTAAAAATAAAATACCTTGTATGAATGTCATTAACTAGTTCACTATAGCACTAATATTGCTATAATTTTTGTGGCAGTATTATTCCTTCCCTCCTCTTGGTTGTCAAAGCACTTTTATATAATTTATTAATATATTTAATCCATAGTCTTATAAATATTCACCCTACCTCCAACTAGAATATAACATAAGCTTTCAGAGTAAGAATTTTGTTTTGAGTGTTGTTATGACTTTTTCACAGTCTAGTGCCTGGCGTAGGGGTTTTAAAGAATGTAGTAAACCCTTAAGTCATTCTTTTACCATAGTGATTTGACATACAACATTAAACATTTAAAATATATGCAAATAGATTCTTTAACAGTCGGCAATTTTACATTATCCTTTTTGAACATATATTGCCATTTCGTTCATGCCACAGAATTTTTTCTAGTTTCATGTATCTTAGTGTAAGAAGACTAATTATTGGCAACCATAGTTTTACAGTGAAAATAGGCAAATTAATATATTGGTGTTTTCTTTCTTTTTTTTATTTTTAAAGATTTTATTTATTTATTTGACAGAGAGACAGAGAGCACAAGCAGGGGGAGCGGCAGGCAGAGGCAGAGGGAGAAGCAGGCTCCCCACTGAGCAGAGAGCCAGACGCGGGGCTCGATCCCAGGACCCTGGGATCATGACCTGAGCCGAAGGCAGACGCCCAACCATCTGAGCCACCCAGGCGCCCCATTATATTGGTGTTTTCAACAAGCTTGTGAGTTTAAAGTTATAGATAGTAAAAAAAAATCAGCTAAATTGAATTATTAATATTATAAATAATTTAATGAAATGAAAGGTATGCTATAAATACTAATAATTATTAAACAGTAAGTACAATTTATTGTAACCTAATCTCTTAATGAGATCAGTGAGAAAATATTTAAGAGTCCATGGATTAATGATATGTTATTAAAATGAGATAGGGCTTCCAAGAATGTGGAAGCACTAATTTGAAAAGATATATGCACCTTTATGTTTATTGCAGCATTATTTATGATAGCCAAATTATAGAAGCAACCCAAGTGTCCATCAATATGTGAAAGGAAAAAGAAAATGTGGCATACGTACATATGTGTATATATACCTAATAAATATATAATGGAATATTACTCAGCCATAAAAAGGAATGAAATCCTGCCATTTGCAGCAACATGGATGGATCTACAGGGTATAATGTTAAGTGAAATAAGTTAGTCAGAGAAAGATAAATACCATATGATTTCACTCATATGTTGAATCTGAGAAACAAAACAAATGAACAAAGAAAAAAGAAAAAGAGACAGACCAAAAAACAGACTCAACTACAGAGGACAAATGGTTACCAGAGGTGAAGGGGTGTGAAGATGGGTGAAATAGGTGATGGGGGTTAAAGAGTATGCTTACCATGATGAGCACTGAGTAATGTATAGAATTGTTGAATCACTATATTGTACACCTGAACTAATACAGTCCTGTATGTTAACAATACTAGAATTAAAATTTTAAAAAAAAATTAAAAAATAAAATGCACAACAAGCCCCTCCTCCAAAAACAAAGGAGAAAAGAGATAAACAAAAAAACCAGATTCTTCAGTATAGAGAACAAAATCAGTTACTGGAGGGGAGGTTGGTGGGGGATGGGGGAAATAGGTAAAGGGGATTGAGTACACTTATCATGAGTAACACTGAGTAATATATAGACTTATAGTATCACTATATGATACACCTGAAACTAATATAACACTGTACATTAATTAAATTGGAATTTTTAAAAACAGAGATAAAGTTTGTAATCAGTTTTGTTACTTATTTTCGCTTATATAAAGAGGTGGGGGTTGTTAAAGTAAAGCCCCCGAATTCTTGAAACTTTTCCCAGATTATGATTCAGACTTGAAATAGTGGCATGTCACATTAATATAAAAACTGAAATCTCTTAGTTTTTAGTTTTTCCTTATTTTTTGTTAAAAACAAAAATTTAAAATCAATATTTCTATAAAGGATTTGTACCCATTCAGTAAAACCATGTTAATTTCATGTCACAAAAGGCTCTAGCAAGGCTAATAAAAATGTCTGCAATTTGTGTTTCAGTCCATGGCAACTTCATTGCCTGATTTCATTAGAAGGAGTTGTCGATATATTTTTTTTTTTAAGTTAATATAACTATGTTGGCTAATTGAACATAATAAAAAAAATCAATTTTAAAAAGTTAATATAACTATATCAACATTATATTTTTGGACAAATTATTTTTATATTCTTTGCACTTCACATACTTTTGTCAAAATATTGTATGTATATATCTGTCTAGTGCACCGAATTAATATGCCTACCACATTACATTAGCAAAGTCAATGATCAATCTTTTTTTTTTTATTTATGCTATGTTAGTCACCATATAGTACATCAATAGTTTTTGATGTAGCGTTCCATGATTCATTACTTGCGTATATCACCCAGTGTTCCTTACAACACATGCCCTCCTCAATACCCATCACTGGGCTACCCCATCCCCCCACCCCCCTCCCCACTGAAACCCTCAGATTGTTTCCCAGAGTCCATAATCTCTCATGGTTCGTCTCCCCCTCTGATTTCACCCCTATCAGTTTTCCCTTCCTTCCCCTAATGTCCTCTGTACTATTCCTTATGTTCCACATATGAGTTAAAACAAATGATAATTGTCTTTCTCTGCTCAACTTATTTCACTTAGCATAATTCCCTCCAGTTCCATCCATGTTGAACAGATTGTGGGTATTCATCCTTTCAGATGGCTGAGTAACATTCCATTGTATATATGAACCACATCTTCTTTATCCATTCAGCTGTTGAAGGACATCTCGGCTACTTCCACAGTTTGGCTATTGTGGACATTGTTGCTATGAACATTGGGGTGCATGTGCCCCTTCTTTTCACTACATCTGTATCTTTGTGGTAAATAGTAGTGCAATTTCTGGGTCATAGGGTAGCTCTATTTTTAATGTCTTGAGGAACCTCTATACTGTTTCCCAACATTGTTGTACCAACGTGCATTCCCACCAACAGTGTAAGAGGGTTCCCCTTTCTCCACAACCTCTCCAACATTTGTTGTTTCTTGCCTTGTCAATTTTTGCCATTCTAACTGATGTAAGGTGGTATCTCAATGTGGTTTTGATTTGAATTTCCCTGATGGCTAATGATGATGAACATTTTTTCATGTGTCTGTTAGCCATTTGTATGTCTTCTTTGGAGAAGTGTCTGTTCATGTCTTCTGCCCATTTTTTGACTTGATTGTTTGTTTTTTGGGTGTTGAGTTTGAGAAGTTCTTTATAGATTTTGGATACCAGCCCTTTATCTGTTATGTCATTTGCAAATACCTTCTCCATTCTGTCGGTTGCCTCTTAGTCTTGTTGATGGTTTCCTTCGCTGTGCAGAAGCTTTTTATCTTGATGAAGTCCCAAAGTTCATTTTTGTTTTTGTTTCCCTTGCCTTTGGAGATGTGTCATGAAAGAAGTTGCTGTGGCCGAGGTCGAAGAGGTTACTGCCTCTGTTCTCCTCTAGGATTTTGATGGATTCCTGTCTCACATTGAGGTCTTTCATCCATTTAGAGTTTATCTTTGTGTATGGTGTAAGAGATGGTCCAGTTTCATTCTTCTGTATATAGCTGTCCAATTTTCCCAGCACCATTTATTGAAGAGACTGTCTTTTATCCATTCGATATTCTTTCCTGCTTTGTTGATGATCAGTTGATCATAGAGTTGAGGGTCCATTTCTGGAGACTCTATTCTGTTCCACTGATCTATGTGTCTGTTTTTCTGCCAATACCATGCTGTCTTGGTGATCACAGCTTTGTAATATAGCATGAAATCAGGCAACGTGATGCCCCCAGCTTTGTTTTTCTTTTTCAATATTTCCTTGGCAATTCGGGGTCTTTTCTGGTTCCATACAAATTTTAAGATTATTTGGTCCAGCTCTTTGAAAAATACCAATGGTATTTTAATAGAGATGGCATTGAAAGTGTAGATTGCTCTGCACAGCATAGACATTTTAACAATGTTTATTCTTCCCATCCATGAGCATGAAATGTTTTTCCATCTTTTTGTGTCTTCCTCAATTTCCTCATAAGCATTCTCTAGTTTTCTAGAGTACAGATAAATCCATTACCTCTTTGGTTAGGTTTATTCCTAGGTATCTTATGGAATCGATTCCCTAATTTCACTTTCTACAGTTACACTGTTAGTATAGAGAAAAGCAACTGATTTCTGTGCATTGATTTTGTATCTTGGCACATTACTGAATTGCTGTATGAGTTCTAGTAATTTGGGGGTGGAGTCTTTTGAGTTTTCTACATAAAGTATCATGTCATCTGCAAAGAGAGTTTGACTTCTTCTTTGTCAATTTGAATATCTTTTATTTCTTTTTGTTGCCTGATTGCTGATGCTAGGATTTCTAGTACTATGTTAAATAATAGTGGCGAAAGTGAGCATCCTTGTCATGTTCCTGATCTTAAGGGAAAAGCTCTCAGCTTTTCCCCATTGAGAATGATATTTGCTGTGGGCTTTTCACAGATGGTTTTTTTTTTTATGAAATTGAGGAATGTTCCCTCTATTCCCACACTCTAAAGAGTTTTAATCAGGAAAGGATGCTATATTTTGTCAAATGCTTTTTCTGTATCAGTTGAGAGGATCATATGGCTCTTGTCTTTTCTTTTACTAATGTGTTCTATCACACTAATTGATTTGTGGATGTTGAACCACCCTTGCATCCCAGGAATAAATCCCACCTGGTCATGATGGATAATCCTTTTAATGTACTGTTGGATCCTATTGGCTAGGATCTTGTTGAGTATTTTGGCATCCATATTCATCAGGGATATATTCTGTAATTCTTTTTGATGGGGTCTTTGCCTGGTTTTGGGATCAAGGTAATGCTGGCCTCATAGAATGAGTTTGGAAGTTTTCTTTCTATTTCTATTTTTTGAATAGCTTCAGAAGAATAGGTATTGTTTCTTCTTTAAATGTTTGGTAGAATTCCCCTGGGAATCCATCTGGCCCTGGACTCTTGTGTTTTGGGAGGTTTTTGATTACTCCTTCAATTTCATTACTGGTTATTGGTCTATTGTCAATTTCTTCCTGTTTCAGTCTTGGTACTTTATAAGTTTCCAAGGAGACATCCATTTCTTCCAGGTTGTTTAATTTATTGGCATATAGTTGCTGATAATAATTTCTAATAACTGTTTCTATTTTCTTGGTGTTAGTCATGATCTCTTCTCTTTCATTCATAATTTTTATTGATTTGGGTCCTTTCTCTTTTCTTTTGGGTAAGTTTAGCCAGAGGCTTATCAATCTTATTAATTCTTTCAAAGAACAAGCTTCTAGTTTCATTAATCTGCTCTACTGTTTCTCTGGTTTCTATTTCATTGATCTCCACTCTAATCTTTATTATTTATCTTCTCCTGCTTAGTTTAGGTTTTATTTGCTGTTCTTTCTCCAGTTCCTTTAGGTGTAAGGTTAGCTTGTGCATTCAGGATTTTTCTGCTTTTTTGAGTGAGGCTTGGATGGCTATGTATTTCCCCCTTGGGACCGCCTTTGCAGTATCCCATAGGTTTTGGACCAATGTGTTTCTGTTCTCATTGGTTTCCATGTAAGTTCTTCTTTAATTTCCTGGTTGACCCAAACATTATTTAGCAGGATGGTCTTTAGCTTCCAAGTGTTTCAATTCCTTCCAAAATTTTTCACTGTGGTCTGAAAATATGCAGGGAATAATCTCAGTCTTTTGGTATTGGTTGAGACCTGATTTGTGACCCAGTGTGTGGTCTATTCTGGAGAAAGTCCCATGTACATTTGAGAAGAATGAGTATTCTGTTGTTTTAGGGTGGAATGTTCTGTGAAGTCCATCTGGTCCAATGTGTCCTTCAAAGCTCTTGTTTCTTTGTTGCTCTTCTGTTTAGATGATCTGTCTATTTCCGAGAGTGGAGTGTTAAAGTCTCCTACAATTTGTGTATTATTATCAATATGTCTCCTTATTTTGGTTAACAGTTGGCTTATGTAGTTGGCTGCTCCCATGTTGGGGGCATAGATATTTACAACTGTTAGATCTTCTTTTTGGATAGACCCTTTAAGAATGATATAGTGTCCCTCTGTATCTCTTACTATACAGTCTTTAGCTTAAAATCTAATTTGTCTGATATGAGAATTGCTACCCCAGCTCTCTTTTGAGGTCCGTTGGCATGAAAATGGTCCTCTATCCCCTCACTTTCTGTCTGGATGTATCTTTAGGTTTAGAATGAGTCTTTTGTAGACAGCGTATGGATGGGTCCTGTCTTTTTATCCAATCTGCAACCCTGTGCCATTTCATGGAAGAATTTAGGTTGTTCATGTTGAGAGTGGCCATTGAAAGATAAGATTTTAGTGCCATCATGTTGCCTGTGAAGCCCTGTTTCTATAGATTGTCTCTGTAAATTTCTGGTCTATATTCTCCTGGGGTCTTTCTTCTTTTATAGAACCCCCCTTAATATTTCTTGCAGGGCCGCCTTGGTGGTCACATAGTCTTTCAGTTTCTGCTGGTCCTGGAAGCTCCTTGTCTCTCCATTCATTCTGAATGACAGCCTTGCTGGACAAAGTATCTTTGGCTTCATAGTCTTCTCATTTAGTACCCTGAATATTTCTTGCCAGCCCTTTCTGGCTTGCCAGGTCTCTGTGGATCAGTATGACATTATTCTGATGTTCCTCTCTCTTTACGTAGGAAATCTCTTCCCCCTAGCTGCTTTCAGAATTGCTTCCTTGGTTCTAAGATTTGTGAGTTTTACTATTATATGTCAGGACATTGATCTCATTGATCTTGGAAGAGGTCCTCTCTGCCTCTTGGACACAAATGCTTGTTTCCTTTCCCAGATTAGGGATGTTCTCAGCTACAGTTTGCTCAAATATATATTCTAGTCCTCTCTCTCTCCCCACCGCCTCAGGGATCCCAGTAATTCTGACATTGGAACTTTTCATGGCATCATTAATCTCTCTCAGTCTGATCTCTTGGGCTTTTAGGTGTTTATTCCAGGCCTCCTTGGCTTCCTTCTTTTCTATCATCTTATCTTCTAGCTCACTAATTCTTTCTTCTGCCTCATTTACCCTGGCTGTCAGGGTGTCCAGTTTAGACTGCATATCATTCCTAGCATTTTTAAGTTCGGCCTGTTTAGCTCTCATTTCTGCCCTTAGAGATTCTATATTGTCACCAATATTTTTCTCAAGCCTAGATATTGACTTCATAATTGCTACTCTGAAGTCTATCTCTAATGACTTGTTATATCCATATCCATTAGGTCTGTGGCAGAAGCCATAGTCTCCAATTCTTTTCTTTGTTGGGAGTTCCTCCTCTTAGTCATTGTCTTGAGGGGTGGTTGAGGGAATGTACAGAGTCCAAAGTATTAACCACAATCCAAGCAAGCACACCCATTTTATAGGGACCCTAGGGATGTTGTCCTCTTGTTCTTCCAGCCTGTCTTCTGGGGGAGGGGCCTGCCACACTGTTACTCAGGCAACCCTGCTTGAGCAGATTTGCCCTGCCCCCATGTGTGGGGGGGGTGGGCTCAGTGGAAACTGGTTTTTTGAGCTCTTTTTCTCTGGTGACTTCCCGCATCTCTTCTGTCTCTTCTGAGAGTTAGATCAGAAATGACCGCACCCAAACCTCTGACCCAGAGCAGAGAAATCATAGTCTGCTCTTCACTGAGCTCTCCAGGACAGAGAGACTCCTTTTCTGTCTGTGCTCCTAAAAACTGCAGTCTCCCATGGTGGTGCGCCCCAGAGCAACTCCCTCAGAGGTTGATCCCAGGGCTAGGGCGTGTCTCTGCCCTTTGTGCTTCTAAAACCATGAGCCGCCCCAGGTTCATGGGCATGCATCTGCAGCTCCTGGATCCTGTCTGGGGGCTGCACTAAGTCCTTTCCCTGCCACTACCGGTCTGCAAGTCTGTGCCTGGTCACCAGCACAGGACATTTTTGTGCTCTGGTGTTATATCACCTCCCCAGCACCCCCTTCTGTTTATCTTCTGATATCTGCCTGCAGAATCATGACTCCTTTATACCTCGTGACCATTAGAGATTTTCTGCTTGTAGAGATACAGATATATATTCTTACGTCTCAGTCTGATTTCGTGGGTGTTCAGAATGGTTTTGTAGATATCAACTAAATTCAGGGGACCAATTGAAATAGGGCCCCCTACTCCTCCACCATCTTGCCTCTCCCTGTCAATGCTCAATCTTGTATCAATCAGCCAAATCTGATATACTTCCTGCCAAAAAAAACAGAACATCATTTATGAAGCAGATAAAGCTATATATATTATAGCATGAAATATCATAAATACAATGAATGAAAATATTACTGATAGGAACTAAGTCATGATTAACAAGTCTAACATAGGAATCAGTTTTATTTATTTATTTATTTATTTATTTATTTTTATTTTTTTTTTTTTAAGATTTTATTTATTTATTTGACAGAGAGAGAATGAGAGAGAGCACATGAGAGGGGGGAGGGTCAGAGGGAGAAGCAGACTCCCTGCGGAGCAGGGAGCCCGATGCGGGACTCGATCCAGGGACTCCAGGATCATGACCTGAGCCGAAGGCAGTCGCTTAACCAACTGAGCCACCCAGGCGCCCCGGGAATCAGTTTTATTAATATAAGTATTGTTCCATAATACTAAATTTCCAAAAAAATTATAATATATATCTAAGTTTATAAGATATCTATGAAATAATAATTAGGATATAAGGCATGTTATTACTTTAGTAGTAATTACTTTAGACATGAGTGTGTTGATGTCTGGTATTCTGCTTTAAAAATGTTTAAGGATTAGTGGTAAAAATTCAGTTATAACTCCATTAATTTCATGAAAATCATAATCAAATTCTATATATTAATTAAAGATGAAGGTCAATACTATTTTATTTAATTTTTTTTTTTATTTTTTTATTTTTTTAAGATTTTATTTATTTATTTATTTGAGAGAGAGAGAATGAGAGAGAGAGAGCACATGAGAGGGGGGGAGGGTCAGAGGGAGGAGCAGACTCCCCGCTGAGCAGGGAGCCCGATGCGGGACTCGATCCTGGGACTCCAGGATCATGACCTGAGCCGAAGGCAGTCGCTTAACCAACTGAGCCACCCAGGCGCCCATTTTTTTATTTTTTTTTTATTTTAGAGAGAGAGAAAGAGAGATGAGCAAGGGGATGAGCAGAAGGACAGGGAGAGAGAGAATCTCTCAAGCGGACTCCACTCTGAGCATGTAGCCTGACACAGGGCTTGATCT
Source organism: Neomonachus schauinslandi (assembly GCF_002201575.2). Taxonomy (NCBI): domain Eukaryota; kingdom Metazoa; phylum Chordata; class Mammalia; order Carnivora; family Phocidae; genus Neomonachus; species Neomonachus schauinslandi. The sequence goes on from NC_058404.1 coordinate 177,166,508, forward strand.
CATGACCCTGAGCTGAAATCAAGAGTTGGATGCTTAACGGACTGAGCCTCTGGGAGCCCCAAGGCCTATACTATTTTAAATGAATAGCTTTAGCAAATAGCATTTGATTTATAGTTTTGTTATTAGAACTTAGAATATAGTAAACATTTAGAAATAAAATGGGATTATATTGTAATTGGAATAAATATTTCATAATTTGATTTGGGTAAATAGATTGTAAGTACATTTGTAAATATTGAACATATTACATATAAAACAAAGTGAATAAAATCTTTGAGTCATATCCAACATAACTAAAAAGGATAGTTTTGACAACATTCAGTTACATTTAATTGTATCAGTGTCACAAACTTGAATTTCTTTTGCTGTTTGAAGGTACTTTCTATTTTGCACTTACAGCTGAGGAGAGAATTTCCTATGTTTAAATTTATGGAAAAAATAACACTTTAAAAAAATCAGCGTTTTCTTTGCTTTGCTCTTAAATTTTTCCATAACAGCAGTATATTCCTTGTAAAATCTCCCACTGTCCATATTCTGTACCAGATTGAATTTAACAGTATACAAGCTGAAGTTCCATTTCTAAAACCATGCTTATATAGAAAAGCCTCAGAGTGGTTTATGTGCCTTTATTAACCATAAAAGGAGTCTTCTTTGAAAATAGTATTTCCTGTTGCCCTTTTGTTTGATTCCCTGGAATTTTTTATGTATGGAGTAATGTGTCACAAAAAGATTGATGCCAGGTGAGAAGAAAGTTTTTGTTTTGTAAAGCAGGAGAAATTTTGCAAAAGTGGAAGGACAAAAGGAGTGCTAGTATACAATATAGATGTAGATTATCTGGACTGATTTCTTTAAGATGGTTTGTACACTCTTATCTTTGGAAAATTTGTGTAGCCCCAGGGGTATGCCTACATGTTTAAAGACCAATGTCTTAAGTAAACTTGTATTTAACTTGGTAGTGGTAGGGCTTGCTTGCTTTGTTTTTTGGTTAATATTTCATTAACTATTTAATGAGTTAACTTACAATGATTATCTGATTAATTTAACTAATTCTATTTATTTTCAGAAAGTAGAAAGCAAGCTTGATCTGTATTTGACCATAGGGCAAGGTAAATTGACATTGAAAAGAGAATGGCTAGAGCCTGAGGCAAATAAGATTAAGTAGCAGTATCTAGCACAACCACTGATGAGTTTAGCTATTTCCCATTTAACAGTTTATCAAACTACTCTTGGTTTTCTTAAATTCTCTTAAGTCTAGATGTCTTTTCTCTATGTGAGATAGGGAAGTAAAAGAAAGAACAAAATGGGCATGAAATGAATCAAAAAGTGTGCCGGAAGAGTATATTTCCTCAATACCTACAGTTTTAAAAATTTGTAAATGTCTTCACAAAATGAACAAATATTGGAGTCACTTGAAGATACAACCTTGAAAAAGCCTTTTCTTTATTGGAATAAAGATATTTTAAATCATTTTCTTAATTCTTTGCTTAATTTGTCCACCATCCAGGGGTTAGATTGAACTATAGGAAGTAAGTCCTGAAATCTAGATTTACTAACAATTATCATCAAAATAAAAAAAAAATTGTTAAGTCTTCTCTAAATGGCATATAATCTAGAAAAGGATATCTATTTTAAATAGTCAGCAACTTTTGAAATAATATAGGAAGGTAAGAAATAATTTGCTAAACATTGTCATATGTTTATATACATACATATTAAGTAGAGAATATCTGTTTACAAAGACAGTTTTTATGAATCAAGAAATGTTGTTTGCCTTGCTAATACAATGTACAAATATTATCCTCATGTTTTACCTTTAAAAATTGCTCAATCATGCCATTCAATTATTCATTTAAATATTTCTTGAATATTCTAAGTCCTTGAATATTTCTTGAATATTCTAAGTTCAAAGAACATAATTAATGCACAATTTATAAGTTTCCTAGTTTTTTTGTACTTTGATTACCTTCACCTTTTTTTCCCTGCTATCTTTGCTAAGCTATTGATACTAATTCACCATTTTAGAGATACCCTGTTTATGTGTGTACTACTGTTATTATTCCCTTATCTTAGATTAAAAATGTCAATGAACAGAGACTAAGTTTGCAATGTTTTACTAGTCTTTACACCGGGGACTGATGATAAGAAATAGAACAATAGAAACTTTTCATATTTTATACCTTATTCAGCAGTGCTTTTTTTATCCTTAGTGTTGTGTACATAAAATGCATGACTTTGTAATTGATAAAATGACTCATGCTTTCTAAGGTGTCTGATGAAATATGCAATATCATTACCATACTGCAATTAATTTAGAAAACTGAAATTCTAGAACCAAAAACCTTGAGAAAACAACGTTACATATCAATGACAAAAATAATATAATTTATGGCATTATCAATATGCTTTATAAAAACTCTAGTTTCTGAAAATAAATACTCTGAGGGTAGTAAGAGGGGCTACTGGATCAATTAATAGCAGAAATTAAACAGAAAAAAAATAACTCAAATGGCATCATATCATGTGCCAATCTCAAGAGGTCAGAGTCCTCTCAGTTATACAGAAGGGATGTCTAGTTGAAACATTAGAACATGGACTTTTTCTGAAAGAAGGCAGAGAAAAGGCTTTGTCTGATCTTACCTTTAAAAGATAAGCTACCCATGGGGAAAGATCCAGTTTTCTTGGCGTATTTCTTAAATTTTGGCCAAGATTACTTAATTTTTACATTAAGGGATTGTATCATTTGCCTTCCAATAAACAGTTAAGGTGCCATCTTTAAAAGCACATATTCATGGGGAAGTAATGCATATGAATAGTTGTACATTATTTATTCAGTACTTCAATTCTGGGTAGTTTTTTACACTTTTGTGTGGGACATAGATTTCTGAAATAGAGAAGAGCCTGCCAGTGGAAGAATAAAATTCAGGTCCAGGGAGATGATGGACAAAAAGCATACTTTGCCAATTTATTGAAATTGCACACAAAGGTCTTGCAATAATGAAAAACAGAGGAGCCCTTGATCAGGGTGTGTAAATGGAAGGGGGAGGAAAAAAGACATTGCACAATTTATTAATGGCATGAACTCTGTCTTTGTTTAATTTTGGTATATCTTTAGGGAACATTAGCCACATTTTAAAATATTAATGGCATAAACCACAACAGTTATTTGTTAGATACAATATAGATTAAAGTTAATTCAAAAAGTCAAATCTTAGAAAAGTTTAATAAAATCTATTAATCTGTTCTACACCAACGACATTAACTTTATAACTTAATTAAGTTGTGTATATATAATTTATCAATTGATATTGTATTTATTATAAAATAAAATTATATATAATTAATATATGATTAGTTACATATTATGTATAATAACTTCATTAATAAAAATATTAATATATATTTATTTCTTGAACCTGAAAACCTTACATATACTTTAGGCAAAATTACAGATTCACTAAGCAAATGTAGAACAAATGTTAAAAGTCTTGAGTATGTGTTCTAATTATCAAATTTTCTGTACTATGTTAGAATTAAAATGACAAAAATAAGGGTTTTTTTGCAGTGTTTTTCAAGATCACTGATAAAAATAGAAAAGATGCTAGTCATGTTTTATACCTTGACTTTTAAATTATAACTTTGAAAATAGGCTACTTTATGTATCAGAAGCTGAAATCACTGATTTGAGACTATTTCTTTTTAATGTAAGTATTTAATGCTGTAAATTTCCTTCTAAATATTTATTTAGGTGCACCCCACAAGCCTGAATATGTTTTGTTTGTCCTTTTTTATTTTTTTTTTCTAATATCTATTGTCACTTCTTCTTTTGCCCATTTGATATTTAAAAGTATAATAGTAGTGTCCAATTATTTTGAGATAGGATAAGATTAGGTTCTAGACCTCTTTCTGTTATTGATGTTTAACTGAACTCTATTGTGATATGGGAAACATTTCATAAGACTGTAATTCTTCAATATTGGTTGAAACTAACACCATTTGCATCACAGTACAGGATATGGTCTATTTTAGTGACATCCCATGTGAACATGAAAGAATACATTTTCTGTTGTTTAAGTCAGTGTAGTCTATCAGTGTTATTTAGCTTGTTAGTTGTTAGTGTTGTTCAATGCTTCAGTGTTCTTACTGATTCTCTGCCTAATTTATTTTCCCTTCAAATAATGAGAAGTCTAGTAAATTATCCACCATGATTATAGATTTGCCTACATTTCCTTTCAGTTATTTCCTGCTCTTATACTTGTGTTCTGGGGCTCTGTATTAAGAGCATCTTTAGATTTTTATGCTCCCTCGTGAATGCTTTATTTATTTATTTTTTGCTTTATTTATTAATATGTAATAACATCCCATATCTTTAGTAATAGTCCTTTTTCTGAAATCTGTTTTTCATAAGGTTTGTTTATATAGTTAATTTCACTTTCTCTTGTTTAGGGTTAGTGTGTTACATTTTTTTTTTCCACATTTTTTAAGCCTATCTGTCAATACATCATGACCAGATAGGTTTATCCTAGGATTACAAGGTTGGTTCAGCATTCAAAAACCGAACATTAATTGGCCATATCAAGAGACTAAAGAAGAATACTATATCATCATTTCATTAGTTACATAAAAGTTTAACAAAATTCAACATCAAATTAAATAAAATCTCTCATTAAACCAAAAAAATTCATCAAATAACCTACAACCAACATCCTACTTAGTAGTGAAAGACTGAATTCTTTTCTCCCCAAATAGGGAGAAACTAAAGAAATAACCCTGCCCACCCTTCCTAAACATTATACCTCTTATTATCTTATAATAACTTCATATCTCAATGGAATGAATTTAGATTCCATTTAATTTTATTTCACACTTTTCCTGTCAGGATTACATTTAAACAAAAATAATTTTATTTTTTATCTGTAATTTTTTCTGGATTCTCATTTTTTATTTCCTCTCTGCAAACAAAATGTACATTCTCACAGAAGAATTTATCTAAAATATGAATTTAGCTTAAGTTTCCATTTTATTATTTGATGCAGGTTATTTATAAGGACTTTTTCCATTCTAGAAACATTATCACAAAGGCTTCTCTTTTTCGGAATATAGTCATCCTTCAAGTTTTTACTTAGGTATCATCTCCACCAGGAAAACTTCTACTGATTACTGTTTTAGGTCTCTACCTTATGGAGGGGGAGAAAGATGGTTTGGTGGAAAAGATGTTTATTAGGGAAACAAAACTTGTGGAAGGCAGGAGAAGGAAATAAGATTGTCCAGGGAGAGAAACTGAGTTTCAATGTTCCTTTGGTTCACCCCATGGGGAGCTCTAGAGCTAAAATTGCCATTAAACTGCGTCAGACCAAAGCTTGTGGGTTGTTATACTCCCTATATTATCCCATTTATGCAATATTCTTAAAAAGCAAGTCAATTGGGCAGAAAACATATCAGTGGTTGCCAGATGATTCAGGTGGGAGTGAGATAGGAGATTGACTACATAGGAGACTGACTACAAAGACACACTTCATAACTTTTTATAGTGATGAAAACCTTTTATATCTTGATTGTGTGGTAGGTACAGGACTATATGTGTCTGCAATAATTCATCAAATCGTGTATCTAAATAGAACTCATTTTGTGATATCTAAATTATTCCTTAAACATGGAAAAAAAATAGAGCAGAATTTTAGTGATAAGATTAAAATGAATAAACATCTGTCAAGTCTAAAAAGTATTAAAGAAAGGAAATTCATATATATGAAAATAATAATCAATAAATATATATGAAATTGATTTTTTAACATGAATCACATATATATGAAAATTCTTTAAAATATGTTGTCAAAAGTACGTGTAGATGTTTTTGTGTGTGTGTATGTTTGTGTAACATTACAAAAATATTACCTACTATCAAAGATGGAGACAGGAAAAATAAAATATGAATAAACTAATAATAATAGATATAATACAAAATGTCAAAGAAAAGCTTCCCCTAAAGACTTTACTGATGATTCATTTTTAGATAAGCAATACCTTCTATGATCCTGTTTCTTAGACTTTAATGTACGTCCATATTTCCCTGGTCATCTTGCAAAATGTAGTTGCTAGGGTGGGGTCTGCGAGTCTGCATTTTGATGAGCTCCCAAAAAAACTCCAATGTTGCTTGTAATTGAATCTCCTTCAAGCAAGGCCCTATGATATGTAAACTGTTTCACATGTAGAGAATAAGTTTTCTAAATAAAACTAGAAGTCAAAATCAGAATCTGGGAAAATTAACTCAACCAGTAAATTGCCAAAAAGTGTGTGCACATTTGCACCAACATACACAAACATGGGAGGCTATTCATTAAACTGCAAAAACAGTTATAAAAAGTAACAATAAAATAAGTGTGACCTGCTTGAAGAAAACCAGTAGGTTATTGAAAGTGAAGTATAAAAAGTTTCTTTTCTATATGTGATAAACTCAATATTGTTATATGGTCTCCTTTCCTCACCAAAATACACATATTTTATTCAAGTCTAATAGAAATCCCATGATTTCTCTTGTACTTAATAAAATTCTCCAAAAAGTCATGAGAAGGATAGACAATAAGAGAATTCCAAGTTAAAAACTTTGAACAATACAGAAATTACAAAAATAGACAAATCAATGTACTGAGAAGAAAATCTAGAAACAGGACTATAGAAGTATAAAATTTTAAAGTGTCATTTTATCTCCATGGAAAGGAATGTTATGTTCAAGACATTGGTTTGTTATAAGTGACTAACTGTATTTTAAGAAAAAGTGTTTCACAAGGGCTGCCATGTATAGACTTGCACCAGTTACGTCCTGTGTACCTTCAGAGTTACCATTCCATTATCATCTATGTGAACAGGTTTTTCCCCTGGGTATGCAATGTCCAAGGCGCCTTTGCCTACTGCATAAATTACTGTAAAGTAAACACCAATTAGTTTACAAAGTAAAGATTTATTTTTGATAAGTAAAATCATAAAAGTACTGAGAACATTTGTTGGAGCAAATTCTCCAATTCTCCATGTTCACCCCATCTTGGAAAATGAAGTAGGAACTTAAAAAAAAAGAAGGGAAAAAAAAAAAAAAAAAAGGAACCTCAAGCCAAAAAAGGTACCAGCAAGAAACATTCAGGTAAAGTCTATGATCTAAAAGACAAAAAAATAAGAAAAACTAATAATAATACAACCATACATTGATTAAATAAAGTCAAACCAGGTTAATTTCAAAATCCTTACTCTGGTAGTTTCAGAGTATAGCGTATAACCTTACAAGTTATATGGAGTTGAAGTGAGTGCACTTTAGTAAACAGACTACATTTTAGCTCTTAGATTCATTCATGTGAGTTCCAGGTAATCTATGTCTGCTGAGTGATTATGTTAATTACTCTCCCCACATTACTTGCATACCAGAACTTATATCTTATAGGAAAAAAAACTGTTACATGAGTATGTATATGTACCTATCTTGTGTCTATGAATCTGTGCAAAGTTTACCAAACAACTCTCCAAATCGGAGTCTTCTACAAATCACAGATTTGGGGTTTTTGTTTAATCTTCTTCATCTTTTCAAAATTCCTATCTATATATGTTAAGTAACCCTATCTACATGTGTCCATGTCCCTAGAAAATTATAGATAGTGGTTTATACCAAAGACATCTTCCATGTCTAGCTGAGTTTGTCAATTTCATTTTTTTATTTCATATATTATCTGATTAGTAAAGTTCCAATAATAAACTGACATTTGAGAACAAGAGGAAAAAAAGAACAAGGTAATGATAATTTCCTTTTGTGATCAGAAAAGAAGATGAAGCAATCTGTTCCTCTTATTCCTTAAGAGTAGTTAGGAAAATGTATTAGTTATCTATTGCTGCTTAACAGACTCCCTAGGAACCTAGTATCCTAAAACAACGCATTTATTATCTCACACAATTCCTGTGGATCTTAGTGTCTTTGGCTCACAGTTCCTGAGATCACAGTTAATATGTGGGCCAGAACTGCTATCTTCTTAAGGCTTACCTAGGGCTAGAATCTGCTTCCAAAGATATTCACTCAAATGCCTGGCAAGTTAGTGCTGGTTGTTGGCAGGAGGTCAATAGTTCTTTGACATGTGACCTTTTCCATAGGCTGCTAGAGTGTGTTTATGGCGTGAAGTTTCGTTTCCCCCAGAGCTAGTGAACCAAGAGAGAGCAAGGTGGAAACAATGTCTTTTTCCATCTGGCCTTGGAAGGAACAGTCCGTCATTTCTACAGGATCCTATCTGATACAAAAATGATTCTGATTCAGTTTGAAAGGGGGCTGAAACTGATACCAGGAGAAAGGAAATTGTTAAGGGCATTTAGAGATTGGCCATTCCACATATTTTCACTGATTGAAAAGCTTTAGTCTCTATACTGATTTTACCCCTTAAAAAAAAAAAATTAACTGCATGAACAATGCAGATATTGGAAATATCCATTACTGTAAAATGAAGTAAATAAAAAACTGATTTGAAAAACTGATTTGTGAGGCTCTTTAGCTATTACCAATATTTCAAGTCAAAATATTTCAGGTTGTCTTAATACCATAATGTCATTAACCATTTTCCCCAAAAGCCTTTTTATTTGCTAATGTAATGTCTTCAAAAGGTCAGCAAAAGTGGCATAGTAAAAAGACAAAAGGAAATATTAACAAAAAACTATACATTTCTACCCTGAATGGGGATATTTATACTTAGGATATCTGATAAATAATGCAAAGCCATAAGCTTAAGGAATACATCATGGCCATTTCTTTTCTTATGATAGCTCATGAAATGGAGTAATACAAATGGAAATAATAGAATGAGAATTAGAGTGTGAAAAATTGGACATTTGCAAGCTTCCTGCCCTAATTGCAAATTATTTCAATATGTGAAGATTATTTCTATTTCAAAATTCTACCTGTTAAAGGCTATAAAGTCTTTACAAACTTTCAGAATTTGCTGAGTAACTTGAGATTTTTTGTTTAGAAAATTGAAGGTAAAGATGATTTAAGCATGACCTTTGTAAGATGTTTTACAATTTGTCTCTTTCTCCATATCAGATTGAATAAGACATTGTCACTCAACACATTTTGAGTTACCCTCAGCTATAGCACTGCCTTATGTGCTCAGATTTCCAACTGTGTTAAAGTTATTAGTACTGAAAACATATCTCTGAAAATAGAGCTAAAATTTCCTTTGATAGGGGTGTCTTAAAATAGAACAGAATTTCATCTGTTTGGGATAGTTTGGATGAAACCAACTTTAAAGTTAGATGATAGGATTATATGACCTCTTGGTTTCTGCTAACCCTATGATTTCATGAGAAAATAAGGGTTTTCAGTTTTCCAGCTTCCCCACTATAAATCTTATTCAAAGCAAACTGACAGATTTGAATATTATCCAGGATGATAAAAGATTCTCATGGTTAACTTTAAGTCCCAACACTTTTTAATATTTTCACTAATGATTCTCAGCAAGAAATAGAAATTTTGCTCATTAAAGTTATGTAAGATAATAATAAAATATTTTTATTATTATTATTATTATTCTGTAGTTCTTGTATTTAAGGTTCAAGAACTTCATGAATTCACCAAATGTGAGAATTTTAGGGCTATGCTTTTCAAATTGTGTTTGAAAATCTCTAGTTTTAAGCTATTCATGATGTAAATGGCCAAGGAAAGAAGAATAACTAAAATAATCTTTAGAAGAGTACTTTCCAATATAGAGAGCACATTCTCTTGATAATACATAAAGTGATTTTTCATGAAATCTGTTTTAATATATAATAATAATAAAGTATTGGCTGATTTTTACTGGTGAGAATGAGAGTTAATAGGTTACAAAGTGAATTAACTTATATAAAATATTAAATTATAACTGGAAAAGTTGTATGTAAATATGGTACATAAAAAAACTTGAGTTTACAAATACAGCTTTAAGACTTAGCTATTAGAGTGCAGAAGTTTTTCTTTGAACATTTAATGACATGCTTACCCAAATATGGAACCATAGAAACCCCAGTAAAAAAATAGGTTGGTTCCATTAAATTAATCCTAAATTTTTTCAATACAAGATCTAAGCCAGAGTGTGAAGTGAATCTCTTCAGTACCCACTATCAGATGTCAACACATTCCCCTCTTCCTTACGTCACTCTTGGTCCTTGCTCATCAGTGGTTTTGTAATGGTTAAATTCTGACATTAGGATGGGGTCTGGGTGGAGTAGTCTAGCTGTTGGAGTAGGTTCCCATGGGCTGGTTTGCATGGAAAATGTGCCCTGAGATAGCCCAGTTGTAATCTTAGTGAAAATTCTTGAAGAGAGACTTAAAAATTCAGAAGTTAAATATATCAATATGCAAATACCAAGTTAATTATAGGATCAAAAAGAAGTGTTGAAGAGAGAGAGAGAAACTCAGATGAAAGTGATTCTCCTTCTTGGAAACAAGAGTACAGTTTGACAATTCTAATAGGATTTTGTGCCTCAGGTCCATTCATGAGCAATCTTGTACCTCCTAAATGTGTAAGGTTCATGATTTATAGGCAAGGCATGTGGAGGCCTCAAGTGGCAAGTTTCCATTACTTGTTTGTGGCCTGACATACAGCAATTCTCATTCATTCAAAAGCAAATTTGGATTTGGTGCTGTTCCTGGCATTTTCCTAGGTCCAAAGATTTAATTGAGGGAGAACTTGTCCTTATGGAAATTTGGAGAATAATGACTAATACATAACTAAATAGAAAATTACAATAAGGTTGGCAAATACCATGATTTGGATAAACATAGCATGATATTGGAGGCATAAAAAAGCAACTAATAAAAAAAAAAGCAACTAATATATTGTGTTTGTTTTTTGTTAAAAATATTTTATTTTATTTTATTTTTTTAAAGATTTTATTTATTTATTTGAGGGAGAGAATGAGATAGAGAGAGCATGAGAGGGAGGAGGGTCAGAGGGAGAAGCAGACTCCCTGCTGAGCAGGGAGCCCGATGCGGGACTCGATCCCGGGACTCCAGGATCATGACCTGAGCCGAAGGCAGTCGCTTAACCAACTGAGCCACCCAGGCGCCCTGTTAAAAATATTTTAAAGTACAGAAAGAATACACTGAATAACAAACATTACCCAGAATCCTGAATTAACAAATCCTAGATTTATATAATTATTTTTTCAAATTTCTTTAGAGTAAAGTAAATTATAAAGTAAATTAAAATGTGTGGAAAAACCAAAAGTCCCCTTTGAATTAAATAGGCTTATACAAAACACTTCCACTAATTCTGCTTTAATGGCTGTGGTGAAAACCGTGAGGGGTTGTCTAGCTCTACAGGTAAGGATATCAGTTGCCAATGTGATTGCCTACCATTGTCACTTGCTTCAGGGATTGCCTTACTTTTGGACAGATTTTATCAAGGGTCAGTCTCCTCTTAGGGTGGCTCATATCCAGTGACTGATGGAAGTGGACTTATAAGGCTGAAACATTTTGAACCAACACAGTACAACTCTGATGGACCATTTTAGCTCCAGAGTTTCCTGCCCCACAGCTGAGGCAGTCATCAAGCCAGCATCGTAGATCAACTTTTTCCTTGACCCCATCATGCTTCCTTCCCTTTCTTCTAAAGTATTGATTCCAACTAATCCCTTAAATAATATTCAGGCCAATAAACTCCATCTCAATGTCTCAATCTTCCAAGAAATAACCTGTGGCAGTGGACAACAAGGTATTTCCTGTGAAATCACAATGCTTAAGTGGAGACTTGAAGGATGACCATGTGTCTATCACAAAGAAACATGTGTAATTGTATTCCCAGGAATAGATTCCATTTTCTACACACCCTGCAACTAAGAAGAAAATAAGCATGTAAATTAAAGTTGTATTTTTTTTTAGACATTTGTATGGAAATGAATTTTGTGGTTGTAGGCAGGAGAGAAAAAAATGAGAATCCAAGAGAAATTATGAATGAAGAGTAGAATTATTTCACAAATAAAATAATGGGGAAGAACAAATAAAATTAAGCATGATGCCAACTTTATAAAATGTAGAGTTGATGAGGCGTCTCATTCAGGGAAAGATGAATACAGTTTTTAACATGATGAGTTTTGGGAGGTGAAATTTATCTAAATCAGTGTCCCCCCCACCAAAAAATATAAAAATGGAAATATAACTTAGTTTATAAGTAACAAAGCATTTGACTGGTCTATCTACTTAACATCTTTGTTGATTTTGTATTTCTCAATATAGAGGGGTGAGTTTATTTGATATGGTCCCTGTCCTCTGAATGGGTACAGCATAGGATCAATGACAAATATCATACACATAATCATATAAATAAATATACAACTGCAAAGTCCGAGATAGTCCCTGAGGACAAAAAACAGATTATTATGAAATAGAGGGGAGGGGGGGGTTAATTCATACTGTGGATTTCAGAGAAGGCCTCTCCAGATAATGATACTATGTTAAAATTTGAAAGATCAATAGAATTTAGCTTAACAAAAGACCAGGAGAAGAACAGTGGCAGGAGAGGAAGTAACATCTGGCTATTGTAAATTGTGTCTAAAGGCTAGATTTTGTAGGACTTTGTTAACATTGGGATGTTATCCTTAGTGACAATGGAGAGCCACAAAAAAGGTGAAAACAGGAAAGTAACAGAGACACAAAAACTTAGGAGTTATTTATGTCCAGTTTATAATTAAAGCCATGGAAGTAGATGTTTTTTGGGGAGAAAAAATTGAGAAAATACAGAGACTTACAGAATCTGAGAGATAGAGACCAGAAAGTGGAAAAGGAATTTGTAAAGCCCAGAGGAAAATAGTCAAAAAAACATAGGAGACCAGAAGAGACACAGTAGTGTCAAATAATGCAGGAAGGATTGATATAGATTTTTAAATGACCATCAGATTATGAACTTAAATTTTAAAATAAAGTCACAGTGGAGGAGTATTATAAAACTGAATTACAGGCAGGAGCTCTTTCTGCCCATAGGTCCTGTCCCTGTGCTTTAATAAGCCACCATTTTGCACCAAAGTCATCTCAAGAATTCTTTATTGGCCATTGGCTCTGGACTCCACGCCACTGAACCTAACCTACATTCCAAAACCCCATCATATGGCACCCGAAAGTGGGGGCTTTGAGTCTTTACATCTGGACTCTGAGCTTCAGTGAAAAATTGGTAAGTACTTTCTCTTCTCTTCCTTTACTCTTATTTCAGGGGCTCTTCAAGGAGTACGGTCTTACTGGAACACTTTCGTGCCAATTGCTCGGGCTGCAATCCTCTAGCCCGTGGCTAACTCTATGGGGAGGAGAAAGTCTGCTTTTTGGCTGGAAGTTAGTACCCTGGCCAGAATTGTAATGAAACCCAGAAACTTGATGCCCTCTCTTTACTCCTGTCCTTATACAAAGTTGTCTGTCCTGGGCATGGGACAGCCACCTAAGTCACCAGGATGGCTGCCAATCTTAAGACTCCCACGTGAGGTTTCCTCCTGATTGATCTAATGTGATGCCCTCCACATCCCTGGTCTAGCCAGCCACTTCTGGCTACAGGAACTCTACTTGGAGCTGGCTGAAACCAGTACCCGATTGAATTAAAACCCAACCTGGGACCATTTCCTAGGGAAGTTGGCTGTGAAGACCACATGTGTTGGAATGTCACTTAGAATCATGATGGATTTCCATCTTTACTGTTTTCCGTCAATGTCCTCTACTAACTATTAAAGCTACAAAATTCGGTAATTTCCCCTTGTAAAACTTTTCTAGTATTTTCCATGGGTTAAAATGGCAGGGTAGTATGCAACCTTCAGGGCATATGATGGCACAGCATGGGTGTTTTGGTCCATTCACCAGACACCCATGGGCAGCCTAGGATGTAATGGGGTAGGGAGGGGATTTTGGCATCCCTCCTACAGGCCTGTTACAGCAGGGATGCCTTCATAGGAAGGCAGGATTGTGATCAATAGTGATGACTTGCTTGAGGGATGCCTCTGGTCACTTTGACACACGGGAACCTCTGACATATCCTGTGTGGGACGCCCCCCGGGAGTCAGGGGGGGATGGGGTAATGGACATTCTTTACTTTTCTGGAAGCATGGCCTCAGTAGGCTTCTCCTTTGGTTCCCAAGGACTTTCCCTTGGGGTGCCTTTTAACCCACTGAAACAATTCAGATTGCAAAATTTAGGAAAGGACTGAGCTCCTGTAACACTGCATGGTCTCAGTAGGATCTGTCTGTTAGATCTCTTCTGTAGGAAACAGAGCAGAATGTGTTTGCCCGAATGTGGCCACTAGTAAACCCCCTCGTGAAATATTGGATGATAGTTATCTGAATAGGCCTCCTCTCAGTAAACCCGGGTTGCTGGAGCAAACACAGGCCCTCCCTAGCAAAGGGGACCCTCACTCTCTTTCTCTCTGTTCCTCCTAACAGATGTGGGGTCTTCTCCCTCACTCATTTCCTGGGTTAATGGCTATAACTGGAGCCAATTGTGGTTAGTCTACCTCAGGATGGGGACTTTAAGGAATAATCCCAAGCAACTGCTGAAACTCCCTTTGTTTCAGGGAAATTCCCTGTCTTCTCTGGCCTGACATGGACTGCCTGGTCCACCTTGTTGGTGGGAAAACATGGCGTCTGATCCTCTGTTGGAACTGATGAGCTCTAAAACTGGAAACCCTTTCTCTGCCTTTTGGCAGCACTTTGCCTCTTTTGTCTCCCCCTCCCTCTTCTCCTGTTTCTGTGCCACCTTCGATGCAGCCCGCATAACTGGCTTCTAGACCATCCTTGGTGCCTCAGGCACCATGACTCCTCCTCCCTTCACTGTCAAAGAGCAAGAAGAGCACCCTCTGGACTTACCACTACCCACTCCAGATGAGACACCAGTGTCTCAGGTAAAAACTGACAATGGGGAGGATGCAGGTGAAACATAGTTCATTATTCGAACTAAGTTAAGTTTGTTGGTTTAATTAAGATAGACATGTCTTTAAGTTATCAGCAGTAAACATGTAACTTCTATTGAGGCTTATTAAAGGTCAAATAAGCTCATGTTATCTCTGTTGCAATTTGTTAGCAAAAAGATGACTGAGGGGCGCCTGGGTGGCTCAGTTGGTTAAGCGACTGCCTTCAGCTCAGGTCATGATCCTGGAGTCCCTGGATCGAGTCCCGCATCGGGCTCCCTGCTTGGCAGGGAGTCTGCTTCTCCCTCTGACCCTCCCCCCTCTCATGTGCTCTCTCTCATTCTCTCTCTCTCAAATAAATAAATAAAATCTTTAAAAAAAAAAAAAAAAAAAAAAGATGACTGAAATGATGGTTAATTATCTCATCAAAGTTTTCATGGGTAACTGCTAAAATAGCTTTCAAAGTCTTTGGTAATCTGAAACTTTAAAGTTTTGCTTGGATGATAAATGGAATGAAATTCATTGGACATCTAGGTCTTTTCCAAATAGGATAAAGTGCTAAGTCATTGATAACTGGACATAGGTTTGTGCTTTTGACTTCTTACTGCAAAGAAACTAAGGGTATTTAAGTCTGCTTAAACATGACTTGTGCTTAATTAATTCATAAACTTGCCATCTAAAGAGTTCTGGTGAAATCGTTCACAATTGGTTACTACTTAGTCTTCACTGGAGGCTAAGGTTTCTAAGAGTGCAAAATTCAGCTAAATGTAATTAAGACTGATGGAAATAAGGGAAATAGCTCTGTATGTGGAAAAGTAGGAGATATGTAAGAAAGATATAAGAAATGGAAATGCATTGCTGTTGAAGGTGAAAGAAGGTAATTTTGCCCAATATGAGACTGGTTGTTTGGAAAGAAATGGCTTGGGACAAATCTGAAAGCAAAGATAAGTTGTAGAAGGTTTATGAAGGGAAAACAGAATTTTAGGTGTGGTCAGGAAGACTAAGATTGAAATAAATGGATTTTAAAGTACACTGGTATAAAATTGAAAGTTTGCTTTCTCTCTATTCAAAAAGACAAGTTTTCTTGAATTGTTGGTCTGCTCTTGATAAGAAAATGTAAACAGTTGTTTTCTCTTTGCCTGACCAGAAAAACCAGTTTCTATGTTTTGCCTTCATCAGGTCATCAATATCCCTAATCTTATTTCTATGTGCTTTAAAACTTAAGGTTTTAACAAAGTTCCCCAAGATTTAAATCATGAACAAAGTTTCCCTGACTAATTAGCCTTGTTTGTTTGGTACGTTACATTCTGGTATAAGGTCATCATCACTCAATATTCTGGCCATTGAAGTGTTAACGTGTCACAGAATAACTGAGTTTCCTTGTCAATTGTATTATAATGAACTCTCATATCAGATCATTAGCAATGTCCATTTCTGAGTTTTTGTCATTTGTAATTGTTCTTATTGTCTTGAAAAATGAGTTTCATCTTCAAGGAGGTTCATATAAAGGACTTTTAGGACAAAAACAGGTATTCAATATCTTTAAGATCAAAATTGAAGTGAGTAAGAATTTCCAGAATTAACTAAAGCTCCACTCAAACTAAATAAGAAATAGTAACATGGGACTAAATGAACTAAAAAGACAAAAGTTTTGTAACTCTTGGTTGAAACACTGCTGGTTCTCTAATGTTTACTCTTCTAGATTAGGGAAACTTTCTCTTAAGATATCTAGGACTTCCAGAAACATAAAGTATTTATTTGTAAACAAAGCATTTAACTATTCTGTCTACCTGAACCCTCCAAAATTCAAAAGGTCTCAGTAATTATTCTTTCTTCCATGGCAATCATAGTCATTTGCATAAGTTCAATAAGAATCTACTCTCCTGGGGCGCCTGGGTGGCTCAGTCGTTAAGCGTCTGCCTTCGGCTCAGGTCATGATCCCAGGGTCCTGGGATCGAGCCCCACATCGGACTCCCTGTTCAGCGGGAGGCCTGCTTCTCCCTCTCCCACTCCCCCTGCTTGTGTTCCCTCTCTCGCTGTGTCTCTCTCTGTCAAATAAATAAATACAAAATCTTTAAAAAAAAAAAAAAAAGAATCTGCTCTCCTTGTAACAGGACATCTTTGGAAACATAGGTTATTTTACCAAGGCTTTGACTGGAATGTCATAGTTGAGAGAGACATGCATAGACTCAGATATGACCAAACAGCTTTAAGGAACTAAGGTTAACTTTATGAAACCTGGAGCCATAAAGCCCCTAGGAAATGTGGGCCTGATACCTTGCTTACCAAGTTCCCAGTAGCTGCACCAGGTGGGTAAAGAATGTCACTTCCTGGCAGGTGCAGGAACCTCAGGATATATTAGGAACCTCATGAAGAGGAATTCTGCCCAAATCTACAGGTATTGCAGGCATGTCTGATGGCAAATACTTGGCTTGGCTTCTGGCCTGGAGAGGCTACTAAAAGCTCAACTCAGAGATTCCTTATAAATGTTCCAGCAAAGCAGATTCTAAAAGATCTATATGATCACTCACTATTCTTGCTGAGCTTACGTAAATAATTAGGCCAAGTTTGTTAAAACCGGACTTGTTTTTTGAATGAATTAGTCTTGATTTGGTTACTTCTGATTAAAAATGAGGGTTATTTTAGAAAGAAAAATTATGTTTCAATAACACAATTTTGTGGATGTTAAATTCCAGATCTGATTGTCTTTAAATGTTTGTTGTTTACCTAAGCTAGACAACTTGAGGTAAACTTCAGAGAAATTGCACAATAGCGCATATAAACCATCTTCTTGCTCGTTATTCTGTGGGGATAATAACAGGACCCCATGGGCACATGATTATTTAAACAACTGGAAAATGGGATTGATTCCCCCACAAGTATATAATTCAACTAGCACCTTGCCCAATTCTATGTGGATAGGATGATGAAATCACTTTGGTCTTAGAAACCAAAGGCCACCAATGGATGATGGAGGCCGACTTATTAAATACCAGGCTACACTTATAGATATTCCTGAAATAATACTAAAAACTTGTCAAACTTTAAACCCTGTTACCCTTATGCCTGGGCCTGACCATCGCACTTCCAAATTAGAACATGACTGCTCAGAGATTATTGAACTGTGTACTCTAGTCGATCAGATTTAAAAGATTCTCCTATTGAAAATACGGATGACAGTTGATTTACTGATGACAATAGTTTCATGGAAAAAGGGATAAGAAAAGCTGGATATGCTATAGTGGTCACTCATGCTTTGCAATTGCCAAAGCCTTAAAAATTAACATTTATACTGACTCCAAATATGCTTTCCTAGTCCTACATGTCCATGGAGCAATTTGGAAGAAAGGGGGATTATTATCAAGCCATAACTCCTCAATCAAATATGGGCCTGAAATTATTACTCTTCTTAAGGCTGTACACCTACTGAAGGAGGTAGCTGTAATTCACCTCAAAGGACATCAAAGGATATGACCTTAGGAACCAATGAAAGTAATACAGAGTTTACATCAGGCTACTGATTTGGGTAAAAAGGCCATGGAGGTGACAAAAACTTTGCTAAGAAAAATTATCCTTAGATTTAGATTCCCTTGGTCCCTACAAAGTAACAACAGACTGTCTTTTATTACACATTCAAAAGATGGCTCTCCAAAACTGAATAGCCCTTGATATCTTGCTGCAGTTAAAGGAGGCCCAGAATTAGATGACTGTCTCCTAACAGGACCCAATGGCTATATGGCTCTAACTTGTGTTCATGGCTTCCCCCAGGCTAGATAGGCCACTGTACTCTGGGTTTTGCCTGGATGCATGGACACATTGTTAAAATCATTACCAACCCAGCCAACCTTCCAAATTTAAAACAATGGTGAACATGTTCTGTGTCTCATTGGTATGACCAACTAACATCCTTTTTTGTTCCCTCTCTGGGACTAGAGGGTGTTGTTTGGCACATGGAAGCTCTTAATAAGCACACGGTCAAGTCCCTAAGTGATACTCAAAATGGCATTTCTCTAGTAAATACTGAAGTAACACAAATACGTAAAGCAGTTTTACAAAATAGAACGGCATTAGATTGTTTAACTGCTGCACAAGGTGGAATGTGTACTCTCATAAAATCAAAATGCTACGCATATGTTCCAGATGACCACAAAATATTTCTGGGTTTGTGACAAATACTCAAATTGGCACTTTATTTTTTTTATTTTTTTTAAAGATTTTATTTATTTATTTTATAGAGAGATAGCACAAGTAGGCAGAGTGGCAGGCAGAGGGAGAAGGAGAAGCAGGCTCTCCTCCAAGCAGGGAGCCAGACGGGGTCTCGATCCCAGGACCCCAGGATCAGGACCTGAGCCTAAGGCAGCCACTTAGCCGACTGAGCCACCCAGGCACCCCTCAAATTGGGACTTTAAACATCCCTCTCTTTTCTTTAATGATTGATTAAATCATTTCCTTTAATGATTTCCTTACACTAATCATGATTTGCTGTTTTCTCCCATGTCTCTCCACCTGGTGTCAACACCTTCATTGCCATGACTTCAAGCCAACAGATGATCCTTTCCACTTGGGAAGATCTACACATGCAGTCTCCCTTGGATTCAGCGGCCTCTGCCTTTTGTAACTCCTGTATCTATATAAGCCCCAACTGACCAGTATTGACCCATAGGTAGGGACATCTCTATGCCCCTGTTCAGCAGGAAGACATTACAGAAGATGAGAACTTCCACCTACAACAACCTTAAAGATTTAAGGGTCAAAATTGTTCAGGGGGGAAATGATGAGGGAGCAGAGCTCTGGCTGAAGACAAAGCATAAGCTGATACTCTGCAACCTTCCCCCATCCCCCACTCCTGGGTGGGACATGTGTGACATTCTTCCAGGAATTTTCCAACTATCTTAATGTTAATACCTTGCTAGAGGGGAAAACCAACCTTAACTTGACAATGGCAAGGCCTCTGGTATCTTGTAGGTCCTCCTTAGCATCTGAAAGGTCTTTTGAAACCTCCCTTTTTCATTACCTCCCCCACCCCCATAGTATATAATCAGCACCCCCCTCAGAACCCCATGGCAGCAGCTCTTTCTGCCCATGCGTCCCATCCCTGTGCTTTAATAAACCACCATTTTGCACACACACACACACACACACAAACACCAAAAAATTGAATTACAAGATTTTTCTTTCCTGCAAGATTTCCTGAACATTTCTCTGTTGTTGTAAATTATTGATTATACATAACTATTCTTGCTCTCTTAAGGAAAAACCACGTGTTGTTTTGTTTCTTTTTGTAATTGCTCAATCAAGGTGGTTGGGTTTCAAACTAGTTTTAAAATAGCAGTTTAAACTAGTTTTTACAAAGTATTTTAGAATGCAGTTTCAAAAAATTTGAGGAAGGTTTTTCAAGATAGTTCAGGTTGTGTACTAGCTTAGCACCTTCATTTAATGAATTGTATTTAACTAATTGATCTCAATCAACAATGAAAATTTAGCATTATTTGGGGCACCTGGGTGGCTCAGTTGGTTAACCGGCTGCCTTTAGCTCAGGTCATGATCCTGGGGTCCTGGGATCCAGCCCTGCTTTGGGCTCCTTGCTCAGCAGGGAACTTGCTTCTCCCTCTCCCTCTGCCTGCTGCTCCCCCTGCTCATGCTCTCTCTCTGTCTAATAAACAAACAAAAATAAAATAAATAAATAAAATAAAAATAAAATTTAGCATTATTCTAATGTAGGAAAAGGAGATATATATAATTTATATATATATAATATATGATACTTATTACCTATATAATTTAAAAAATCTAAAGTGTAACATATGATCATATAGCTACCCTAGACATATAAATACTTATTCAGTGTTATTAAGTATGACATTATACATGTACTCTTTCCTATTTCTGACTTTCTGAAAAGTGATAATCTGGATGCTTCTTTTTGTACATTTGTTCAAAGCCAATTATAAAGCCAACCACCCACTCCACCATTAGCAAATTACTTGATTATTATTAAATATACATATATTATTTAAAAATATATATATATTTAAATGGCTTATTTTCTTGTATTATGTAATGAGGGGGAAAAATGAGAGAAACCTAATGGCTTTACCATTGCTTTTATCTTAGTTACAAAACTCATATCATAAAATCGATAATAGCACTCGTGGGCATGTACTAAATTTAAACAATACCAATTCTTCTCCCTTAGGCCTCCCAATGCCTCTGAGTCTTGCTATCAAACTGCAGTTTATATCTTCTGGCTCACAATATTTAGTCAGTAATTTAAATTCCATCAAGACCTCCAGGGATATTTTGAAAACATGGATCTTTGTAAAGGCTATGATTATGTGACATGTAGCTGTACTACATCAAATTATTAAATTGTTTGTATTCTTCTATCAGTTTGATTAAGCCGTCAGTTTGATGATATGCTCACATATAAGTGTTAAATAAAAATGACAAATTGTGTGGGCAACAACATTCTCTACAAATTAAATACACTAGCCAATAGAAATAGTCCCCTATCTCCACACCAGATACAATTCTTTCAGGCAGCTCTATGTGACAAGTCTCAGCAGATCCCTCTGTTCTCTATCTATCTATCATCTATCTATCATCTATCTATCTATCTATCTATCTATCTATCTATCTATCTATCTATCTATCATCTATCTATCATCTATCTATCTATCTTCATCTTTTAGGCTCCCCCTAATATGGTCATTTTCTATCTTAATGCAAATCCACTACCTCCAACATTAAAAGTAAATATAACACTTTCACTTCCCATTGCTGAATTTTAACATCTTTACTTATAGAAAATGTATCTTATGTGAAAACTCTGAACTATATAGGCTTAAGAATTTTTCTAATGGAACTCTTCCTTTTTTTTCTCTCTCTCCTATTTATTCATCTTCCAAATTAAACCCTCTTTATGTTTCATCATTAATTATATCACACTGTTCTTTTTTCAAGAATCTCAGCAACTATTTCATTAAACATTTCAAATATTTTTTTGCAAATCTGTTGCAGAATCCCTTTGTCAAGTGGAGAGGGGGCAGAAATCAATCAAATCTTATCCTTCTTTAAGCCATCATGTTTATTCCTTCTTGTCATTGCTAAATGTCTCAAAATAATAAATTACAAATGCTATTCCCATTTCCCCACAATTATTCCCTTTTAATTCCTCTATGTGATGGTTTGAAAACCAATAAAATTAAATGCTTACAGCAAGGAATCATCTTTTAATTTCCAAGTTCACTGGCATCATGTAAGTGTTTATTATTCATATTAATTGCACTTCATTTAGTTTATATCTCTTTCCCATTCACTTCCATATTTGGCTTCTGCTTCATGGGATTTCCCTAATTTTTTTTTTCACACCAATCAAATTTCCAGTGTATGATTCAGTTTTTAAAATTCTCCCTCAACTCAGGTATTGACTGTAGTTTTGAAATAATTCAATTTATTTTATTCCCCAATCATAAAACAGCTTTTATACCACAAGCATTATTTATGTTGTTCAATTGCTGAACCTCTTCTCCTACCCTCTATCTGAGAAGTTAAGAAGACCTTGGTAATCTCATTGTACATCTCCTTCTCATTTTCTAGTTGAAGGCTTTTAAATGTCTCTTGCATACTATCATACGGGGTTTTTATCTTAACCTCCACTTATCTTCCTGTGTCTGTATCATTAGTTTTCATTTCACCATGAATCTCTTGGGTACTAAGATGAAATTAACAGTTATACTTGGCAACATTATCTTTCTGATCAAATGTTGCCACAAACATACTCCTAATCTTTAACACAGTGCCAGTCAGATTCAATATCCTGATCATTCTCCATTTCAAATCATAGATTTAATTCTTACTTCCTGTTTCAGTTTTTTAAAAATCAATTATAAATGAGTATTAGAAAATACATAAAAACAGGATAGTAGAATATGTTACTCTACGTCCATCAACGGTCTTCAACAAGTAACATTTCGTCTACTTATTTCATATATATGACTCATTTTCTGGCTGTGGGTTTTTGGTTTGTTTTTTTTTTGTGTTTTTTATTTTCTGAAATATTTTAATAAAAATCTAAGACACCACATCATTACACATATTGTACATCAGTAAGCATCAAATAAAGTTTTATTTTGTAATATTCACACCAATTTATATTTGTTATATTCTATATCATCCACATATCTCATTATTTAAAAAAATATATACAACTTTATGATTGAATTTTCTTTTTATGAGCCTATGTTACTTATTTTATAATCTATTTTTAAATTTGTTATTTTATATTTACTTCTTCTTTAAAATAAGGTACATAGCTATTTAAATAAGTCAGTTTTATTTTCTACTTTAAAAAAATAATTTTACATGTATTCAAATGACATTATTTATTAGCTGACCCTCAACAAATATACCACAAATATTTAGACAGTTGTATAGAACACTTGAAGACTTCTGATTGCAAGCAAGATGGAGTAACAGGGACCAGAATTACCCTACTCCCTGAAACTTTTAAAAATCTGAGTAAAATATATTAAACAATGGCATTCAGTCATTGGATATCAGAAAACACAAGACAGGGGAATCCAATAAGGTGAACCCTAAGATTTCCCCAATTTACAGGCTGAATGGCAAGAGGGGAGCTTATAGAGACATTGCCAATCTGCCTAAGTTGAAGAGATGGTATGGGAGTCTGGCAAAACCAAAGAGGCTAGAGATTGGAAAGAAGACTACTAGAGAAGGAGAACTGCACATACAGAGCTCAGAGATCTTCAGGAGGTTCCCCTAGAGTCTTTAGTTCAGGACTGGTTGGCACATTAGTAAGAGGAAACTACCTGAGAGCAGGGGGAAAAAAAAAAAAAACAGATTACATGAAATCATTATCTGAGTTTATACAGGACAACAATAATCTGTGTTCCCCATGGTATGACCAATAGTATTACTTTGCCTGGGATTGTCCTGGTTTCTGAAGTGAAATCTCCATGGAGAACCATCCTTTCCAGGAAAATTAGGACAGCTGATGAACAGTGGGAAAAAAATTCCCATAACTTGAAGTATGCTGAGTTAGAAAATCAGATGTGTATCTTTTTAGTGGTAAAATATTAAATTAAAGGCTGTTCTGCTCTTGCCTAATAAAACTGAAAAGTTAGTTTTGAGGGATCAAACTATTTCCAAGTAACTTAGAAAGTCAAGTGTATTTTTAAAAAAATACAAAACATCCAGTTGCTAACTTGGGATAATCTACAATGTCTGGGATCCAGTAAACAATTGCAGGCATGCAAAGGAGCAGGAAAATATGACACATAATAAAAGGAAAAAAATCAACAGAAATGGACGTGGAAATTACACAGATGATAAAATCAGAAGACAGGGGCATCAAAAGGTTATTATAGCCATATTAAGTGCAAGAGGGAAGAGGAAGGACAGCTTGGCAAGCATACACATAGAAGATACAAGGAAGACCCCCATTAAACTTCTACAAATAGAAACTATAATGACAGAAATGAAAATGCACAGAATAGAATCAAAAACAGATGAGATCTTGTAGACAAAAAGTTTAGTGAACCTAACACATAGCAATAAAAATTATTCAAAGTGAAATGAGAAAGAGACTGATTAAAAATGAACATAGCACCAATGAGATGTAGGACAATTTTAGGAAACTTAATATTTGTATAATTGGAGTAGCTGAAGGAGAAGAGAGAGAACAATAAAAACATATTGGAAGAAATAATGGCTAACATTTGTCCAAATAAAAGGTATAAACCCAGAACTTCAAAAAGCTCAAGATCCAAACATAATAAACTGAAGAAAAGTGCAGCAGTCATATCAAAATGATATTTCTTAAAATAAGGGATAAAGAGAAGTTTTAAAATTCTTCAAAAAATGATATATTACAAACAGAGGAAAAAAGATAAGATTGGTATCAGATTTCTCATTGGAAACAGTGTGAGGTAGAAGATGGAGGGGCACAGCTTTCAAGGAAAATTGAAAACAACAACAAAAAGAAACCAAAACTGTTAACCTAGAATTCTATACCCATGGAAAATTCTTCCAAATTATGGTGAAGTAAACTTTTTCAAACATAAAGAGATAAAAAGAATCATCACTGATAAACCATGTAATACACAGATATTCAAATAAGTGTTTTAGGGAATGGAAAAATGGTATCAGATAAAAATCTGGACCTACAGAAAATGAAAAGCATTAAACTAGGTAAATAAATACTTTTTTTTATAAGGTAGTTTATTACAACTTAACACCAAAAAAACACAAATAATTAGATTGAAAAATGGGCAGAGTACCTGAATACAGTTTTTTGTGTTTTTTTTAAAGATTTATTTATTTGAGAGAGAGAGAGAAAGCATGAGTGAGGTGGGGAGGAACAGAGGGAGCGGAAGAAGCTGACTCCACTCTGAGCAGGGAGCCCTGCTACAGGGCTCCAACACAGGACCCCGGGATCATGACCTGAGCCAAAGGCAGATGCTTAACCAACTGAGCCACCCAGGCACCCCTGAATACAAGCTTTTCAAAGAAGACATACAGAGGGCAACAGACATAAGAAAAGATCAACATCACTAATCATCAGGGAAATGCAAATCAAAACCACAATGAGATATCACTTTACTGTATCTGTCAGAATGGCTAAAATAAAAAACATAGGGAACAGTGAGTGTTTGGGAGGACATGGTTGGTAGGAATGCAAATTGGTGCAGCCACTATGGAAAACAGTATTGAGTTTTCTCAAAAAGTTAAAAATAGAATTACCGGGCGCCTGGGTGGCTCAGTCGTTAAGCGTCTGCCTTCGGCTCAGGTCATGATCCCAGGGTCCTGGGATCGAGTCCCGCATCGGGCTTCCTGCTTGGCAGGAAGCCTGCTTCTCCCTCTCCCACTCCCTCTGCTTGTGTTCCCTCTCTCACTGTCTCTCTCTCTGTCAAATAAACAAATAAAAAAAATCTTTAAAAAAAAAATAGAATTACCATATGATCCATTAATTCCACTACTGGGTATTTACCCAAAGAAAATGAAAACACTAATTCAAAAATATATATGGGCTTATATGTTTAATTGCAGCATTATTTACAATAGCCAAGATTGGGAAGCAACCCAAGTGTCCGCCCATAAATGAATGGATGAAGAAGATGTAATATACATATATATATAACAGAATATACATATGTAATATAAATACATTACATATATATCTAATGTGTAATATGTCCTATATATGTAATATGTAATTACATATATAATATGCAATATGTAATATATGTACATACATATATATTATATATGTAATACATAATATATGTGTATTATGGAATATTACTCAGCCATAAAAAGAATGAGATCTTGCCATTTGCAATAACATGGATGGATTAGGATAATGCTAAGTGAAATAAGTCAATCAGAGAAAGAAAAATACCAGATCATTTCACTTATATGTGATATTTAAGAAATAAAACAAATGAACAAACAGGAACAAAAGACAGAGACAAAAAAAAAAAAAAAAAAACACCCCACACACATACAAAACAAAAAGACAAACCCAGATTCTTAAATACAGAGAACAAACTGGTGGTTCCAGAGGAGAGGTAGGTGGGGGATGGGAGAAATAGATAAAGGGGATCAAATGTATATTTATCTTGATGAGCACGGAGTAATGTATAGCATCACTGAATCATTATATTGTATGCCTGAAACTAATATAACACTTCAATTTTTGAAAAAAGATGGTTTATTGAGGCAAAAAAAAAAAAAACACATAAAACAAAACGATGTATTGTGTGGTTTTAACATATTAGTGGTAGCATATATGACATTAACACAAAGGACAGGAGGCCAAATGGAATTGCTTTGTAAAGTGATTATAGTTTACACAATGCAGTATATTGTTATTTAAAGGTAAATTGTGATTAGTTAAAACTCTAAACTTAAGGAAGTACTTTTTAAAAAGTTATACATAATAAGCCAACAAAGGAGGTAAAATTAAGTCCTAAAAAATACTCAACCAAGAGTCAACACAAATGAAGGGAAAAAGAACAAAGTGCAAAATAGAAAACAAGCAGGAAGATGGTAAACTTAAAACTAACCACATAAATAATCATGTTAATATAAGTTGTCTAAACATCATAATCAAGAGTTGTAACATTTGACAAGAAAATCAAGATATAACTATATACTGCCTATGGGAAACTCATTTTAACATAAATACACATATAGATTAACAGTACATAGGTGAATAAATATGTTTTATGGTAAAACTAATCAAAGAAAACTAAAGGAGCTGTATTAATCTCAAAGTAGATTTGAGAACAAATAATATTACTAGAGAAAAAGAAAGTCATTTATATTGATGAAAATTTAAATTGATGAGGAGGCTATAAATACACAATATTTATGTCTCTATATCTCAACACTTTAAATATGTGAAGCAAAATCCAACAGAAATTAAATGGGAAATAGACAAATCCAAACTAACAGTCTGAGATTTCAAAACTAACCTCTCAATAATTGATAGGAAAAATAGAAAGAAAATTAGTAAGAATATAGTTGCTTTGAACAATACTATCAGGCAGATATATCTGACTGACCTTTATAGAGTAGTCTGTCCAATATAATAATTACAAATCATTTCAAAATTATTTAAACCATGCAATCTATTTTCTCTGAACAAAGTGGAATTAAATTTAAAATCAATATCTGATATGTATTTTGAAAATCCCCAAATATTTGAAAGCCAAGTAACACACTTCTAAATCACACACAGATGACAGCATAGTTCAAAAGAAAATCTGGTAAGTATTTTGATGTGAATGAAAATGAAAACCCAGTGTTTCAAAATTTGTGAAATGCAGCTAATGCAATATTTAGATGGAAATTTGGGGCACTTATATTAAGCACATGTTATAAAAGAGGAAAGTTTACAAATCAATTTTCTTAGTTTCCACCTTAAGAAACTTTAGAAAAAGAGAAGAAAATTAAAAAAATGAAGTAGGCTTAGAAAAATAATAAAGGTCAGAGAAAAAAAATCAATCAAATTTAAAAAAAGAATAGAGAAAATCAATGAAAACAAAATATGGTTCTTTGAGAGGATATATAAAATTGATTAACCTCTATCCAGATAAATCAGGGAAAAAATGAGGAGGCACAAACTATCAATTAGGAATGAGAAGAGCTATATCACTAAAAATTACAATACATAAAAGGGATAATAAGGGGATATTATAGAAAACTTTAGGCCAATAAATTTAACAACTTAGATAAAATGAACAAATTATCTAAAAGCCATAAATTATCAAAAGTCAGCCAAGAATAAATCCAATAATCCTCATCTATTATAAAAATAAAAATTGTACTTAGAAATCTCACAAAGAAAACTCTAGACCCAGATGACTAAAATTGTGAATGCTACAAAATATTTAAGGATGATATAATATCAATTCAACATAAATTCTTCTAATGAATAGAAAAGGAATTACTACTTCTCTATTAATGTAGTCAGCATTACCGTGATACCAAAACCAAATAATGACATTACAACAAAAGAAATTGAATCCAACAATATATGAAAAGGATGACACATGAAGGCCAGGCAGGCTTTAACCCAGAAATGCAAATTGGGATTTACATTTGAAAACAAATCAATTTAATTCATAGTATTAACAAACAAACAAACAAACAAACAAAAACCCTGATATATTCATTTCAATATACTCAGAAATGCTTTTAACACAATTCAATGTCCTCTATAAAAACTCGCAGCAAAATAGGATAAAAAGAAAGCTTCTTCAATCTGCTAATAGTAACCTAGGAAAAACTTACTGAAGAAGAAAACATTGTGATCTTGAAATAGGAAAATATTTTGTGGATATAGTCTCAAAGCCATGATCTGTTTCTAAAAAAATTATAGAGTTCATGAAAATTGAAAGCAAAACAAAATTCCTGTGCTCTAAACAGTCACTGTTTAGAGAATAGGAAGATAACACACAGACTGGGAGAAAATCTTTGCAAACCATACATCTCGTAAGGGATGTGTATCTAGAATATATAAAATATCACAATCTAATAATAAGAAAACAAAACAAAAATTCCAAAAGGCAAAAGTTTTTAATACTTCATCAAAAAAGATATAGAGATGGTAAAAAAAAAGAACACATGAAAAGATATTCAACATTGTAAGTCATCAGAGAAATGCAAATTGAGAAGGACTAATATTAAAAAGACTGAATGAGTTATGGAGAACACATTGAGGAACTTGGACACTTAAATGCTGCTGGTAGGGTGCCTGGGTGGCTCAGTCAGTTAAGCGTCTGCCTTCAGCTCAGGTCATGATCCCAAAGTCCTGGATTGAGTCCCATATCAGGCTCCCTGCTCAGCAGGGAGTTTGCTTCTCCCTCTACCCTTCCCCCTTGCTCATGATCTCTCTCAAATAAATAAATAAATAAAATCTTTAAAAAAAAAACAAGATAAAAAAATAAATGCTGGGGGTAAAAATTCAGAATGGTACAACCACTTTAGAAAACAATTTGGCCATTTCTTAAAGGGTTAAACATAACACCTATTATAAGACTCAGCCAATGTTTCTTAGATTTAATGGAGAGAATAATGCATATGACATAGTAAAATGTGTATATGAAAGTCTTATTTGTTATATCTCAAATGATAAAAACTCAAATATTCATCAACTGGTGAGTAGATTAATTAATGACAGTACACCCACACAATGGAATGCTACTCAGCTCTGAAAAGGAAAGGCATGAATGAATCTCAAAATAATTATACTGAATGAAAAATTCAAAAAACTATTAAATTTTAGAAAATGATATATAATTTTTAATGAAAGTAGATGTGATTGACAAGCTAGAAGTGCCTTAGAGAAACTATTGATTGTGTTAGATGTATTCATTATTTTGATTGTTTTGTTGGTTTCATGGGTGTGTATATTAGTTAAAACTTATCAAATTGTATATGTTGAAAACATGCAGTTTATTGTACCTTAATTATACTGCAAAAAGTCTTAAAAATTAAAACAAACCATACATTGTATATCCTGTAGTTGGTGTAGCAGTTTTTTAAAAAAATTCACAATTTGTATGGCATTTCATCCTTCAAGAGGAGTTGTCTATATCCTTTTTTCTTGGCTCTAAGCACATTTATGACTACTTCAACCAAGAGTACAGCACAAGTAACTTTTTGTGGCTTCCAAAATGGGTCATAAAAAAACATGCAGCTTCTACCTGGTTCTCTTGGAATAAATGATTGTTCTTGAGGTGTTCACATTCAGAAGCCAGTTGCCATTCTGTGAAAAGTCCGAGGAACATGGAGTGCCTACAGAAAGATCCACAGTCTCAGCTAAGCTAAGTCTCCAAGCCCTCCCATCTCTGGCATGATATAAGCAAAGGAGCCTCCAGATGATCCCAGCACCAGCCATTTGAGTGCCCAGCAGCCATTCAAGTCTTTGCAGCTTAAACACAAGATATTGGAGAACAGAGACAAACCATTCTGCTCTGTTCTTTTTGAGTTCCTGACTGTCACAGGGACTGTGAATACAACAAAAGGTGATTGTTTTGAAGTACTGGCTTTGCTTCGATGAAGTTGGAAGAGCTGCCTGTCACTGTCACGATCTCATTCATAGGTTTGAAAGCTGAGTTATGGATAAATTGTGCTGGCATTTGATCACAAAAGGATAGGGGAGAAATTAAGCTTGCAACCTAAGCCTGGCAGGGAGCAATAAAATAATAAAATCTCAAATATTCACCAATGGGTAAATAGATTAACAATTGATGGTATACCCATACAATGGAATGCTATGCAACTATGAAAAGGAAAGACGTGGATGAATCTCAAAATAAGAAATGGAAGAATGAAATTCAAGAGGACATTTCATAAGGTGAATTCCTTCAACATAGAGAGAAACTGTAAACCCTATGCCTGAGTTTAAATGAGTGCCAGGTAAATAGAAGATATACTGTGGTTTACCCTAAAGCCAAAGACAGAAGTGCTGGAGCTGAGTGTGAGCATCTCACTGAAAGTGCACTCTAATAGAAATCATGAGTCAAATAAGCTTATGATGATTAATTGGGGAACCAGGAAAGAAACATTACAACTTCTATTTTGAATTTTTTTTATTTTATTCACATTTAGCTTCTATTTTTGTGTATGTACTTTGATACACACAATAGAGTGATGCACTAGTACATGTAGATAATTCGAATACATATAAAATATATTATATAATAATATTTATATTATATATTAATATATAATAGTTAATATATTTAAAATATATGTTTATTAAATAATAACAATACATAATGAATAAAATATAATATGATTACAATGAATATATATCACAATAATATAATCATATATATGATTCTTTCCTTTCTTTATGACTGAGTTCTAATTCATCTTTCTTGCAAAAACCACACCCATAATACGTACACGGATTTCAGTTTGTTTCCTTTTGTTTGAAATACATTTGCAAAGCAATCTGACGCAAAATACTTCTAGTTTTTAAAGTTTTCCCCAATAGTTACATTTCTGCTCTAAGTAATTTAAGAGGATATTGTAAATAATTTATCTTTAATTGCTCTTTGCAAATATTCAACTTAGTTTCCATAGGCAACTCATCCATTTTACATTAGCATTTAACGATTTAGATGATGGTAAATAAAACCAATAGTAGAGTAAGAGCTACAACTGTTATAAATATTCTTGGGATAAATACTGATCAATATTGATGAGTTTACAACTGTTGATAGCAGACATATCTTAAGTAAATGGAAGATTAACCAGTACTAGCTCTAAGTATTCAGCAAGCCACAGTCTTTTTCAGAATATTTTCCTAAGAAAATGGTTGAGATTTGTTTACTATTTATGTAATTGATGATTGCTTATGAGAGTTTTTAATGTATTATTTTTCATGATATTAAAATATAAAATAGGTGATTGTACCAAATGTCCTTTAAAATTCTTTTTTGTGACATAATTTATATATCTATTCAATCAAACAAAATACAGTTCATTGTTGGATGAATGCATTCCCATATCACTGTTCTGTAGTAAGCTGACATGAAGTTAGACAATAATGTCTTTTTATTATAAAATACCATAATATTGCTAATGTCTAATTGATCAATATTAGAGATAAAACAGAGGAAGGTAGTGAATAATTGCATTTAATGAATTGATTTCAGTAGTTCATGAATTTTAAAACTCCTTAGTTTCAAGGATATGACGATAAAATGCGTGTTCAGCTTCCACAGAGGTATTTTTCTCTGGGAGAATAAATCATTTTTCTACTTCTGGCAATACCCTAATTCATTTTTTTTCTTACAAAACATGAAATAATAGGGTAAAATTCATTGATAAATGGTCTATTGTTTTTAGTTTGGAAATCATATTTTCTATGGAACAATTTAAAGTGAAATGGGCACTCTTCAAATGCATCAACTCTACAAAATAGGGGGATTGTCCAAAAGTGGGAACAATTTTCCTTTCTAAATGAAGAAGAGAATTATGTTACTAATTTTAAAAACAATCACATAGCCTAAATTATTTGCTTTTCCTAAAATGGACAAATTTCTAAAGTAGGGCAGTGTGTGTGTGTGTGTGTGTGTGTGTGACAGAGAGAGAGCAAGAGAGGGAGAAGGAGGGAGGGAGGGATTCTGTATATCAACATAACACATTGGTTGCAAATATACAGTATTTTTTAATGTCAATTATTTATAATCACACAATTTTGGATTTGAAAAATGAATTTGGAATCTAAATCCTTTTAAATAAAAAACTGAGTTTGTGTATGATAAGTAAACAAAACCAGACCACGTATCATAAGTAACAAGGTGGGGATTTTAAAGGTTAGTGCATTCTTTATTCAAAAAGGACACAAGTTTCAAAGAATGAATTACTCAAGAGATTGAAATGGGGAATTGCTGCTGGTCTTGAAGAGAGAAGAGAATTCTTCCTTCCATTTTATCCCAGATGCTCACTGCCAATCCTCTCAATTTCAAGTTTTGGGTTGTCTTTGCTTTTTTTATTCTTTAAAGTCTTAAAGATAAAGCATAGAGATGAAAAAAGTTCTCTACAAAGTAAATTAAGATCCTCTAACCAATTATTTTGATTCAATGATCTGAACATTAAACCTTAAGGATATTTAATCAAAAATAAGAGATTATAAATATTTGAAAACATGTCCACCTTAGTATATTCAAAACCAGAATAAAATTGTGCTAAATGCTTCAACACTAGTATGCTCTTAGCTTCAACTTTTTCTTTTGAGTCTGTGCTCTTATGTCTACTTGAGAGAAGAATAATTCCTGGTGAGTCTTTTTTCTCCCCTTTGCATAAATCAATAAGGGACCTTTTTGTAAGTGTTTTCACGGCATCTTTAATCAGATTAATCCACAACAACCTGAACTATTCATAAAATGGACAACTTAAAACAACTTTTCTGGAAATTGTTTTGACTTGAATCATTGCACCTGTCCATAATTTAGCTTCATCCAAACTCTGGATTTTTCAGATCACTGACATCAGTGTGGAGTCTCATGGTTTGTCTCTATTATTTCTAGAATTCTATGAATATATTTGTTAATGTGTTTTACAAATTGTATGCTCCCCTTCTGTGATTATACTAACATAAGCACAAAAGCTAATACCAATGAAATGTTAGTGATTTTTATACAGAGTAGGCACTATGACAATGCTTCTTTCACTAACATTATCTATTTAAACTTCACAACAAAATCATGAAGTATTTACCATTTTGTAGATGAGGAAATTCTGTCCTAAAGTAGGTAAGTAAACTGATTGCAGATATAAGCTGTTAAATTAGGCTAAATTATAGATCAACTCTGTTAATATCCTTCATTGAAATCCAGTCTTCTAAGTCCTTTATTGGTATTAATCATTTTTATAATTATATATAAGAAATAATTTGTAAGTATAAATATATACATATTTAATATATACATATATACAAGTTCTTTCTTAACCCTGAACTTTGGGGCAGAACAAATATAATCATGATTGCATACAACTATGCATTGATATGTTGATAAATTGAATTTGTTTTCATAAAAAAATTTTGTAGTGAATTGCTGAGTATACAGATTAGTAAACAGACATCGATCTGTTTATTCTATAATCTATATAACATGGTAAATTTTAATTTCCATCTAGAGATGCACTATGAATTCCAATAAAGAACTTAAAATCTCTTGAGCACCTTGTCCTCCTTATCTGCTAGTGCAAATCCTGTATTGAGAAAACATTATCTCTTTCTCTCACATCCTGATGGTGAAGAGTTTTATTTTAATGATATCTTGTAAAAACCTCATAGTTTTACTTGCAAGTTATATCCTGCTTTTGATATTTTCAGTTTATGCACTCACCATGAGGATTTTTTTACTTTGATTATTATATCTCCTTCTTATTGCAATGCCTGTAACATAGAATGCATTCAGAATTTGTTGACAGATTGACTTACTGACTCTACCCCCTTTTGTTATAATTCCATGTTCTTCTCCTTTCTTTTCCCAATCTGAGAAAGAAATGGCTTGTCCTTACATCCTCAAAGAATTTATATAAATGATTTCTCTATGTATTCTACTATATATTTATATATATTCTGTTCTGTATTTATACACGTACATGTTATATTTACAGTTAACCCTTGAATAACATGTTTAAACTGTGTGAGAATTTAGAGAACTGCAGAATTTTTTGATAAATACAAAACAGTACTATAAATGTTATTTTATCTTCCTTATGCTTTTCTTAATCACATTTTCTTTTCACTAGGTTAATTTATGGTAAGAATACACTATATAATATATATACAAAATTGTTGTTAATTGACTTACGTTATCTGTAAGGTTTCCAGTCAGCAGTAGGTTATTAGTAGAGGGAGTCAAAATGGGGAGTCAAAAGTTATACATGGATTTTTGATTGTTCAAGTGGTTGGTGCCCCCAAATTCTGTGTTGTTCAAGCATCACCTATATTTGAAATCAGTGTTTCATAGTTCCAAGGATGCTAACTTATACAATATCGGATGTTCAGTCAGTGGCAGAACAGTAACATAATCCAGTTAGTTAACACATTCAGAGATGTCCTATGCCTCATCATTTTCTTTTCAATCATGTTTAATCATAACAAAACAAAAAAAATCATAACAAAACCAGTGATAAAGGTCCATAATTGAGCCAATTCCATGTCTATAACTTGATATGCTCACATGCACACACTGTGCAATATCTATTTACTTATCTATTTATTTATTTAACAAATATACACTGTGCTCACATTGCCAAAGCAGGTTTTCTAGTTTCTGAGTGTACAAATGAAATAAAGATGGATACAGAACACTTACTGGAGCTTACATTTTTTTCAAAAAAAAAAGGGGGAGGCAACAAACATGTTTAAAATAGAGAATGTGAAAAAAATATTAAAGAATAATGAGTTTTTTGATAGAGAATACTGATTGGCAGTTTTGTTAGTAGCTACTTTAGATAAGGCAGTAAATATGTCATTCTCAGGAAGTGAAATTTAAACAGAAATGCAAAGATGAGGGGTGAGACATTAATGATGAAAGAAGGAAAAAAATCAACACATAGGAACGAAATAGACAATAAAATAAAAACAAAAAAAAAAACCCCAAAAAACAAATAACAAAAATATCTGAAAAAAATAGAAGTATAACTCACTATGGAAAGGAAATAAAAAATTGAGTCCCTGGATTGAGTCCTGCATCGGGCTCCCTGCTCGGCAGGGAGCCTGCTTCTCCCTCTGACCCTCCCCCCTCTCATGTGCTCTCTCAGTCTCTCTCTGTCAAATAAATAAATAATATCTTAAAAAAAAAAAAGAAAATGGTCATTTTATGTGAGTTGTCATGGAATTTGCTCTAATAAATTATCCTATCACATGACAAGAGTAAAATTTTAAAAATAAAAAATAAAATATTTTTATCATAAAATCTTCATTGACAAAATAGAAAATAAATTTAGATACTGTGTTTAGTAATTTTAATGTATATCAAAGAAATAACACTAATCTTAAAATATGAAGAACTTTTCAAATTAAAATAAAAAAGAAAGAATTATTCAAAATAAACTGTCAAACAAAAAATGGCATGAAATTAAATAGCTTATTAAAAAGATAGCTATCAGCTAAAAAGATTTCAATTGTGCTCATAAGAGGACTGTAAAATTTGCTACACTGAGATTCAATTTTTAAATTAATTAAAATGAAAAATTTGCCAATTTTAAAATTCTACATATTAAAACCAAATTAAAATAAATAAAAATCTCATTCAAAAATTGAAATTAAACTGAAATAGTCAACCTAATTATGTATTAAAATTAGAGCTAACTACATAAAAACCATTAATGGAAATACTTTTTTAATTAAATTGACCTATTTTTTCTAAGATTTTATTTATTTATTTATTTGAGAGAGAGAGAGAGTAGGAGAGTGAGAAATGGGTGGGGAGGAACAAGCAGACTCTGGGCTGAGCGCAGGACCTGATGTGGGGCTTAATCCAATGACCCCGAGATCATGACCTGAGTTGAAATTAAGAGTTGGAGGCTTAACCAACTGAGTCACCCAGGTGCCCCTATTAATTTGACTTGTTAAAAATAACCTGTATAGAGTTCCTGGGTGGCTCAGTCAGTTAAGCATCTGCCTTCGGCTCAGGTCATGATCCCAGGGTCCTGGGATTGAGTCCCACATTGAGGTCCCTGCTCAGCAGGGAGTCTGCTTCTTCCTCTGCACCCCAACCCCTGCCAGAGCTCTCTCTCTCTCATGTTCTCTCTCAAATAAATAAATAAAATCTTTTAAAAAATAAAATACATTAAAAAGAACTTGTGTAATAAAACATCAATAAGGTATAAAGTTAAGACAGCCCAGGAAACAATACTCAAGATATTGATGGCCAAAATCAACCTTACGTAAAAATAGCCAGAAAAGCTGTATGCAGAAGAGCAACTCTGAATGACAAGCATATATATATGGGGAAAAAAAAAAATTTGAGTTAGTCCAAAATAACAAATTATTAAAAACATGATTTATCAGTCATCATATTTGCAAAAACCTAAAGTTCTAAAACATAAAGTACCCACAGCAAGAAAGCTTCTATAATAATGGTGGGTATGTGAAATAGGGAAAATTTTTAGAGAGAAATTGGAAAGTCTTTAGTAAATTTTAAGGTGCACACCAAAGTAGCTTTTGGGTATTAAAACATTAGGTCATACACTGTAAAATGATTTATTAAGAGTATAAAAGTAGCAAAAACTTAGTACCTAGCCATGAAGACATGGATATATAAATTTAAAGTATTAGAATATTAGGATCCTATACAGGATGCATTAAAATAAACTAAACACACCTATGTGTTTTTACACAAAAGTACCTTAAGATATGATATTGTTTAAAAAAGGGAGATAAATGATACAGGGATAATACCACATTCATTTAAATTAAAAAATGAAAACAAAAATTATTTATAGATATGGAACTATAATAACTCTTTAAAACCCTGGGTAGCAAAAATAACTGCTAACTTCTAGTGATGGAAGTAGAGCAATTAGGTAATGGAGTCTGATAGGGATGTAATGAGGATGAAAGTCTATCTTTAATTTCTTTTTGAAAATTAAGGCAGCATGGCAACATATTAAAATTTTAGTATTTGATTGCACATGTATGTTTGGTACCTAACTTTATCCTATTTTAAAAATTGTAATAAAAAATAAAAATAAATTAAAAAAAAACCCTCTGAAATCTAAAATGCATTTCTGGAAAGATTACAGAGTTTTAAAGTACTTTATAGATTTGTCTTTATAGTGCAGATCCCACAAAACCTAAAGGGTGAATCTCTGTTTATTAGCAAAACAAAACAAAACAAAAAAAACTGACAAATGAAATGAATTTTAAATATTTTATGGTACCCTGCAATTTTGTTACCTTGTGGTTCAAAGCTCTTTGATGAGTTTTGAAAGCTGTTTCTTGTACTGATATCAAAAATTTAGTTATTTTTTTTTTTTTTTTAAAGATTTTATTTATTTATTCATGAGAGAGAGAGGCAGAGGCAGAGGGAGAAGCAGGCTCCCCGCAGAGCAGGGAGCCCGATGCGGGACTCCATCCCAGGACCCTGGGATCATGACCCGAGCTGAAGGCAGACGCTTAACCGACTGAGCCACCCAGGCGTCCCAAAGATTTAGTTACTTTTAAAAGATGATATTCCTGAACTGTAAACTTCTCTTATACTCTTTAAGTATTTTTAGGCCTAAAGCATCCTTGTGAAAAATAATGCAAATCTTCATTGTGAGTCTTTTATAAAGTATTTATTTGGCTTTTTGCCCATCCT
Source organism: Neomonachus schauinslandi (assembly GCF_002201575.2). Classification (NCBI taxonomy): domain Eukaryota; kingdom Metazoa; phylum Chordata; class Mammalia; order Carnivora; family Phocidae; genus Neomonachus; species Neomonachus schauinslandi. The sequence goes on from NC_058404.1 coordinate 177,204,747, forward strand.
TTTTAAATATGACTGCAATTCAATAATCCTCATTTTGTTGTTTTTTAGGGGACATTTCTCAGGTGAAAGATTAAGACTTTAGGTGTAATATATGCAATTGGAGCATATACATTTGAAACAAATTTTAATATTAACTAGTCACATTCTATAGTTAAAACATAATATTCTAATCTGTGATTCTAGGATTATTTATCTTTAAATTTAAGGACCTAATATTTTTCTTTAATACCTTAATAATCAGTTTTACATAGAAGATAATTTATGTCATAAGAAATAGTAATAACATTCATTATGTAGACAATTTTATCAAACCACTGTACAAAAATAGTATCAAGTTACTATTTAAATAACAACTACTCAAATAACGTAATATTGGGTAGATATTTTGAGAAGTGTGCAAAGTACAATTCTATTCATTATCTGGTAGTCAAGAACAACAATTTAAAGATAACTTCCTATCATTATAGTTCATCATTTACATAAAGTATTTTACCGTGCTCCAGTCAAGTTTTAGAAAATTGTTTAGGTTGACATATAATGTATTATATTTTTTTCTCATTTAAGATTAAAAACCCTTCCATGTGCATATTTTTGTGTGGAACATCTAATTTTCAAGATAGGATTTGAGATGCCTGTCATTTTAGGGTCATTTTTCAGGACACCCTATCATTTTCATTTCATCTGAATTCAATTAATGTGTTGATAACTGATTTTATAGGCAGTTTTTATTAATGTTAACTTTTTAGCTAGTTATTTCAGAGACTTCTACAGAGACTCTCTGAAGTCTACATTCTTTTTCTTTGTTGTTTTTTCTTACATTCTTTTCTTTATGCAGATAGATTACCTTTCTCTGTCCTTATGCCATTTTTGCTAAATTCTAGGCAATGGATTATGAGTGGAAGTAATTGACACTATTTCCATAAAAACTTTCTATACCCGTTCCACCATGCCTTTTTTTTTTCTCCCACTTGTCAATGGCTGAAATTGTAAGGACTACCAGAATAATCCCATGTAAACTTCAAAAGTTTTGTATTGCAGAAAAGATAACTAATTAGTACATGTGTTCTGTAACTTAATTTGAAGGTTCTTGGTGAGAGGTATTTAGCAATATGACACACCACTCACACATATAAATTTTCAGTCATTCTTTATGAAAGATTTGAGGAGTGTTTACCTCCATGTGCCATGAAAAATGTCCTTCAGAAACATTCAGGATATGGCAAATATAATCACTTAGAAGTCCGAAGGCCTAGTACAGGATCTGATTATGAAGGGTATGCGGATCTATTTAAACCATATCCTAAGGCCTCGGCAATATGTATATATAATATGTGTCCATATTATATGTAGTACAGGGACCTTATATTTATAAACACAAATATTTTGTATATATATAATATTTTATAAATGTGTGGGTATGTATAAAGTGTTTTAGGCAGTGGGTCCTCCAACTCCATTCCACATGTCTTTTATTGTGTGGTGATTCAAGCTTCATTGTTTTAATTAACTTAAGACATGTTTAGTCTCACTGTCCAGCTGTAGTGGATCTTTAGGTCGTATCTAATTTTATCAAAAACCATAGCCTCAACACCACTTACTGCTATGTATAGTTTGTTCTAGGAAATGGTTTTGTGTGGAACAATGTTTTAATACTAACTTTAAGAGTTTTTTATCTATCATTGCTAAAGTTTTGTCATAGGGGGTACAACAGAGGTGATAGATGCACAAGTCAAAATTTCTCATACCATCTGGATCATAAATAAAACATCTTTATTATAATTAAGCATTTACATGACTCATCTTTCTTTCTAGTATTAAATATCATAATTAAAAGCAATCATGAAACCCAGTATCACTACAGAATAAATCCAATTGCTGTATTAAAAGAAAATACTGGGCGCCTGGGTGGCTCAGTTGGTTAAGCGACTGCCTTCGGCTCAGGTCATGATCCTGGAGTCCCGGGATCAAGTCCCATATCGGGCTCCTTGCTCGGCAGGGGGTCTGCTTCTCCCTCTGACCCTCCCCCCCTCATGTGCTCTCTCTCTCTCAAATAAATAAATAAAAAATCTTAAAAAAAAAAGAAAATACTTAAGTTCTTTTTTTAGCTTATATTTTTTCACTAATTAAATCAAAAGCAATACAGCATAGATGTTGTTACAAAATACCATATTTTTGAGCAGATGTAAAACCCCCTTTTTTTCAAGGCTCTTAAAAAGTACAATCAAGGCACATTTGGATAATGACTTAAGAGTGACAGGGCTGCTAATCATATCTATTTTATATGTATCCAATCATCACAATAATAACTGCATAATTTGGTGTGCACAATCTAAATAGCAGTTCATGGTATGGTAATAGTCATTTTAATTTTTGATGTTTAATCAGTTGTTTATAGGAATATAGTCATTTAATGTTTTTATTGTTTATACGGATATGTAATTTCTCCTCATTTTTACTCATTCCTTGATCTGCAGTTAAGCATATGTAATAGTCACTGCTGAAATTCCTTTTCATTGTATGCACTACATAATATGCTTTAGGCACAAAGCAAGAGAAAATAATGGAGCTTTCAAATAGTTATGCTTCTTGTCTCCAATGAATGTAAGATAATTGCATTAAGGAAGAAAAGCAAAATGTTGTGCTTTTACCATCAGGAAATGGTTATCATTGTCCAACAAAGAATAAAATAAACTATGTAGATTAAGACTTTGCCTTGATCCAACATGAATCATGCACAACTAACACATTTATCCCAAATGTCTTTGAAATAGAAGAAAAGATTCCTTATTTGAATGAAGAGCTGGAAACAGGTTAAGCTGTATTGCAATAAAAGTAGAAAAATAAGAATCTTTTGTCAAGAATACAAATTGCTCTTAACTTCTTTGAGACAAAAAAACAACAACAAAAAAACAAAGAAATGTAATGGCCATGTCCATGTCCATGTAATAGATTTAAGGAAAATAATAACACACAGATAAAACATGCATTAATTAGGTCATGATTTCACATACACACATGCACATACACACATATACTTTTATGTGTACTTTGCAGGTGCAAACATGAAAAGGGCTTATAGAAAAAAGCTTATTTATCTACACAGATTCCCATATACACATAAGCTAATTTATGTGCATGTATAATTTTTAATTCTTATTACAATCCCATAAATAAAGACCAGCTTAATCTTATAAATTGAGAGCCCATGATTTAGGTAGTTTAAGTAATTTACCCAAACTGACCAGCTAACATATGTCAAAGCAAGGAATCATTTCAAGTTTGTCTGACTATTCAACCAATACTTTTGAACACTTCTGTGCAATACAGAATTCAAAGTATAGGCTGAGATCAGATGCAAGCTTACATAAGTGTTCAGTATATGAAGGAAATTTCATCCTCTTAAAATTTGTTACAGTACAGTAGAAAATTGCTGTGAAAAATATTCTCTTTAGAACATATACATATTATAAAATAAAAACATCCATATATTTGAAATAAATTTTTTCATTAATGAAAGCAATTTCTTTCTACTGAAATTTCTTGAACCTGTATTTTATACATAAGACTCAAGTGCAAAAAAAATGTTTTCATATAGTATCATATATTTGCTTACATTCTCACTTAATGTTTATTTAAATTTGTTACAACAAAATTCTAAACACTGGTATATCTACTACTATTTTTCCTGTAATGTGCATTCACTATATTACAATACCACTATAAAAAGATACTTCAATAATCTTGTAGAAAAATGAGCAACAAGTTAATACTAATCCCACATTATTTGGTATAATTATTCACACAATTGTTTTATTCAGCAGATATTTATCTTCTACATGTCTCACAAAATTCTATTTGACAAGTAGATAGCTTTTTTTTTTTTTTTAGAGAGAGAGATAATGTTCTTGAGCAGGCGGAGGGGCAGAGGGAGAGAGAGAATCTTAAGCAGGCTCCACACCCAGTGCAGAGCCCAACTCAAGCTCTATCTCACAACCCTGAGATCACGACCAAAGCTGAAATCAAGAGTTGGCCACTTAACTGACTGAGCCACCCAGGTGCCCCTCAAGTATATAGTCTTGAACAAAACAAAATTTCCATTCTCATGGGGTACACATTTGAGGCCAGAGTGGGGAGAGAGAAAAGTACAGATGACTGAAAAATAGACAAAACAATATTTCATGTGCTTATATGTGCCTTGAAAAAGAATGTTGCATGGTAAGGAGGAAAGACGACAATGAGGAATTCTATTTTACATATGATGTTCAGAAAAGAAAAAAAAAAACCTGTTATGAGATTTGAGAAGAATCTAATATGAACTATATCATGTTCATATCCTAAATCCTGGAAGTCTTAATATGCATACAAATATAAAGGGAGTAAGGAAAAAATTAGAGACAATTTTCTGTTTCTAAACTTTTCCTTAATTTTTGAAGACTAAATGGCTCATACAATTTAAAATATTCATATATTTGTTCCATTTCTAATACATGATTTGACAGTGATCTGATCAAAGTAGCCACACTCCTTCCTTTACTGTCTTACCACAGGAAAGATTTTTTGTTTTTTGTTTTGTTTTGTTGGCAAATGTTTTATTTTTTTATTTTATTATGTTATGTTAATCACCATACATTACACCTTTAGTTTTTGATGTAGTTCCATGATTCATTGTTTGTGTATAACATTTTAAAGATGTTATTTATTTATTTGACAGAGAAAGCAAGAAAACACAAGCAGGAGGAAGAGTAGAGGGAGATGGAGAAGCAGCATCCCTGCCGAGCAGGGAGCCTGATGCAGGGCTCCATCCCAGGACCCTGGGATCATGACCTGAGCCGAAGGAAGACACCTAACTGAGCCACCCAGGCTCGCTAGGAAAGATCTCCATCAATTAAATTTAAAAAAAAAAATGGAGATGTGGTAAAATAAGAAGCAATTTACGAAAAGAAATATCTTTTTAAGGAAAAATAATGTGATAATATTTCTAGGATATTCTCCACTTAAATATATTGTACTATCTATTCAAATGTATAAAAACACTGAAAAATGTTTAAATTTTTTATTAATAAGTATCTTTGGGGACGCCTGGGTGGCTCAGTCGGTTAAGCGTCTGCCTTCAGCTCAGGTCATGATCCCAGGGTCCTGGGATCGAGTCCCGCATCGGGCTCCCTGCTCCGCGGGGAGCCTGCTTCTCCCTCTGCCTCTGTCTCTCATGAATAAATAAATAAAATCTTTTTAAAAAATAAATAAAAAAAATAAGTATCTTTGGATTTGGTGCAGTAATTTGTAACAAGCCTGTAATATATGATTCTGTTGTTTCCAAGACCAGATTTAGTTATCATTTGGAAGGGACAAAGGAACAAAGTTAAGCTTTCTTTCCAGGAGATAAACTACATATAACAAGCAGTATAAAATCTTGATAGCTTTCTTATAGAAATCTATTAGCTTGAAAAAAATAATGTTTTTATTTTTTTATTAAATTTTACTAGTTATGCAACAAATCCCTGAAATAAAAAGGAAAATATTGTATAATAAACATAATACTCAAACATGTATGTCAGTTTTTCTGTATCTAGAAAAACAAAATAAATATATTTTTAGTCTTAAGATTTATTTTTTTGGCTGCTGGCTGGTGAAAAAAGTTGCTTTTCAGAAAATGATTTTTCCATTCCACCATCATCTTTGAACTACAAAATACAAATGTAAGAGATTTGGGCAACTAACATTATTCCATGAGAAAAGCTATGATGGCTCATAGCATAGACTTTGGAGCCAGACCAAAAACCATGGTCCTCAGAGAATATATTTAACCTCAGTTCATCTTAATTTCCCTATTCGAAAAGGCAAATTGTACTTACTCCCTGATAGAGTTGTTGTGAGGTTTTTAGTAAATAGCATTTTGTAAAGGTTTAGCATGGTGTGGGGCACAAAGTGCAGCAGTCTAGTGGACCACTGAAAATCATGGGTTCTGGAATTAGAAAGATGGGGTACAAATCCACGTTACATACCTGACTAATTACTTACATGACTACAGCGAGGCTAATCACTCTAGCACTCAGTTTCCACCTCTATGCAATTGGGATTTTTAAAATTCTGATCTATTCTATGATCACACTGATGTATGTGACCGGTGCTCATTAACTGGGATATTCTAAGTAGAGTTCTCAGCACAGTTAGTGCTTCATTGTGCTTCATCCTTGTTAATTATTGTCACCTGACACATCATTAGTAGCAGCAGGAGGGGGAGTGAAGGAATAGTAAATGCCTAATGTGATCTATGGTGATGATAATGATTATTTCTGATAAAGATAGTATTCAACTACTGGAAATTTTACTTCAAAAAATGTCTTTTTTAAATAAAAAAAAAATTAAAAAGTTTTTGTGCTTTCTAAGTAATCTTTTAAGAAGACAAATGTCTATTATTTTGTCCAAATAGAAAAATCAAGGTTTTTTTTTAATCTTCATATAAATAAAATTGACAGAAACTAAAGTTCATTCTATTTAAATAAAATTGCCTATGGTGTGTGTGGCACTAGTTTGAAAATATATGTAAATATAATATATCATAATAGGAATGTATTTGTGTTTATAACAATTTTATATGTAATTGCAGCAGATAGGGGAAATTGTCCTTCATGGTATAGATTATAAAAACACAGAACAAACATTCTGTCTTTTCCTGTGTAGATTGGTTGCTACAATTGAAGATTTGAAATTCCCGTATCATGCTGCCTTTGGCCATATCATTTGCACCTAGAATTCCTTTAGTTTCCTACTTTCAAGGACTCATTATTAAGTATAAGTCAAAATTTTTAGGAATAGAAAATTCTTAGAAAAAATATCCCATTAGATCAGGGATTTTGTCTATTTTGTTACTGCTGTATGCCCGCTACTGAGAATAGTACCTGGTAAATAATGCATATAAGTCTATAATTACTTGCCTAATATGAATGGTGCTCTTATTTTATTTACTTGTTCAGTTTTCATACTACCTTTGACCTCATACAAACCCTAAGTCTAAATTCATGGTCTATGTGTCCACTGTTAATGTGTGTGCCATTTTTTTTTTTTTTAGATTGATTTGAGAGAGAGCACAAGCATGAGTGGGGGGAGGGGCAAAGGGAGAGGAAGAGAGAATCTACAAGAAGATTCCCCACTGAGCGTGAAGCCAGACATAGGGCTTGATCTTATGAACCTGAGCCGAAACTAAGAGTCTACCGCTTAACTGACTGAGCCACCCAGGCACCCTGATTGTGTGTGCCTTTTTGAGGATTTCTTCAGTCACAGTAGTTTGAAGTCAAAGACTATCCCTCTATTAAGATGAACCGGGAAATCCCACAGCTATCTCCGTCATTGAAGATTCTTTTCTCACTCTCTGTGGCTTATGATAAGCAAATATGTCTTTTGTTTGTTTGTTTGTTTTAAAGATTTTATTTATTTTTATTTGAGAGAGAGAGAATGAGAGAGAGGGAGTACATGAGAGGGGGGAGGGTCAGAGGGAGAAGCAGACTCCCCACTGAGCAGGGAGCCCGATGCGAGACTCGATCCAGAGACTCCAGGATCATGACCTGAGCTGAAGGCAGTCGCTTAACCAACTGAGCCACCCAGGCGCCCAAGCAAATATGTTTTTAAAGTAGGATGTCCCCAGAAAAACTCTCATAAACAATAAAACTCCATCCAGAATTTTGTGAGTTGGGTCTGATGCCTTAGGTCAAGATCACTGAGTTGTAATATTATTTGAAAATGTGCGAAGATTTGAGTAAGCATAATTAGCAATACTGCCAAGATCTAAGAAACTTAAACCATCTATTACCCAGTCCTTTGATGCACTATCAGTATACTTGATGGGGGCATGAGGAAAGACTGGCTCAATTTGATCAGACATTTTAGAATATGCTTGTTTTATTGGAGTTGTTAGAAACATAACACTCATATTTATTCAGTGAATCTGACATGTATTTTGTGAGTAGTTATTGGGCAGCTAGTAATGTACATAGTAAAATATTCCCAAAGAAATATAAGGTCACTAATAAGCAAGTACTTACAGCTGAATTACATATTCTGAATATTTTGAGTATATTAGCATACATTTTCAAGCTTCAGAAGCAGTGTACTTTCAAATATTTGTTGTCATTTGCCATAATTTTTTGCCAAATAATAACCAAATTAAAAATAATTTTATATTTTTTATTTTATATTATATTTTATATCTGTAAGTACTATCTAAAAGTCAAACTCTGTTCTAGATACTTAGAATACTTAGATACTAAATACTAGAATACTTCGAATATGAACAGAAGAAAGATCCCTAAATTTGTGGAGCTTACATTCTGGTGGAAGAGACAAAGAATAAGTACATTTGAAAATGGTTATTTTATTATTAGAAAAACAGAGAAACCAGAAAAGGAAAGAACATGACCATGTGAGAGTTGGTCTATGGGAGAGTGATAAGAAATTTAATACTGAGTAATTGGGATATGTCTCATTGAGAACTTAATATTTGGGCAAATGTTTGGATGAAGTGAAGCAGTTAGCCATGTGGATATCTAGGAGAACAGTGTTCTAGAAAGGGAGAAGTGTGGATGCAAAGGCTCTGAGACTCGAGAACATCTCTCACGTTCAAGGAATAAAAAATAGGCCAGTCAGTTGAATGGGAGTTTGGGGAATGGGGGAGGGTGTGGATGACATTGAAAATTTAATAAGGAATTCAAATCCTGTAGGCACTTGATACCACTAAAGGACTTTGGTTCTTATACTGAATGAAACCGAGATACCAAGGTTTTGCAGAGCAGCATGATTTCACTTGCCTTTAAAACAATCAGTCTGATTGTTGAATTTCCATAGCATTGTCAGTAAGTATCACATAGGTTATAAACATTCTTCCACTTTTTTTTTAGAATTATTTTTCCAAAATGATCATGAAAACTTAATTTCTATGATATTGAGGTCTAAATATTATGCTTTATGCTAACTCCACAGAGTGTCTGGTGGTGTTGGCCATGTAAGTAGGAATTTAAAAAAAATAAATAAATAAATAATATTTTGATTAAGTGTAAAATTATTTGTTCAACTAACAAGTGTTTTATAACTTCCTGTTAAAAGCCTAATACTGAAGGTACAGTAGTGAACAAAGAATATGAAAATTGTTGACCTCGATGTAACTTACATGTTGAGATAATCCACGTGTCGGTGAATACATGCAGCTTTTGCTTAAAATCTGGGGGATAAAGAGAACTCTTTTTACGAAATTTCTCTTTCCGTAATATTTTGATTCTAGTGTTTATGAAAATACTACACAAATCTGCAGGTATTAAGAGGACAACAGATGGGTGAGACTCTGCTCACAATTCAATCACATTTTTTAAAAAGATGTATATATTTTACAGAGAGAGTGTGTGTGCAAGCAGGGGGATAGGCAGAGGGAGAGGGGGAGGGAAAGAATCTCAAAGAGACTCCCCATTGGGCGCAGAGCCTAACACAAGCTCGATCTCATGACCCTGAGAGAACATGATCTAAGAGCATGACCTGAGTCCATGATCTGAGCTGAAATCAGGAGTCAGATGCTTAACCAGCTGAGCCACCCAGGTGCCCCACAATTTAATCACATAAATAGTAACTCATTATTAGCAGGCTCAAATCACATGGTGATTCAGTGCATAGTAAAACCTCTGGTCCTTGCTGTCTTGCTCTTTTGGAGTCTTGAGTAGCTTCCACTGCTTGTGTCCTTGAGGGTGAGAAAAAATCTTGTTTTTGAATTCTTTCATTATCCTACTCTAGAAGTCCAGGTAAAAGTGGTTCTATAAAATGTGATTACATATTTGAAAGTTTTACCACATAATTTGGAAAATAAAGTGCTACAGATAATGAAGTATTTGCATATACTAGAAAACCAATCTGTGAGCTTCAACTCCTTATCTGTAATATTGACATACTACTAAAGCTACCTCACTAAATTATTATGAGAATTTTAAAGATAAAGGTGTGGTGCCTTGATTAGCCCTGAATTCACATCTTTTTATTAATTAAAGTAGTTACAGATATTATTTCACCATCAATTGTAATTTAAATTATGAAACGGTTAAACGGCCTTTTTTTTTTTTTTTTAAGTGAGTTATCTCCATGAACAGAATTTGTCAATTTTATCAGCCTTTATGATATTCAGGACAAATTGTATGATATTGATTCCTAGCCCAGTTCTTAGAAACTGTATCTACTTCAACATTCCAATGTGTATCTCAATTGCTTTCTTAAATTATCAAAACAAAATTTAACCTGTTTGCAGAATTATAATGTATATATGTGTATACAAAATTCACTCTTAAAACACATTTTTTAATGAATGAGCATAAGATAGATTAAGAAAATGGAAAATGTAATACTGTTATATGGTAATTATATTATAAAATAATTTTATTTTCTAGAATTCTAGATGATGACAGAGCTAGGATCAACCACTTAAGGATCCATCAGTATAAAGTACATCTGAAGGCAAAACAGGATATTTTGGTGAACACCAGAAGTGGTTTTAGAAAAGAGAAAATTGAATTAATAATTTTTTTTTCTAAAAGGTTCTCATTTGGCAGGTTCAAAAAGCAGATGGCTCATTGAGACTGACAGAAGCTTATTAAGATTTGAAAATAATGATTCTGTCTATTGATTTTGCAATGCCAGTACAGTTCAACCCATTAGAGAAAGGTAGTTTGTTGTAAAAAACTAGTGTATTGGGATTGATATGGAAATTAACTGGTTTCCTTTCTATAAACACAGAATAAAACTATTTATAACATTTAATATAAAAGAGAATATAGTTGTTTCAAAGTGCAAGGTGCAATGCCAAAAGTGAATTCAGGCTATTTATTGGCTTGCAACCACCATGAAATCACTTCTTCCAGTGAATAATGTATTATTTGCCTTGGGCCCAACGGAAATTGAGTAAAAAGCTCAATATTTGGTGGCCTTTTTTGAATATTGAAGGGACCACATCCAATATTTAGAGATATTAATTGGTTCTAACTACCAAATCATTGTTTTCTTGATCAAAATTCACTGCACAGTAGAGTAGTAAACCCTAGTATTTTGAATTACACTGCATGTAAAACACTTCCATATATATATATTTTTTTTTTGCTTTAAAAAAAAGTTTGATGATACAGTTTTAACTATAGAATCTGCCAAGGAAACTCTGATCAAGTGGAGGTTGCATACCTAGGAGCATACTAAGTGGAATAAAAAAGAAAACATCCACAAAATACTTTAGGTGGTTATAGCTTCTGAGAGTCATTCCTATCTTCTTCTGACACTTTGCCTCTGACGTAATGAAACAGGTATAATCAACACAGCATAAGGTAAATAAAAGAAGAAGAGACTGTGATTAATAGATAAAAATGCTAAAGTAGCTGAAAACAATAATTTTGGAAAGCTGTTGCATGACATCTTTTCAATGGTAAAACAGCTCACTGGCTGCTGTGGCTAAGGATCTGCCACAAGAATTGTCTGAAAAAGAATGCACTGACTCATCAGCAATAGCCACATGGTTATTAGATAAGAACAAAGAAATAGATGTATTACAATATGGCAGCAGGAGCTGTGGGAATTGCTGTATTTCTAGACCCTAAGATTTTGGGGCTACATAGGTAGTTAAAAATCTGCCCAGAGGAAGATTAGCTGGATAACTATACTACAGACCTTATGGAATATAAGCTATGGACACAGAAAACCAGTTGCATGAGCTAGATGGACCTGACAAGCCACATACCACATAGAAATAGATCTATTTGAGATGATTCCCTTGACAGCAAAGTCTATGATGACACTTTTGAGTCCAAGGCTCATCTACTCTATAGATGAGACTACTTCCAGTGAAGTTTTTAAAAGGCAACATCTTGAATTACTGTCAGATAGATTGCTTTGGTTTTCTATTCATGGTGCCAGATGAGTTTAAGGGAGCATAATCCAATAAAAACATTAAAATTAATTTTAAAAATTAAAGAAAAACAAACATTTTAATGGCTTTCCTTTTGTGGTTCCTCCAAATGAAACTACAAGACAGGGCTGATAACAAATATTTTTTTGTTTGTTTTTCTTCAATTTGGACCTCCTGCATAGATCTCTGATCAAAGAATGCCTACACAGATTCTGTAGTGTATAAATGACAAAATATCACATTATAAAATATTCCTTTCCCATCCTTTTGTATTCCCAGAGCAATAAGTTAAATGAAGATTGTACTGGGCAGATAAAATAATTATTATATAAAATGAGTGGGCTTTGAATGGGACATGAAGGGATGACTTGTGAATTAGAAAAAAAATACATATAAAGATTTTATGAAGGTTTAATTAAAGCTTAACAACTGTGCTGTATTACTTAAAGGTGTTAGAATGATGATATGGAAATATCTTGCCTATTACTTAAGAATATCTCACAAAGTAACATCAAATCACCTATTAATACTTCCTACTAACAGCTTCCTCTTTGTTTTACTTTATCTAACATGTGATGAATTGACATTTGTAGAAAATAAGGGGGGAAAACAGAAGAAATTGAACAGTTAGGGTCAAAATAGAGTAGTAAACTAAGTAAATATCTAGTGAATATTATTATATTAAATATATGGTGTTTCAGTGCATGAACATTTATAAACTGAGAATTTTCAGGAGTGACAGCCAATGTAGAAAATCTAGATGGTGTTATGGAAAATTGCATAAAACCCTTTGCATTGGTTTAACAGTCTGGTATAATATTTAGAAACTGGACTGTGTAATTTCTATGAGCAGTTAAGCATAGAAAAACATGGCTGAAATAATGATGAACACAGAATTTACACAACTTTTTGTTTGTTTTTATCCTTTAATGCCCATATTGTGTTCATAATGTTCTAAGTATTTGTGGTTGTTAGAGCAAAATAAATTTGAAAATTTCCATGGGGGGGAAGCGTTATCTATCTTTAAAACAAAACAAAACCAAACAAAAACAAACTCAGGTCACTTTTCCTATGGTTGTTTCCTGCCCTTCCCTCACTGCTCAATGCATTTTCATTAACACCCACCACACAGTCCATAGGCAGACATCTGTGTTCCTGTCTTTAAGAAATTTTATCCTACAATGTTTCTTCATGACATTCCTGCCTATTACATAAATCAAACAGACATTCAACCCCTTGGAATGGAATCAGAAACCCACAAAGCTGACTGCTGTCAAGACTCATAAGGAATGCAATTAATAAATTTATTATTTAGGAGGGGAGCTGTTTGCTTTCCAAAAATCCATGAAAATTGGAATGCTATCCAGAGTGTATATCAAAGTAACTAAGCTAAAAGTAGCTTTTTATCTTCAGGTTCACCTTTTTGATAGTCATTATGTTTTCTGCTTTATCTATGCTTCTGTCAGCTCTGCTAGTGTCAGAACACCAATCAACAAAGATCCATTTAGTACCAATTGTGTGTGTGTGTGTGTGTGATGAAAAGACAAATTTCTGCCACCATGGAGCATATGATCCAGAGTTTAAAATTCATATTTGTACTTAACACCAGAAATGTAAACATTTATAAAATTGAAAAGGAAATAGATGATAATGATGCTAAAGAGAAAATCTTAATATTAAAAACAGTAAAATTGACATGTCTATTATTAGAAATAAAATATAGTCATATATTAACTAAAGTAAAATTTAATAAATATCTGGGGGAAGTGATGTCATCAAGATGGCAAAATGAATGGTTCCTTATTGATTGTTAAAGGTAAATGCATAGTCAAAACCAGATTCTCTAAGAGTGTAATGGAGGTACATAAATTATTTACAACTCTAGTTTAAAAGTTAAAAAACAAGCCTATTAAAAATAACTACAATAATTTGTTATTGAATGTGCTGTATAAAAAAGATATAAAATATAAAAACATCAATAACCTATTGTTATAGACGTATAAATTTCCCATACAGTAATGATCTTAAGTTGTTATCAACTTAAAATAGAATGTTATAACTAACATATTTTATGTAAGCTTCATGGTAAATACAAAAGAAAAATATGTAGTAGATACACAAAAGATTTTGATAAAGGAGTTAAAGCATACTGCCACAAAAAGTCATCAAATTACAAATGAAGAGAACAAGACAGGAAATAAGGAACAACGTACCTACAAAACAGAAAACAATAGAGAATCAAAACAGATAAACATGGGGCAAAGAAAAAAAAAGAGGGAGGCAAATCATAAAAGACCCTTAACTATAGATAACAAATTGGGTGTCGGGTGCCTGGGTGGCTCAGTAGTTAGGTGTCTGCCTTCAGCTCAGGTCATGATCCCAGGGTCCTGGGATCGAGCCCCACATAGGACTCCCTGCTCAGTGGGGAATCTGCTTCTCCTCCTCCTTCCTGCTCCTGTGCTCTCTCTCACTATCTCTGTCTCTCTCAAATAAATAAATAAAATATTTAAAAAGAATTTTAAAAATTAAAAAAAAAAAAAATAAACACTATACCAGGGCGCCTGGGTGGCTCAGTTGGTTAAGCCTCTGCCTTCAGTTCAGGTCTTGATTGTAGGGTCCTGGGATCGAGTCCCATATAGGGCTCCCTGCTCAGCACGGACTCTGAATGTCCCTCTGTCCCTGCTCCTCCCCCTCTCTCATAAATAAATCTTAAAAACAAAACAAAACAACAACAACAAAAAACACTATGTCGGTGGCACCTGGGTGGCTCAGTCATTAAGCGTCTGCCTTCGGCTCAGGTCATGATCCCAGGGTCCTGGGATGGAGCCCCTCATCAGGCTCTCTGCTCCACGGGAAGCCTGCTTCTCCCTCTCCCACTCCCCCTGCTTGTGTTCTCTCTCGTGCTGTGTCTCTGTCAAATAAATAAAGAAAATCTTTAAAAAAAAAAAATAAAACACTATGTCAAATGAACCTAACAGATATATACAGGACATACCATCCAACAGGATCACAATAAATATTCTTCTCAAGCACACATGGAACATTTTCTAGGATAGATCACATTTTAGACCACAAAACAAGAGTCTCAAAAAAATCAAGAATATAGAAAGCATATCAAGTATCTTTTCCAGGCAAATCATATTAAACTAGAAATCAATAACAGAAGGAAATCTGGAAAATTCACAAATACACAGACATACACATTTTTAAACAACCAAGAAATAAAAAAAAAAAGACAAAATGGGGAAAAAATATACCTTGAGACAAATAAAAATAAAAAATTATACCAAATCTTATGGGAAGCAGCAAAGCAGTTATAAAAGGAAAGTTTATAGGCATAAATGTATATACCAAAAAGAAAGATTTCAAATAAACAACCTAATATTACACCTCAAAAAAACTAGAAAAAGAACAAAGTAAACCCAAAATTAGCAAAAGGAAGGAAAAAATAAAAATTAGAGCCATAATAAATGAAATAAAGAATAAAAAAAAAAACCTAGGAATTGCTTTTTTTTTTTTTTTAAATATTTTATTTATTTATTTGAGAGAGAGAATGAGAGAGAGCATGAGGGGTCAGAGGGAGAGGCAGACTCCCTGCCGAGCAGGGAGCCCGATGCGGGACTCGATCCCGGGACTCCAGGATCATGACCTGAGCCGAAGGCAGTCGCTTAACCAACTGAGCCACCCAGGCGCCCCTAGGAATTGCTTTTTTAAATGGTAAATAAAATTGGCAAGATTTTAGCTAGACTAACTCAGAAAAAGAGAGAGGACTCAAAATCAGAAATGAGAGAGGAGACATTATAACAGAAACCACAGAAATACAAAGGATCAAAAAAGACTATTATTAACAGATATATGCCAACAAATCAAAAAGCCTAGAGGAAATGGACAAATCCCTAGGCATATACAACCTATCAAGACCGAATCATAAAGAAATATAAAATCTTTATATATAAAATATGAAATATTAAAAAAAAGGTCAATAATGAGTAAGGAGATTGAATCAGTAATAAAAACCTTCCAACAAATAAAAGTCCAGAATCAGATGGTTTCTACAGTGAATTCTACCAAACATTTAAAGAATGTTTTTAAACTCTTCCCAAAAAGTTGAAGAGGATGGAACACTCCCAAGCTCATTTTACAAGGCCAGCATTATCTTGATACCAAAACCAGATAAGGGCACTACAAGAAAAAACAAAACAGCAATAAAAAGAACTATTGGATAATATCCCTGGTATATAAAAAATTCAGAAATTCTCAGCAAAATACTGCAAAACTGAATTCACCAGCACATTAAAATATCATAAACAATGATCAAGTGGGATTCATTCCTGGGATTTAAGGATGGTTGAAAATATGCAAATCAGTAAACATGATGCATCATATTAATAAAATGACTGATAAAAATCATATGATCATCTCAATATATGCCGAAAAGGCATTTGACAAAATTCAACATCTTTTCATGATAAAAATACTCAACAAACTGGGTACAGAAGGAATGCACGTCAACGTAATAAAAACCATATATTGCAAGCCCATAGTTAACAACATACTCAATGGAAAAAGGTTGAAAGTTTTCCCCTCGAAGATCAGAAACAAGACAAGTGTGTCCACTTTCACCATTCTCATTTGACATAGTACTGGATCTCCTAGCCAGAGAAACCAGGCAAGCAAAACAAATAAAAGGCTTCCAAATAAAAAAAGGAGTAAAATTTTCTGTTTATAGATGACATGAATTTACATGAAAAAAATCCTAAAGACTCTACTAAAAAAAAATTTAGAATAAGCAAATTTAGTAAAGTTGCAAAATAGAAAATCAATATACAAAAGGCATGAGCTTTTTTCTATATGGAACGCTTCACAAATTTGCGTGTCATCCTTGTGCAGTGATCATGCTAATCTTCTCTATATCATTCCAATTTTAGTATATGTGCTGCCAAAGTAAGCACAAGACATGAGTATTTTAACACTCTAATGATGAACTATCTGAAAAAGAAAATCTAATTCACAATAGCATCAAAATCATAAAATACTTGGGAATAAATTTAACTAAGGAGATGAAAGATTTATACACTATAAACTATGACATTGATAAAGCAATTGAAGGAGACACAAATGAAAGATACTCCATATTTATGAGTGGTAAAAATTAACATTGTTAAAATGTCCATACTACACAAAGCAATCTGTAAATTCAATCCCCAGCAAAATTCCTATGTTATTTTTTACAGAGATAAACAAAAAATCCTAAAATTCATATGGGGCCATAAAAGACCCCAAATACACAAAGCAGTTTTGAGAAAGAATGAAGTAGAGGCATTACACTTCCTGTTTTGAAACTATACTACTAAGCCCTCATACTCAAAACAATAAAGTACCAGCATAAACACAGACCAATAAACAAGTGGAACAGAATTGATAGCCCAGAATTAAATCCTTTCATACAGTCACCTAATATTTGACCTAATTATTTGCCAGCATATGTAATGGGGAAAAAATAATCTGTTCAATAAATGATCTTTAAAACTAGTCACAGGGGCACCTGGGTGGTTCAGTCATTAAGTGTCTGCCTTTGGCTCAGGTCACAATTCCAAGGTCCTGGGATCGAGCCCTGCATCGCGTTCCCTGCTTGGCAGGAAATTGCTTCTCCCTCTCCCACTCCCCTGCTTGTGTTCCCTCTCTTGCTGTGTCTCTCTCTCTTTCTAATAAATAAAATCATTAAAAAAAAAAAACCTGAATAGTCACATATGACAGTATGAAACTGGACCCCTATCTTACATCAGTCACAAAACTTAACTTGAAATAGATTAAAGACTTAAATGTAACACATGAAACTTTAAAATTCCTAAAGGAAAACATAGGGGAAAATCTCCTTGACATTGGTCTTGCCAATAATTTTGTGGATATAAGACCAAAAGCTAAATAAATAAATAAATAGATAAATAAATAAATAAATAAATGGGATTACATCAAACTAAAGTTTCTGCATAGCAAAAAAAAAAAAAAAAAAAAAAAAAAAAAAATGAAAACCAAAAAAAGGGAAAAAAATTTTTAAAAATTAAAATTTAAAAAAAGGTTAACAAAAAATTAAAAGAACTTCTAAAATTTAATTTCAAAAAAAAAAAAATCTAATTTAAAAAATAGCAAAAGGACCTGAATAGACATTTTTTTTTTTTCAAAGAAGATATATAAATGACCAACAGGTACAGGAAAAGGTGCTCAACATAAACAATCAGGTCAAGGTCATTTTATTTTTTTACCTTTAAAAAACAGCAAGATATTACCCACTATCTGTTAGATACTATCAAAAAAACCGAAAATAACAAATTTTGGGAAATATTGGGGAAATGGGGAACTCATGCACTGTGGTAGGAATATAAATTTGTATGGAAAACAGTATGGAGATTATTCAAATTATTAAAAGTAAAATTACCATATGATTCAGTAATCCCACTTCTGGTATATACCTGAAGAAAATGAAGTCACTATCTCGAAGACATATCTGCACTCCTATGTTCATTATAAAATTATTAACTCTAGCCAAGACATGGAAATAACTTCAGTGTCCATCAATGGATGAACGAATAAAATAAGTATGGGATATATATACTATGGAATACTACTCAACCATGAAAAACTAAGAAATCCTGCCATTTGCAACAACATGGATGGAACTTGAGGACATTATGCTAAGTGAAATAAGTCATACAAAGAAAAATATATTATTGAAGGATTTCACTTATATATAGAATCTGAAAAAAGGCAAACTAATAGAAACTGAGAGTAGATTAGTGATTGACAGGGTGTGGGGATAGGATGGAGTAAGATGGTCAAAGGGTACAAACTTGCAACTATAATATGAATAAGTTCTAGAGATCTGATGTACAGCATGATAATCATAGTTAACAATACATGCATACCTTGTTTTACTGTGCTTCACTTTATTGCACTTTGCACATATCACATTTTTACAAATTGAAAGTTTGTGGCAATCTTGCATCAAACAGGTCTGCTGCCACAATTTTTCCAATAGCATTTGCTCATTTTGTGTCTCTGTGTCACATGTTGGTAATTCTTGCAATATTTCAAATTTTTTCATTATTACTGTATTTGTTATGGTGATCTGTGATCAGTAATTATGACTCACTGGAAACTCAGAAAATGGTTATCATTTTTTAACAATAAAGTACTTTTTTAGTTAAGGTATATACATTTTTTAAGACATAATGCTTTTGAACACTATAGTGTAAACATAATTTTTATATGCACTGGAAAACAACAACAAAAAAATACTAATTTGACTTAGTTTATTGAGATAATCACTTTATTGAGGTGGTCTGGAACCAAACCCACAATATCTCTGAAGTTTATCTCTATGGTACTATATACAAGAAAGTTGCTGAGAGAGTAGGTCTTAAAATTCCTTATCACACATGTACAAAAAATAATGGCAACTATATGAGATGGTAGATGTATTAACATTCTTATGTTAGTTATTTTGCAATATAGATGTATAGCAATTTATCATATTGTACAAAATTCACACAATGTTAAAACATTTGCAATGTTATAGGAAATTATTTCTTAAATTTACAAATTATGTCAATTATTTCTCAAAAAAGCTGAAAAAAAGCTTTTTATAGAATTAATCTATTTTTCGGGCGCCTGGGTGGCTCAGATGGTTAAGCGTCTGCCTTCGGCTCAGGTCATGATCCCAGGGTCCTGGGATCGAGTCCCACATCGGGCTCCTGGCTCCGCGGGGAGCCTGCTTCTCCCTCTGACCCTCTCCCCTCTCATGCTGTTTCTCTCTCGCTCGCTCTCTAACAAATAAATAAAATATTTAAAAAAAAAAAAAGAATCTATTTTTCAAAAAAGGAAGTAAGGAGGTAGAAACTGCAACTAACTCTGAAATAACAGAATATAAAATCCATTTTACTTATATAACCTGTGACCAAAACTATTACTTAGTTTACAATGAAGCAATACTTAATGAAGCATGGAGGATGGGCTATAAATAAGGCTGAAAGAAGTCAGTTTTAAGGTTTAAATTTAAAATCTTTTGAAATACTAAATTGACCATCCAGTTTTTCAAAGATAAATGTCTTAACTGCATGAATTTATTTCATACAACTCTATCATCTAATTTCATAAGAAAGCACCATACAAACAAGACAGACTTGTTTAAGTTTCTTTATGTTCAACAGTAAAGGATACTTCCCTAAAAATAAATAGAAAAAAAATCAGTGTATTTATTATAGTAATTATTATTCATAATGAGATTCATATTGAGTTATGGAATGCACATTTTTAGAGGGGGTAAAATAAAATGAAATATATTTTGGTAAATGTGTCTATGAATAGTCAATATAGTGCCTCATAATATAAATGAATATCATCATTTTGAACAATTTAATTACTACTATTAGAATTACTATAAGTATAAAAATAGCTATCATTTTAGCATGGAATATGAAACTCTCATGCTCCATGCTTCATTAAATCAACACAACTCTGCATAATAAGTATTATCATCACCATTTCACCTCAGTGAAAAAACTGAGGCTAACACATTTAGATAACTGGTTTATGATTACATGGCTAGTAAAGATGCATCACACTAATTTAGGCTTTATGATTTCAGAATTGTACTCTTTCCACTGCACATTCTATTACTCTGTAAATACTTGGCTTGTTTTCATTTAGTTCTTTAATTTTACTCATGTGGTGATGGCTTAAAGCTTCATTTAAAGGAAGCTTAGAAAATTCATTTAAGCAAAAGCTCCCAAGAATTAAAAATGTCATGCATCTGATGTAGACATGGATATCATTAGTTAATGGGTAACTATATATTTTCTACTCTAGTGAGATGACAGAATATCTTTCTAAGTTTTAGGCTCTGAGCGTTAAAAGGGCTTTGTTAAAATAGAAATATCGGGGCGCCTGGGTGGCTCAGTCGTTAAGCGTCTGCCTTCGGGTCAGGTCATGATCCCAGGGTCCTGGGATCGAGCCCCGCATCGGGCTCCCTGCTCTGCGGGAAGCCTGTTTCTCCCTCTCCCTCTCCCCCTGCTTGTGATCCTGCTCTCACTGTCTCTCTCTGTCAAATAAATAAATAAAATCTTTAAAAAAATAATAATAATAGAAATATCTATTTTACAATATTGTATTTTACAATACAAGGGTAACCAAAAGTCTAGGTCAGGTCACCTTAAGATAAATATTAGGAAACTGAGGAAACAAATGGAGATTTGAACACTGAAGTATGATATAATAGATGGCTTAAAGTACTTGGCAGACTACAGAAAGCCCTATAAAGTCTCCTTAGCCTAGCTTTACAGCTTCTGGGCTGTATATATATATATATATCTCCTATATACAGGAGATATATATATATATATATCAGATATATATATATTGAATTGAAAACTCATTTAACTGGAACTTTTTTTTTTAAAGATTTTATTTATTTATTTGAGACAGAGAGAATGAGAGACAGAGAGCATGAGAGGGAGGAGGGTCAGAGGGAGAAGCAGACTCCCTGCCGAGCAGGGAGCCCGATGCGGGACTCGATCCAGGGACTCCAGGATCATGACCGGAGCCGAAGGCAGTCGCTTAACCAACTGAGCCACCCAGGCGCCCTTAACTGGAACTTTTTGAGAAATAGAACATAGCCAGAACCATAGAAGACCTCTTTTTGTTAACAACCCAACCCCTTCTCCCAGTTTGTTAATATTCTCTGCTATTTAATATACCATTGTACAAATATGCCACTATTTATTTGCTGTTGTGAACAGAATGACTAGATCATCTGTATGCATATCCTGGTGCAAAAATTCATTTAATATATTTCATGCTATATTTCTAGGAATGGACCAAAGATTTATTTATCCTTAAGTTCTCTAAGTATTGTCCAACTTACCTAAAATGTTTTTATTATATATACTCTACCAGCAAAATATGGACGCTGTCATTATTTCACATTCTTGCAAGACATTTTTACTGTTGCCCAATATGGTGAATGCGTAACAGTATGTCATCCTAGGTTTTAATCTGTATTCCAGATTCGTAATAAAGATGAACAATTTTTATATATGAGGGGCCATTTGGATTATCCTTTCTGTAAAGAACATGCTTAAATCTTTTGATGTCTTAACACTGTGTCATATGCATTTTTTTAACTATAGTAGATCCTTCTTTTTTCTGCATGAACTTTTAGCTTTGTAGGTCTTCTCTATTTTATCTTCAAATTTGTTTTTGTTTCAAAATGTTTATATTTATTTTCATAGTTTGCTTTTGTTTTGTCTTATTTATTTATTTATTTGAGGGAGAGAGCAGGGAGGGGTAGAGAGAGGAGGCAAAGAGAATTTTAAGCAGGCTCTAGGCTCCTCATAGAGCCCAAAGTGGGGCTCCATTTCACAACCCTGAGATCATGACTTGAGCCAAAATGAAGAATCGGAGGTTTAACAAAGCAAGCCACCCAGGCAACCCTGTTGTGTCTTAAATTAGCTGCCATATCTTTAAAGTTCTAGAGTAACCATTTGGTTCATTTATAAAATTTTTCTCATCCTCATTTTTAGTTTCAGGTTTTTTTTTTTTTAAGATTTTTTTTTTTATTTATTTATCTGAGACAGAGAGAATGAGAGAGACAGAGAGCACATGAGAGGGGGGAGGGTCACAGGGAGAAGCAGACTCCCTGCCGAGCAGGGAGCCCGATGCGGGGACTCAATCCAGGAACTCCAGGATCATGACCTGAGCCGAAGGCAGTCGCTTAACCAACTGAGCCACCCAGGCGCCCAGTTTCAGGTTTTCTTGTTCAATTTACTGCCTTCTCATTTCTTTGAGCAGAGTAAGCAAGCCTATTTTACAATCTTTATTGATCATTTTAATATCATAATTCCTTGTGTCTATCAGATCTTGCTAATGCCTTCTTTGTGTGCTTTGTTACATTTTGCTGTGTCCAAGACATTATATTCGAAACTCTTTTTGGGTGGGGATAATTATGAGCTATAATAATGGTATTGTCCTCCTTGACAGGGTTTTCTCTTGCACCTGAGGCCCTACAGGACAATCATACTCCAAATTCAATGTTTGACTTTCTCAGTTTACACAGAAAGCAAGGTAGCCTATACTGCTTTTATTTCTGCTTCTCCTTGTGCTTTGGGGATCTCAACTTAAATTTGGGTTGTACCAAAGTCCTCAAATTTGATTGCTGCTGGGTTTTGAATTTTGCCCCTCTAGTATCAAGAGTCTATTAAAAGCACAACTCAGTGTGTTTTAGCAGTTTCAAAGGCTCTCAGAGCAAAAATGGCTTCAAGGCATATATCTCTAGGTTCTCATTATATTCTATATCTTGGCCCAGTAATTCCTCACTTATTTTTATAAACATTCTGATATTTTTAACATTGAAAGATATTTTGTCTGGATTTTTAGTTGTCCTTAGTAGGAGTTTTTAGATCACCATTACTGGAAGCAGCAACAAACATGAAAATATTTACAGTATTTTTTCACACCTCTTTGGCTTTGTACCTCCTAAAGCTGAGGCATCCTTCTCTAATTAGTTAGGCAAACTCCTATTTACCCTTTAAAACACAACACAAGAATTGTTTCATTTAGGACATGTTCAGGGATTACTCTTCCCCACTTTTTTTACCAACATTCCCACACACTCTCAGTTACCTGCATTTTGTTTATGATCTTTCATTCCCTATGTATATCAGCATCATCAGAATTTTGTTCTATTGTATTTTTACTAATGTTTTTGGCATATATATTTGTTTATGTGTTTGTCTTGTGGCATGTGAGTTTCTTGAATTTGGGGACTGTAACTAAGTCCTACTTATCTTTTAGAGTTTAATTAAATATTAATTCCATAGGTCCCTTTTCTTTCAAACCTGGGTTAGTTATTTCTTCTAATTCTTTGTTAGAACTTACCTTATTACAGAAACTTACAGCTTGTATTGTGACTTTAGAGTCTTTACAATTTTTTGACCAGAATAATCACCCATCCCTGAGATCTTTATGCAGCTTCATAGCTGATATTATTCAGAAATCTGTTCAAAACAGACTTTCTCAGAGCGGCCTTTTTGGACCACTCAGTTACAAAACCTCTTCTCGATCCCTGCTCTTTTTTAAAATGTGCCTTTTTTATATCAAATATGCATCACTATTAAAGAAAAACCAGTACTTTTTTTTTTTTTTCTTTAGTTAGCTTCCCTATTATCTATCTCTCCCATTAAAATGATTTCTTTGGTCTGGGCTTTTGTTTGTGCTCACCTTAGACCAGGCGCTCAATAAATTGTCTCCAAATGATTGAATTGTTTGCCTCCCTTGGCTAGATTCTCAACTTCATGAGGACAAGGATTGTTTCTTTTCAGACCTTCTTTATCCTCAATGCCTGTTATATCACAGTCACTCATGTGACTAATGAGAAAAATCGTAGAAACAAAGAGTTAAAACTACAGAAAAACCCTTTGGTTCAATAATACAAAACTTTCTAAAATTATTGTTGCTCAGGAATTGAACTTTGGCTGCACTTTTTATTATTTTTTTAAAATGATATCAAATTTAATTTAAATGGAAATACCTGAATGGTAAAGTAATAATAATAAAAAAAATTATAAAAGCAACTTGTTCCTTAAAGTAAGAGTTATATAGGGCATCTCTGCTAGAAGCAAAATTTAAAAAGGTCAAATATCTAAAGGCTTAGAAGTGGAAGTAAGAGCGTGAATTGTACTTCAATGCTCTTTTCTTTATATTCAGCAAACAGCTTCATTCACACCTTTCCAATTTTTCAACTGTTTTGACAAAGCCTTCAGAGGAGTTACGGCTGATGACAACCATCACAGACTAACAGGAGAAATTTTGTAAAGCATATTTTTCCCAAATTGATAAGGACATGGTGAAACTAAGCTGGATTCAAAGGAAGAATGCACAAGGACATGCTATACATAATAATGACTTATTTTAATGCTATATATAATAATGATGACTCATTCCAAAATGAGGACAGTTGTCAATAATGCCACATTCAGTAATCTATTTTACAATACCATACAATAATGACTTATAATAATGCCTTAGTTTTTCAGATATATCCATTTACTGAAATCACTAACAAAAGCAAACAAACAAACGGGGTTATAGAGGGGAAACATATAATCTAAAAATAGCACATGTTCACAGAGTGCACATATCCCAAGTACAACTATAGGCTCCGAGTAATAGTCAAAACAATAGTAAATGCATGAGTCAGACTCTACCAGTCAAATCATAAATGGGACCTTAACCGTAAATCCTTACCTTTGGATCAAGTGGGCATTGGGTGCTACAGATACTTCTTAACATCACACATATTCATGACTGTACTCATACTCCTCCATTCCTCTGCAACAGTCACCGTGTTAAAATGTGGAGACAGTTGACCCACTTGTGCTGGGAACTTGTAGAGAGAAGAAAATAAAGTAGATGATCTTGCAAAGTGTTTTGTCATTTCTAAAGATGCATGCACCAAATTACATTGAAATCGTAAGGAGTGTTTCAGGGAGAGCTATAGGATGTGGGTTCTTGTGTCATCCACAGAGATTAGGTCCAACACATACCTAAACTCTCCTCTAGGGCTTTCATAATTGTTTCCTCATTTTCCCCTCCTATGGGACCAGGAGCAACATAATGGTAAAGCAAGAAGATAAACTGAGATGCACATACCCTCTGGCACTCAATATTATCACAAGTTTGGCTTCCTGTGTCTCCTCATGTTACTTATTGATCTTAATGTCCCTCTGAAATCAGGGTACCAGGAATCTCAATCAGTTGTCATTTTCCTTTCCTAGGCCTGGAATTACCCAACAGCCTGATCATACCCCTAAGACTTTTTAAATATTTCTCTCATAATCTCCTCAGCTCAGTACATTATAATTTAATTCCAAAATGAGGATAGTTGTCAGTAATACCACATTCAATAATCTATTTTACAACTCCATGTACTTGGAACTATGAAAATATGATAATAACATTCATTCCAATAAGTCACCCTAAATTTATCATCATGAAACAAGACCTCAAGGAAGATCATTCAAAATCATCCATGTATTTGCAATTTATGGAGATAAAGCCTCTATCAATGGACTTCCCTGTGCTCAGGGTCGTCAAATTGCTGTTGAAAACCAACCAGATTTATTGCAAGCTTATTCTCATGGCTTCTAGGGAGCCCAAGTGAACTTTTACTAATAACAGGAAGGGATAAAGCAGAAAAGGGATAAACATTGATGTAAGTATTGGCTAGGTGAAAGTAACAACTCTTGTTATAAAGTGAATATTTTAAAGCAACAGAGCCTGCTGGGAATATTGTTTTATAAAATGGTGGTATTTTGTATTAACTTTTTTTAATTCAATTAGTTAACATATAGTGTACCATTAGTTTCAGATGTAGATTTCAGTTATTCACCTGTTGCATATAACACACAGTGCTCAGTACACCACATGCCCTTCTTTTTATTTATTTATTTATTTATTTATTTATTTATTTATTTATTTGACAGAGAGAGACACAGTGAGAGAGGGGACACAAGCAGGGGGAGTGGGAGAGGGAGAAGCAGGCTTCCCGCTGAGCAGGGAGCCCAATTCGGGACTTGATCCCAGGACCCTGGGACCATGACCTGAGCCAAAGGCAGACGCTTAACGACTGAGCCACCCAGGTGCCCCCCCCCCCACATGCCCTTCTTAATGCCCATCACCCAATTACTCCATCCTCCCACCCGCTTCCCCTCTAGCAGCCCTCAGTTTGTTTCCTATTGTTAAGAGTCTCTTATGATTTAAAATGGTGGTATAATCATTTATTGAGATATCCATCTCCTTTTTTCTTTAATATCAGAATGCATTGGGGGATTGGCAACAGGCAACGTAAAACAACATCAAATATTTTCCTTTCTCTTTTCTGGTTATGTTGTAGCCATATGACAAAGTAGCAGTCATAAAAGATATCATTCTCTTTTAGCTCTGTCTTTCTGCCAGAAATGTGGGCTTAATAGTGAGAACTCCAGCAGCCATTTTTGCAACCATGAATAAAAGGCCATGAAAACCTCTAAGACATTTTACTTGACTTTCTTAAGACTCTGAACCAATGCCAGAAAACACTCTCTGTAGTCTTCTTGTTAAGTGAAAAAATACAGTTAGACCACTGTGGGCAGCCTACCACATGCAGCAAAATGTAAATCTTAATTGAAATATGTCCTCTCAACTGTGCTTGAGCAACTGAGTTCTGAGATTTTCAGGTTTTCAGTCTGAAAGAGGATACCTCTGGTCCTTTGAAAGGGAAGAGAAAGGACACTCTATTCTCCATATAAGTTAAGGAAGAGAAATCTGTGCATTTAAGTGCACCATATAAAATTTATCAAGCAATCATCTCCTGACCCCTTCCTATCCAAATTACCTGACAGGCTATCCCTACTCCTCCATTCCAAATTACTGCCTTTTCCAGGATTCTGTATCACATCACAATTTCTCTTCTGCTTATTTCCTTCTTGCAAGCTGAAGTTTTGTTTTTTCTCTATCTAAAAAATCAACAATCATTGTGTAGTTCAATTCCCATTTTCCTCAAATGCATTGGTTCCTCTTATCTATTATTCTTTTCTCTCATACTCCGTGTCTTTGTCTTTATGGGTTTGTACTTTGTTTTCTTTACTGCCATTATATAATCAGATCTAATAGCTTCTTACAGAAAGTTTAAAATTCCTGCATAACCACAAGTGAGCACAAAGTCACTGATTCTTTAGCAAACCTGTAAGATATTTAAGCATATATTCAATTTCTTAACTGAGTCTTAAATGCACCTTGAGTTCTACTCTGTTCCTAGATAAACCCAAGTTCTATTTCTTACACTTTGTTAAATGACCAAATTCTTTCAGTTCATCTTCTAACATTTAAATATTAAATCAATTAAAACTTTGTACATTTCTATAAAAAATATTTGAATACAGATTTATTATTATTTTTATAGATTTATAATCAAAATTTCATCTGTTGAAGTTTTTGGAAATTTCAGATACAGTGATTAACCTAAAATGATACTGCCTCAAATACCTCTGATATCAAGCCCAAGCCCCTGACTTTAGCCACACCTGTGGTGGATAGTTCCAGGGGAAATTACACTCACTTAACACTGATAGCATCTCGTGTTCTATCTCTCATCTCATAATTTCTCCAACACAACCTACAAAAGTTTCCTCAGGTTGAACCTAAGCAATGCCCAAAAGTGTAGGAGAGTTAATGTCCTCTGAGGATGGCCCTCAGTGAAAGGGAAATAAGAACCATAGATAAAATTGCCAGTCTTCAGGTCATCATTAGGACAACTTTGAGAAGTTTCTCAGGAGCTTCCAATAAAAGCAAGCCTTCACTGTCTAGCCACAGCAATTATATCAACAATGTACATTTATGACAAATTTGCTTCTTCTCCATCTCACTCTCCCATTCTCCCACTTTTTTTATAAAGATTTTATTTATTTATTAGACAGAGAGAGACACAGCGAGAGAGGGGACACAAGCAGGGGGAGTGGGAGAGAGAGAAGCAGACTCCCCGCTGAGCAGGGAGCCCAATACAGGGCTTGATCCCAGGACCCTGGGATCATGACCTGAGCCAAAGGCAGATGCTTAACGACTGAGCCACCCAGGAGCCCCTCTCCCACTTTTTCTACCTTGGATAATCTCCCAAATAAACTAACCCCACTCAAATCCTTGTCTTACTCTTTGTTGTCAGGAGAAACGGAGCCAAAAGATGTAGCTTAATATCAAGCTCTGAATGGGCTCTTAGAGCTATTTCTGTCCAGATTTTCACAAAAAAAGGGACCTTTTAATTATCAGAAGGCTATGAATAAGCTCCAAATGGAGGGGGCAAAAGCAAAAAGTAGAAATTTTTATGTTTGATTTTTATCATGATTAATTTAATTTATTGATTATCTTAAAAAATGTTAAGATTATAAAAGTGTGGATCTGTGTAAGATAATGTCACAATGTAAGAAATGAGTTGTATAGGGGCGCCTGGGTGGCTCAGTTGGTTAAGCGACTGCCTTCGGCTCAGGTCATGATCCTGGAGTCTCTGGATCGAGTCCCGCATCGGGCTCCCTGCTCGGCGGGGAGCCTGCTTCTGCCTCTGACCCTCCCCCCTCTCATGTGCTCTCTCTCTCATTCTCTCTGTCTCAAATAAATAAATAAAACCTTTAAAAAAAAAAAAAAAAAGAAATGAGTTGTATAGTACTTTTGAGAATATTAAACCAAGTTTTCAGGTGCCATCTAATTTCTTGTTTAATCCAAACTTTGGTGTGTATTATCCTAAGGAATAGTATTTTAGAGGTTGGACAGAACAACAGAAAAATGATCCAAATTAATGAGTTTATATATCTTTTGTTGTGAAAATCAAAGTGTGATTGCTGGTTTAATACGGTAAAACTAATAATGCTTATGGACTCTATAATAAATTTTCAAATTGTATGGAGAGAATCCAAAAAACATATAATTAATTGATTTGCAAATCCTCAAAGAGCTAAAAGATCAGGTAGTGGCATGTACTGAATCAACAGCACCATAATACAGCATTTTATATGTGTGGCTAATGGATATTTTCATGAATGTTTTCTAGCTAGTCAGCCAGTACAGAGAGATATTAGGTAGGATAATTACTCACAGTTGTGTTTAATAAAATGAGAGAAAATTGTCAAATGACACTAATAATAATAATAATCCTATAGCAGGGTAAATAATTCAATGATAATTACAAGTATTAATCTAGCTTTCTTCCCTGATTATGAATCTTCTCTGCTTTATCATAATGGGAGTAGCAGATTGTCTGCAATGAATTGTGAAAACCCAGCAGTGACTTTGGCAGTGAAGTCCTCCCATCAATTTTGATAGGTTAAAATGATTCTGGTTGGTCTTGAGTAAATGTGTCAATTTTTTTTTTTCCTGTGTGTGTCATAAAAGAAAGAAGCAATAGTAAATTCTTGCTGTTATTCCACGGAGCCAATAAAATCATACTGCCAACAAGGGGCAGTTGACACCGTAAGTGTAGTTAACTATCTTGAAACACTAGACCTGGAAATAAAATTCCAATATTTCACATAACCTTGCTTTTTTGATAGAAAAAAACCATTATACTGCTTACATTTAGGACCCTGCTGTTTTGTTGCTATTTTGAACATGACTATTGTAAACATGTGTGTGTGTGTGTGCATATATATATATATATATATATATATATATATACATTTTTTTTTCCTGTGCAACAAATTCATTTAGACATAAATTTGGATTGCAAATCATCTTCTTTTTGGGGGGTGGTGGTGGTGTTGGTGGCTAGTTTTACAAATTAAAAGGACTAAAAGAAAAGAAGAAAATGTTTTGTATTACAACATATTTACATTTGACCAAAACATTTGTTTACTATAATACTGACTAATGTGTAGTACTGTACTTTGTGTATTCTTATATATTATTTTTTAATTTTTTAATTTTATTTTATTATGTTATGTTAATCACCATACATTACATCATTAGTTTTTGATGTAGTGTTCCATGATTCATTGTTTGCATATAATACCCAGTGTTCCATGCAATATGTGCCCTCCTTAATACCCATTACCGAGCTAACCCATTCCCCCACCCCCCTCCCTTCTAAAACCCTCAGTTTGTTTCTCAGAGTCCATGGTCTCTCATGGTTCGTCTCCCCCTCCGATTTCCCCCCTTTGTTTTTCCCTTCCTAATTTTTTTTTTTAAACATATAATAAATTATTTGTTTCAGAGGTACAGGTCTGTGATTCATCAGTCTTACACAATTCGCAGCGCTCAGCATAGCACATACCTTCTGAATGTCCAACACACAGCCAACCAATCCCTCGCAGCTCCCTCCACTCCAGCCACCCTCAGTTTGTTTCCTGAGATTAAGAGACTCTTACGGTTTGTCTCCCTCTCTGGTTTCATCTTGTTTCATTTCTCCCTCCCTTCCCCTATGATCCTCTGTCTTGTTTCTCAAATTCTTCATATCAGTGAGATCCTATGATACTTGTATTTCTCTGACTGACTTATTTCACTTAGCATAGTAACCTCTAGTTCCATCCACGCCATTGCAAATGGCAAGATTCCATGTTCTTTTGATGGCTGCATAATATTCCGTTGTATATATACACCACTTCTTCTTTATCCATTCATTTGTCGAAGGACATCTTGGCTCTTTCCCTAGTTTGGCTATGGTGGACATTGCTGCTATAAACATAAGGGTGCACGTACCCCTTCAGATCCCTACATTTGTATCTTTGGGGTAAATATCCAGTAGTGCAATTCCTGGGTTAAAGGGTAGCTCTATTTTCAATTTTTTGAGGAACTTCCATACTGTTTTCCAGAGTGGCTGCACCAGCTTGCATTCCCACCAACACTGTAGGATGGTTCCCCTTTCCCTGCATCTTCGCCAACAATCTGTTGTTTCCTGACTTGTTAATTTTAGCCATTCTGACTGGTGTGAGGTGGTATCTCATTGAGGTTTTAATTTGGATTTCCCTGATGCTGAGTGATGTTGAGCACTTTTTCATGTGTCTGTTGGCCATTTGAATGTCTTCTTTGCAGAAATCTCTGTTCATGTCTTCTGCCCATTTCTTGATTGGATTATCTGCTCCTTGGATGTTGAGTTTAATAAATTCTTTATAGGTTTTGGATACTAGCCCTTTATCTGGTATGTCATTTGTGAATATCTTCTCCCATTCTGTCAGTTGTCTTTAGGTTTTGTTGACTGTTTCCTTTGCTGTGCAAAAGTTTTTATCTTGAGAAAGTCCCAATAGTTCATTTTTCCCTTTGCTTGCCTTGTCTTTAGTGATGTATCTAAGAAGAAGTTGCTATGGCTAAGGTCGAAGAGGTTGCTGCTTGTGTTCTCCTCAAGGATTTTGATGGATTCCTGTCTCATTTTTAAGTCTTTCATCCATTTTGAGTTGACCATAGAATTGAGGGTCCATTTCTGGGCTCTCTATTCTGTTCCATTGATCTATGTGTCTGTTTTTGTGCCAGTACCATACTGTCTTGATGATGACAGATTTGTAATAGAGCTTGAAGTCTGGAATTGTGATGTCACCAGCTTTGCTTTTCTTTTTCAACATTCCTCTGGCTATTCGGGTTCTTTTCTGGTTCCATACAAATTTTAGGATTATTTGTTCCATTTCTTTGAAAAAAGTGGATGGTATTTTGATAAGGATTGCTTTAAATGTGTAGATTGCTCTAGGTAGCATAGACATTTTCATAATATTTGTTCTTCCAATCCATGAGCATGGAATATTTTTCCATTTCTTTATGCTTTCCTCAATTTCTTTCATGAGTATTCTATAGTTTTCTGAGTACAGATTCTTTGCCTCTTTGGTTAGATTTATTCCTAGGTATCTTATGGTTTTGGGTGCAGTTGTAAATGGGATTGACTCCTTAATTTCTCTTTCTTCTGTCTTGTTGTTGGTGTATAGAAATGCCACTGATTTCTGTGGATTCATTTTATATCCTGCCACTTTACTGAATTCCTGTATGAGTTCTAACAGTTTGGGGTTGGAATCTTTTGGGTTTTCCACATAAAGTATCATATCATCTGCAAAAAAGTGAGAGTTTCCCATCCTCTTTGTCGATTTGGATGCCTTTTATTTCTTTTTGTTGTCTGATTGCTGCAGCTAGGACCTATAGTACTATGCTGAACAGCAGTGGTGATAGTGGACATCCCTGCTGTGTTCCTGACCTTTCGAGGAAAGATCTCAGTTTTTCCCCATTGAGAATGATATTTGCTGTGGGTTTTTCCTAGATGGCTTTTATGATATTGAGGTGTGTACCCTCGATCCCTACACTGTGAAGAGTTTCATCATGAAAGGATGCTATACTTTGTCAAATGCTTTTTCTGCCTCTATTGAGAGGATCATATGGTTCTTGATCTTTCTTGTATTAATGTATTATATCACATTGATTGATTTGCTGATGTTGAACCAACCTTGCAGCCCAGGAATAAATACCACTTGGTCGTGGTGAATAATCCCTTTAATGTACTGTTGGATCTTATTGGCTAGTATTTTGGTGAGAATCTTTGCAGCCATGTTCATCAGGGATATTGGTCTGTAATTCTCCTTTTTGATGGGGTCTTTGTCTGGTTTGGGGATCAAAGTAATTCTGGCCTCATAAAATGAGTTTGGAAGTTTTCCTTCCATTTCTATTTTTTTTGGAACAGTTTCAGAAGAATAGAGGTATTAATCCTTCTTTAAATGTTTGATAGAATTCCCTTGGGAAGCCATCTAGCCCTGGGCTCTTGTTTGTTGGGAGATTTTTGATTATTGCTTTAATTTCTGTACTGGTTATGGGTCTGTTCAGGTTTTCTATTTCTTCCTGGTTCAGTTTTGGTAGTTTAGACATCTCTAGGAATGCATCCATTTCTTCCAGATTATCTAATTTGCTGTCATATAATTGCTCATAATATGTTGTTATACCTGTTTGTATTTCTTTGGTGTTGGTTGTGATCTCTCCTCTTTCATTCATAATTTTATTTATTTGGGTCGTTTATCTCTTTCTCTCTCTCTCTCTCTCTTTTTTTTTTTTTTGATAAGACTGTCCAGGGGTTTATCAATCTTATTATTCTTTCAAAGAACCAGCTCCTAGATTCTTTGATCTGTTCTACTGTTCTTTTGGTTTCTATTTCATTGATTTCTGCTCTGATCTTTATGATTTCTCTTCTCCTGCTGGGTTTAGGCTTTATTTGCTGCTCTTTTTCCAACTCCTTAGGTAAAGCATTAGGTTGTGTATTTGAGAACTTTCTTGTTTCTTGAGAAAGGCTTGTATTGCTATATACTTTCTTGTTAGGACTGCCTTTGCTTCATCCCAAAGATTTTGTTATGTTATGTTTTCATTTTCACTGTTTCCATGAATTTTTAAAATTCTTCTTTAATTTCCTGGTTATGAAAAGTTATGTTTTCATTTTCACTTGTTTCCATGAATTTTTTAAATTCTTCTTTAATTTCCTGGTTGACCCATTCATTCTTTAGTAGGATGCTCTTTAGCCTCCATGTATTTGAGTTATTTCTGACTTTCCTCTTGTGATTGAGTACTAGTTTCAAAGCATTATGGTCAGAAAACATGCAGGGAATGATCCCAATCTTTTGATACCAGTTGAGACCTGATTTGTGACCCAGGATGTGATCTATTCTGGAGAATGTTCCATGTGAACTTGAGAAGAATGTGTATTCTGTTGCTTTGGGATGGAATGTTCTGAATATATCTGTGAAGTCCATTTGTTCCAGTGTGTCATTTAAAGCCTTTATTTCCTTGTTGATGTTTTGCTTAGATGATCTGTCCATTTCAGTGAGGGGGGGTGTTAAAGTCCCCTACTATTATTGTATTTTTATTGATGTGTTTCTTTGATTTTGTTATTAATTGGCTTATATATTTGGCTGCTCCCATCTAAGGGGCATAGATATTTAAAATTGTTAGATCTTCTTGTTGGATAAATGCTTTAAGTAGGATATAATGTCCTTCCTCACCTCTTATTATAGTCCTTGGTTTAAAATCTAAAATGTCTGATATAAGGATTGCCACCCAAGCTTTCTTTTGATGTCCATTAGCATGGTAAATGGTTTTCCACCCCCTCACTTTCAATCTTGGGGTGTCTTTAGGTCTAAAATGAGTCTCTTGCAGACAGCATATTGATGGGTCTTGTTTTTTTTATCCAATCTCATACCCTGTGTCTTTTGATTGGGGCATTTAGCCCCTTTACATTCAGGGTAACTATTGAAAGATATAAATTTAGTGCCATTGTATTGCCTGTAAGAACTGTTACTCTATATTGTCTCTATTCCTTTCCTATGTTACTTTTAGGCTCTCTCTTTGCTTAGAGGACCCCTTTCAATATTTCTTGTAAGGCTGGTTTCGTGTTTGCAAATTCCTTTAGTTTTTGTTTGTCCTGGAAGCTTTTTATCTCTCCTTGTATTTTCAATGACTGCCTAGCTGTATATAGTATTCTTGGCTGCATATTTTTCTCATTTAGTGCTCTGAATATATCATGCCAGTCCTTTCTGGCCTGCCAGGTCTCTGTGGATAGGTCTGCTGCCAATCTAATGTTTCTACCATTGTAGTTACAGACCTTTTGTCTGAGCTGCTTTCAAGATTTTCTTTTTGTCTCTGAGACTTGTAAGTTTTACTGCTAGACGTCATGGTGTTGACGTATTTTTATTGATTTTGAGGAGGGTTCCCTGAGCCTCCTGGATTTTGATGCCTGTTTCCTTCCCCAAATTAGGGAAGTTCTCCACTATAATTTGCTCCAATATACTTTCTGTCCCTCTCTCTCTTTCTTCTTCTTCTGGGATCCCAATTATTCTAGTATTGTTTCATCTTATGATATCACTTATCTCTCAAATTCTGCCCTCATGATGCAGTAATTGTTTATCTCTCTTTTTCTCAGCTTCTTTTTCTCCATCATTTGGTCTTCTATATCACTAATTCCCTCTTCTGCCTCATTTATTGTAGGAGTTAGAGCCTCCATTTTTTATTGCACCTCATTAATTTTTTTTTTGATTTCAACTTGCTTAGATTATAGTTCTTTTATTTCTTCAGGAAAGGATTTTCTAGTATCTTCCATGCTTTTTTCAAGGCCATCTAGTATCTTTATAATCATCATTCTGAACTCTAGTTCTGACATCTTACTAATGTCTGTTGATTAGATTCCTGGCAGTCGGTATTGCCTCTTGTTCTTTTTTTTGAGTTGAGTTTTTCCATTTTGTCATTTTGTCCAGAGAAGAATAGATGAATGAGAGAACAAAATACTAAAAGGGTAACAATGACCCCAGAAAAATATACAGTAAACAAATCAGAAGAGACTCGAAACCAGGGGAGAAAGAAAGGGAAAGGAAAAAAAAAAAGAATATGATCAGGCTGGTGAATAGATCAGAGCCACACACTAGATTTTGGGTGTATTTTGGTGTGTTAGAAGAAACTGCCTCCTAAAATTTTAAAGAAAGAATAACATATATGTACAAAAATAAGGATAAATACAATGAAGGGATGGAATATGACTGTAAAGATGAAAATTATAATCAATTTTAAAAAAAGAATTGATAAGATAAGAAGTTGGTTGAAAAAAGAAAGAAGAAAAATGAATAAACAACAACAACAAGAACAACAACAAAAAAGGGAGAGAATGTGATCAGGGAGGAGACTAGAAC
This sequence comes from Neomonachus schauinslandi, assembly GCF_002201575.2. NCBI lineage: Eukaryota > Metazoa > Chordata > Mammalia > Carnivora > Phocidae > Neomonachus > Neomonachus schauinslandi. Next base: position 177,240,870 of record NC_058404.1, read on the forward strand.
AAAGCCATATACTAGAGATTTAGGGCATATTTTGGTCTGTTAGAAGAAACTGTATTCCAAAATTTTAAAGAGGGAAAAATTTCTATATATATAAAAAATAAGTTTCCTACAATGAAGGGATAGAATACGACTCTAAAAATGAAAATTAAAAAAAGATTTTTAAAAAAGGAATTGATAAGGTAAGATTTGGTTGAAATAGGGAAAAGAAAAATACAAAAAAAATAGAAAAAGAAAAAAATAAAGAGAATTTTAAAAAATTAACTTTGAAAGACTAAAGAATCATGGGAAACAAAGCCATGAGATCTATGTGCTGTATTACCCAAGCGCTGGAGTTCTGTAGTTCTCATTGATTGGTAAACTTGGTCTTCACTGGATGTTCTTGCTTCTGTAGTTCTCATTGATTGGTAAACTTGGTCTTCACTGGATGTTCTTGCTGATCTTCTGGAGGAGGTGCCTGTTGTAGTGATTCTCAAGTGTCTTTGCCTGAGGCAGAATTGCACGGCCCTTGTCAGGGGACAGGCTAAGTAATCTGCTTGGGTTTGCTCTCGATAGCTTTTGTTCCCTGAAAGCTTTCCGTACAGCTTTGGAGGATGAGAATGAAAATGGTGGCCTCCCAATCTCTGCCCCGGAGGAGCCAAGAACTTGGGGCCCCACTCCTCAGTGAGCTCCCAGAGAATCACAGTCAATCACTCCTGTCTCCCTGGTCTCCGGCTGCCCTCCATGCTCACCCAGCCTATGACTGAGCATTTCTATCTCTGGCACATGACCCTGTTTGGAGTCTCCAAACCCAGCAGATTCCTGTGGTGTGCTGCTATGCCACTCCTCCTGGGGGAGGTGGGGGAGTATCCCTGGATCTGCCCCTTGTTGGGTCCCTGCTGTGAGATTAGTGGCCCGATTATGCTGTGGATCAGTTTATGACCACCCCAAGCTGAGAGCCCACTTCTTGGCTCCATCTTTGTAGCTGCTTCCCTGCTCTAATACCTGGGAGCTCTACCACACTCAGACAACCCCAATCTTTCTGTGACCCTGAGGGTCCTGAACCACACAGTCCCAGCGAGGGTTCCACCCCCCACTTAGCCACAGAGCAACATCCCTCAGTGGAGCAGACATCTAAAAGTTCAATATTGTGCTCTGCTGCTCTCACTTGCCAGTAGCCGGCTGATGGAGGCCCCCCCCCCTGCGATCCATCTTCCCAAATATCGCCTGGGACTCACTTCTCTGCATGCCCTACCTTCCAGAAAGTGGTTGCTTTTCTGTTCATAGAACTGCTGCTATTCTTTTCTTCAATCTCCTGTTGATTTTGTATGTGTTCAGAATGGTTTGATACCTATCTAGTTGAATTCCTGGGACCAGATGAAATTTACATCTCCTATTGCTCCACCTCTTATTTTTGTACTTTTGTAAATTAAAATGACTGAATAGCAGAACAAGAATTTAAGTGATAACTATTGTAAATTTTACCAAAACTGACTTTTGTCAAACTTGTTTTTGTCATCATATATGTCAAGTATTTTTCTCAGATTTATTTTTAGAATATGCTTATATAATGAATATTTAAACTGATACCTATTATAAAAATGTTGCAATTCCTTTAAGAAACATTAAGTATATTGGATCAATCTATTTCTTTAATTTGTTGAAGACATTTTTGGCTTGTTTCCAATACTTTCTTACTGGTTAATCAATGAACGTGAAGTAGTCTGAATTTCAGTATTATATGGCACTTTCCCTTTAACTGATGAACATAGTGAAGATATATGTATGTGTGTGTATATATATATACACACATATATATATTTCAAAAGATCTTTGATAAAGTGGCAAAGGCAATACACGAGCAATTATAATCTTTTCAACAAATGGCTCTGGAGTAATGGGGAATCTCTATGTAAAAATAAAATAAAATAAAATGAATCCAGGCAGATATTGTATGCTCTTCACAAAAATTAATTCAAATTGGATTATAAACCTAAACATAAAACATGTAGAAGATAATATAGAAGAAAACTTAGTTGACCTTAGGTTTAGAAATAACTCTTTAGGTACAATAACACAGGTACTACCCATGAAAGAAAGATTGTTAAGAATTGTATTCTGTTTTGCCATATTATGTTTGCAATGTAATTAGTAAAGATTCTGCATATATTAACACCCAACCACTTCTACCTCATCTGCATGTCCATCACAGACCCTGTATGATTTCTATTCATTGCTATATTGTGACCAAAAGATTGTCTGATATAGTCCTATATTTATTCAGGTAGATGCTTAAACTACAGTTTATTTGCTTGCTCATGATCAGTATGTCTGAAAGATGGTAACTATTGCATCAGATATGACTATTGAAAAATATTATTAGTGCCTGATACACTGTGATGAAATAGCTAAGTCAATTCATCATGTGTTAATTAAATTAGAAAAGAAGAAATTCCTTTGGATTTGTCCTTTGTTAGGAGTTTAAAAAAAAATAATTCCTTGGGATTGTTTTTGTGTAATATCTATCACATGCCTCAACTTTTAAATTTGGATGTACAAAAGAATTACCAGAATGGGGTTAGAAAATATTGTTATGAAATGTTTTTAGTCCTGTTATATTATGTTAACTTGAGAAATATGGGTTATTTTTATTAGCATTTCCCACTTTCTACATGCCCTTACTGATGTCATGTTTTTCCCACTCTTTTTATAGTGGTTGTTATTTCCTTCATGATCAATAACAATCAATGAAAATTCATAACATTAATTTTCTTTGGGAAAACAATATTTTAGAAAGAATCCATGATCAAAAATTTTAGCCATTGTTCATCCAGTAGGTGAGAATATCAATATTCCTGAAATTTCAAGAAATAGAGCTTATTAATTGTGTTGGAAAATGTTGATTGTCTCTGAACTTAGAGGTGTATATTTCAATTTAAAATGTATTTTGAATTGAAAACAAGATTTTACTGAAGTCTCATCATCCCACTTTATATCAGGGCTCCAGTGCATTCTAATTTATTTATAGAAAATATCACTAACTTGAATGTCACTTTTCCTATTGCATTTATACTGGAACCTCAACTATTCAAAGATGTCAGATCTGGAAAGCACTACCATTCTATAATTTCTGTTTCCTAGGAGGAATGGATATACCATTTTAGCATAATTATCCAACAGTATTCAAAACCATCGTGAATTTTTAAACACAGTTATTACACCCTAAAAATCAAGTATTAAAATGTAAAAACAACAAAATCTCTGTCAGGTTGTAAAGGAAATGCACCTACACAGACAGGTTTTAAAACTTTCTAACTTAAGGAATTTGATAGCACAGCCTCAGGGTAGTAGATTCAGGGCCTACAATATACTTCGCGGGAGACAGTAAGGAGGGCTCTGTGTCACTTTTTGCCAAAGGCTGACCTAATAGTGCTTCGGGCATTGTTTGTTTGTTTTTGAAAATACTTCACTGGCCTTATTCGGAAAGTGCAGTTTGGAAATCTGTATAAATTAAGAATGATCTTTTTCTATGTTTGTATTTTACTACATCAAATTAACATAGTTGGACAGAATTTCACTGAATTAAGCATTGTTAGGAGACATGTAAATTAGTGCTACTCAAAGTAGTTGCTCTTTGAACTATGTGCTATTGGTCCAGGATTAGATAAGGAGCTTGAAAGAAAACGTAAATCATTACTTCCTTTTTTGAGAGAGTTTTGGTTTTTTTTTTTTTTTTTGGTTAACTGAAATAAACAATGTATTTAGTCACAGAGTGATTTGCCTTTTTGCACAAACTCCCTATCTCCTTGTGAAGTATAACAAATATTTCATGAACCTTCATTGATCTTCACTTTCTGTTACACTGCTATAATGTACATTCAGAGCTGCCGGTTAAAAGTGCTACAGTTGAGATGAAATGTCGTGTGTTTACTTTGCACCCAGTTAGGATGAACATAGTAATTTTTTAAGACACAATGAAGAAAAACATTTTTGACAATGAGTCCCAGTTTTAAAAAATCACATGCCATTCAATCCAAATTGTAGACTTTGATTGGTGACTAAACACTTCTTACGTGGGTAACTTGATGTAATGCACCCAGGGTAATTTTACAGAGATTATTTTTTTCTTATCAATGCTCAATTATTCTGCCTAGCAATGCAGAGAAAACTAACTAAAATAAACTCATGTTAATTTTGGTCGTTACAAACTTAAAATTGATTAATTTCCATAGTTATATATGTATATTTATATTTGGATTGTTTAAAACGTTCACAATTTACATTAAGTATATTCACATTAAACATATATTCTGTGTATACCTTGGAAAAATTATACTGAAAATTAAAATGAAAATGACATTGTATATATCTGTTGGAAGCAGCCTGTCCCATTTCCCCTTACTATACAAGTTGTGTCAAGTAATTTTTAAAGTCCCTACTGCATAACAAATCGATTCTTTTTTAGAATAGGTAGTAATGTTCTTATTTCTAAATAAGAGCTGGTCTACAAGTGCCTTTGCAGCTATATTTTTTTCTAAGTGGCTTCATCATCTTGAACTGAAGAAGCTCAGAACACTACACATCAAAATAATGTATTTTGACATAATTAGCCATCAGGGAAATGCAATGAAAACTACAATGAGATATCACTACACACTTATCAGAATGGCTAAAATAAAATATAATGGCAAGACCAAAATGTTGTGAGGACAGAGAAAAAAATATTCTGTTTGATGATACACTGTAACAAGTTGTACCATAACTTAACCAAGGGGTATTTGCAAACTCGTCTCAGATGGGTGTAATGTCAAATTTGTTTTTCTTTTTTTGTTGTTGTTTTTTTTAAGATTTTATTTATTTATTTGACAGAGAGAAAGAGCGAGAGCAGGAACACAAGCGGGGGAGTGGGAGAGGGAGAAGCAGGCTTCCCACTGAGGAGGGAGCCCAATGCGGGGCTCAATCCCAGGATCCTGGGATCATGACCTGAGCTGAAGGCAGATGCTTAATGACTGAGTCACCCAGGCGCCCCTCAAATTTGTTTTTCTAAGCAATGTTTTGGGTCACTTACCACTTTTCAAGGATATAAAATGCTATCATCTTACTTAAAACTGTGAAATTTGGTCAGATTTAAATTTAAATTTGTGTTAAAACACGTTCTGCAAACTGTGTTAAACTTTGACATTTGTTCCCTCTGTTCAGTGAATAAAACTATATTTTATTCTGAAAAATACAATTATTTTCATTCTGAAAAAAATATCCCTTTTTCCTCTTATGATAGTTATTAATGTGAACTAATAGTAGAATTTGATATGGTTTCACATGACCATATTTACTGTATATAATCAAATTAAATAATAAATATAATGTATTTCTTTGGACAATTTTTAAAGACCTGTCTATTCTTTAAAAAAAAAAAAAAACAGAGATACACTGCTTTTGTATATTGTATATAACCTCAGATAAATTTTGACAAATCATAATTTATCAAAATTACATCTACTTAAAAAGCACATTTTTGATGTAAAAGCATCAAAAATAAAAATAAACACAAACACACATATACACACAAAACCCATGTGTTGACAAATTACAATGGCTATACCAATAGGTTAGGCATTCCACAGTTAAGTGCTATCAAAATTTCCATTAGTGACAAAAAGATTAACATCAAAATGGCCTGATTTTCCAGAATCCAAGAAAAAGCCACTTAGGATTTATTTAAAGATAAAGATTTGAACAAATACTCCTTAAATTTAGGAAATTCAGAACATAAGGATTAAAGAAATATTTGCAGTGCTTATTATATTCAATCCTTCCTCCAAAATATGCCTTTAAAGACATAATTCTGTTTTCTCTATTTAAATTGAGTTGTCCTCCAAAAAAGTTTTCTTAAATGTGTTGCTCTGTATGATAAATGTTCCAAGACCTAACATGCTTCATTGGATTTTTATTGTGCTCTCAAATTTAATCAATAGTTTGGCTTGATGTATAATATCTAGTTTCAAATATCTTTTCCATCTATACATAAAAAAGCACACACACAGCTGTCTTTTTTATATGCTCTACTATTGAGAATTCTGCTGTCAGTATTATTCTTGTACACTTTAGGTGATCTGTTCTTTCTCCTGCACATCATTTATGCTCTTCTCTGTCTTTGATATTCTTAAAACTCACCATAATATATACAAGTGTTTTTTCTGATCTCTCATGTTTGACGTTCTTTCAGTCTGTTATCTTTCATCTTTTTTTTAATTATCCAAAATTTATGTCTGGACTTATTTAGATATTTTCTTCTTTATTTTGTTTTTCCTCTTCTGCTGCATTTTGGCAGAGGTCATTAATCTGTTTTTTTTTTAACTCATTTATTCATTTTACAGCTATATTCATCTTACTCTCCATTTATTGCATCCTTTATTTCAACAATTTTCACTTAATTTATATTCACAGCATAGTATCTTTCTTTTCTCCCTGTATGTATATCCTTATTTTATCATATTACTTATAAGCTATTTTTCTGTCTGTTCCAGTAACACTTCAATTGGCATATAGAGTCCACCATATCATCTTTTTTAGGTAAGTGATTGTACTTTTCATGTGCATAGTTATTTTTGGCCCATGAGTTCAACTTCTCTTAGGATCATCAGGCCTCTGTAAAGTCAGAATATGCTAGGATTTTCTAAGCAACAACAAAAAGCCATAAAACCTGGTAGCTTAATTATGTTTTCTTTCTCATTCACTCAAAATATTACATACTGAGCAGCTCCCTTTTTTCTTGTAGCTATAGTGTTTGGAAAAACTTGACTTCTGATATCACTGTGATATGGTGAATTAGTCAGGGTTTTTCAGAGAATCAGGAAGAGAAAAAATGGAAGATATTCTCCAGGGCCAACTCTGGAAGTGGCTATTAAAACATCTGTCCAAATCCCATTGAACAAAACTCAACAATGTACCCCTAATGAAATACAAAGAAGACTGTGTATATTTCCAGGCACACACATCTCACTTGACCTAATGATGTGCACCAATGAAAGACTGAAGGCCAATCACCACTCCATGGAAGAACTGGAGAATTTAACAATAAATTTACTAATGAAGCCAAGAATTCAGAATCACAAATACTTCGGAATTAATAATGACCACCTTCACTTGATGCTACTCTATAAGGCAAATCCTATGATTGTGTTTCAATTTTAAATTCTTTCAATTTTAAATCCTTAAATCCTTATGAAGAAGCATCATTTGGAGAAGCAGTTTTCATAATTTATCATCCATCGGCCCTAAGTGTTTAGCGGAAAAAGTATGGAGGAATAATGCCTTAGGGAGCTAGTCTCTCTAAAGAATTTTCAAGTCTTTACCTCTTCAAGGCTTTTGCACAGTTCTGATAGCCTCTTTACGTTCCAGCTGATTTCTGCAGTGAAGGGTCTGTTAAAAACTGTCCCAAAACCAGGAAGAGAACTTGAAACATATCAGTCAAGAACAACTTTGTGTCTGTTCAGGAATTTATCATGATTTCTTTGTTTTTTGTTAATATCTGAAGTAGTTCTATGTTGCACTTTCATGGTTTCTCCAGAACTGATTTTGGAGGAGGCATCCAGTTCTAGCCAGTTCCATATTTTGGCGAAAACTATAATGCCAAAAAAAAACGTATTGTTATACCAGTTATCCATGTCTATTAACTGACATATCACAATAGAAATAACACAAATTGTTGCTCTTTATTAATACCTTTATTAATACAAAAAGATATGTCATATTTTCTCTTATTTTTTTCCAAATATTTTACATTATGTGAATGGGTCAGATATGTATGAAATTACATTGAAAGTTTTTTAAATATCAGCAAATACTTTCATTTAAATGCAATTTTGAACGAAATCTACTTTTCCAAACACCACTTTTTATCCTGTGTTTTTTTTTTAATTTTTAGCTAGATTATAAATGTTAGATCAAAAAATGATTAATAGATGTAGGTTCAAGTTATTATGTTCCATTAAAAATGATTCAGTCTTTGATGAACATCTGTTTGGTAATATGTTGTATCCAGATATAGTAAATTAATGACATATACAAAATTATAGGGAAATGACACCTTCCATTCCTTTATGAGTAGAGCTTTTAAAATACTATTTGTCACAACCTGTCATCTTGTCATTATGTAGCATTATGTAGCATTTAAAAGATGTATACCTTTCACTTTAAAGTCCTTTAAAAATCTAAAATATGACTTTCTATGGTTTGTGGTTCCATATTCCTTTATTGTCAATATGAACAAATCCATATGCTTTGATTCAAAGGTAATAAATTCCTCTTATTTGGAAAAATGATGTTTATTTTCATTCTCTCACCCTTAGCAAGTTTCATTTTAGTACACTTCAGAGTTATAATTTCATGCTTATTAAAAACATTATGATCTACATAGATGAATGAAACTTTTATTAAATTATTTACCAAAAAAATCTGTTATTTTTAAAAATGTATTTCCTTTGAGATGTTATTTTAGAGTGTTCAGAGAAGATCTAGGACTGTGGTATTATGCAGTTTTTAAATAGGTATGAATTGGTTGCTTATATGATTGCTTCTTAAAGCCTCATGTATTTGGTCCATTATATGCTATAAAATATTTTGAAAGTAAATTTAAGGTATGTTTTACATAGTTTATTTTTTGGAGAAAAATTTTTGTCAAAATGATTTATGAAATTCAGTATTCTTTCAACATTAATTTATTCCAAAATTTACGAAATGTCTATTGAACCTATTATATGGCAGATATTACTTTAGGCTACACTGGTAAATGAAACACTTGGCTTTGTAGAACTTTTATTTTATTGGGGGAGACAAATAAAAGCTACAAACCTTAATAAAAAAAAATTGCAGTGTATTCAAAATGGGGAAAAAATTAGATCAGGGTGAGAAAATCAAGATTGCGAGGCAGGGATGGGGTGTTAAAATTTTTAATAGGAAGATCAGGGTAGTTACAATGAAGATGACAATTGAGCAAAGGTATGAAAAGGTGATGGATTTGCCCAGAACTATCAGCAATAAGGTCACTCCAGACAAAGGGATTGGTTATCTTAAAGGCCATAAGGTTGGATCATGCTTGGTATATCTGAGGAATAGCAAGGAGACCACTGTGAGTGACTGAAGAGTAGCAGGGAAAGAGGTCACAGAGGTTAAATGAGTGGCTAGATCATGTAAAAGCTTAGATGTCATTGCAAAACTCTGGCTTTTATATTTGAAAACTTACTGTGTGAATTTCTGCTAATAACTGAGAGTTCAAATGTCCATAAAACTTCAAGGATACTTATTCTAGTAAGATAGAATAAGAAAAAGAGTTCGTATTTCCACATGGTGTAACAAATGCTAGGAGATCCAAGTATAAGAAGTTCTGGGAGCACAAAAGAAAGCACCAAAATCAGACTCATATATTTGGTGGCTTTCTGTGACTGTACATTGTTTGTATTTTCTAGATTTTTATAGTAATGGAATCACACAGTATATACTATTTATTGCCTGGCTTTTCTTTTCTCAGCATAATTACTTGAGAATCTCCAAATTGTAAATATCAATAGTTCATTTTTATGCTGAGTAGTATTCTCTTGTATGGATATATCATAACTTGTCTTTGCTCTGTTGATGGACATTTGCATTGTTTCCAATTCTTAACAGTAAAGCTGCTATGAAATTCATATACAAGTTCTTGTATGAACATAGGGTTTGTTTCTCTTGAGTAAATGCCTAGGAGTAAAATGGCTATTCATGGATTCTGTAAAATGCTTTACATTTTAAAAAGTTTCAAACTATTTTCCAAAGTGGTTGTATCATGATATAGGCCATCAACAGTTTAGATTTCCCGTTGCTTCACAACCTAGCTCAGATGAGGTATAATTAGCTTTTATAATTTCAGGTATTCTAATAGATATGTAAGCATATCTTGTTGTGATTTTAATTTGTATTTCTTTAATGTATAAATGTTGAGGAATTTTTCATGTGCTTATAAGCCATCCATATACCTTTGGTGAGATGTCTCTTTAATTATTTTCTTCACATAAAAAATGGATACTCTGTTTAGTTATTAGTAAGGTTTTTTTATTTTTATTTATTTTTTAATAATCTGAGTAGATGTCCATTATTAGATATATTATTTGCAAATCCCTTCTCTAACCTTACGGCTTCTTGATGGAGCTTCAGTAGCTGTGTTTTTCAAGAAATATGCTACTTCTCTCAATCCTGATACAGGGAGGTATGACTAGAACATTATCAATGTTGACCTTCCCAAAGTAAGTCATGGATTAATATATATGTAGTCTGTGGTTATTGGGAGTGTTCTATAATATCAATCATTTCTAGTTAGTTGATAATTTTGTTCAAGTCTTATATATCTTACTAATTTGATGACCATTTGTCTATATAATATTAAAATAAAGGTGTTGAAATTTTCTGACATAATTGACATTTTTTTCCACTTATCTTCTAAGGTATTTTTTTTTTTTCCATATATCTCCAAATCTGTTATTAGGTATATAAAAGTCAAGAATTATTATACTCTCCTGATGAATTGACTCTTTTACTCTTTTATAATTTTGAATTGATCTTCTTTATGTCTGATAATGAAATTTGCTCTAAAATCCACTTTTCATTATCTTGATATAACAACGAAAGCTTTAGTGTGATTAGTGTTAATATAGCATATATTTTTCTTTTACTTTATAAAGCACTTTCCATATTTAATCTTGACAAATAACGGAAGCAGCTTTTTGACTCTTGAAGCATCTTTCTAGATCATCTTTTTTTTTTTTTTTTTAAATGAAGGAGCAGCAGTTTTTATTGAGGGATCTGAACTGAAAATAGGTTTAGAAGGTAATTTTAAAAAATAAATAGCCCTTCTCTCTCTTCTTCTTCTGGGATCCTGATTATTCTAATATTGTTTTGTCTTATGGTATCACTTATCTCTTGAATTCTGCCCTTGTGATCCAGTAGTTGTTTATCTCTCTTTTTCTCACCGTCTTTATTTTCCATCATTTGGTCTTCTATATCACTAACTCTCTCTTCTGCCTCATTTATCCTAGCAGTTAGAGCCCCCATTTTTGATTACACCTCATTAATAGCCTTTTTGATTTTGACTTGGTTAGAATATTATGCAGCCATCAAAAGGAATGAAATCTTGCCATTTGCAACGACGTAGATGGAAACAGAGAGTATTATGCTAAGCGAAACAAGTCAATCAGAGAAAGACAAGTATCATATGATCTCACTGATATGAGGAATTCTTAATCTCAGGAAACAAACTGAGTGTGGCTGGAGTGGTGGAGGGTGGGAGGGCAGGGGTGGCTGGGGGATAGACATTGGGGAGGGTATGTGTTATGGTGAGCGCTGTGAATTGTGTAAGACTGTTGAATCACAGACCTGTACCTCTGAAACAAATAATACATTATATGTTAAAAAACAGAAGATAGTAGGAAGGGAAAATTGAAGGGGGGAAATCGGAGGGGGAGATGAACCATGAGAGACTATGGAATCTGAGAAACAAACCGAGGGCTCTAGAGGGGAGGGGGGTGGGGGGATAGGTTAGCCTCGTGATGGGTACTAAAGAGGGCATGTACTCAATGGAGCACTGGGTGTTATACACAAACAATGAATCGTGGAACACTACATCTAAAACTAATGATGTAATGTATGGTGATTAACATAACATAATAAAATTAAAAATAAATAAATAGCAAAAATAACAAAAAAAAGACCTTTTTAAAAAAATTTTTTTTTTTTTTCTTTTTTTTTTTTTTTTGGCTCATAAACAACAGAAATTTATTTCTCACAGTTTGGAGACTGAAGTCTGAGATCAGGGTGACAGGTAGGGTTCTGGTGAGGGGCCTCTTCCAGGTGGCAGACTGCTGACTTCCTGCATCCTCGCATGGTGGGAGGAGCTGGGGAGCTCTGTGGGATCTTTTTTTTTTTAATTTTTTTTATTATGTTATGTTAATCTCATATAGCAACTGATGCTTCCAAGCCACCAGGAGCATCTTACCCATTGGTTAAATCTCTGGTAAGGACCCCTTTAAAAAGATATGTAAATATATACTCAGATTTATACACTTTGTGTTTTCTTCAGAGCTATGTACAAAGCTCTCAGTTTGGGACTTTGCTTCCCCATCCTCTGGTACCAGGTATTTCGCCAGCAAAGCAAATTAGTATCAGAATTAATAAGCCCCTGGCACCATCTATCTGGAGCAGAGGTTGCCCTCAGCCGAGGTCCGGAGCTCTTGACCTCCCCTCCCTATGGTTGTAGCCCTGAGGACGAGGCCCTGCCACCAGAACTCAGGCTTATGGGTTCATGAAGCAGACAAAACCAATACAGGAAAGCTCGGTCAGCTCTTGGTGGCATGCCTGCTCATCTCCCAGTACCCAGCCCTCCAGGCAGTGCCAGGTGGCAAGGAGGGGTTTGGTCCAACATGTGGGAGGGGACGAAGTGGCCATGAGCAAGTACCTGCCTCTCTGCTCCTCTCTCTCACAAACAGGTTGTGAGGAGGAAGAAGAAGAAGAAAGGTGAACTCCAAGGGGTGAAGGCCTCAGGTAGGCAGCTGGCTCCTGCCAGCAGGAAAAGGGCAAAGCGGAAGGCAGTGTATCCCACAGGGAGGGCTGGGGGTTAGGGTTACAGTTGATTACAGAGTCTGGGCAGGGGGAACGGGGGTGCTAGTCCGCCATTGGCAAGCTAGGCTGGGTGTCAGTGCAGACAAGGCTCCTCCCACAATGGCTCATGAGAGTAGACAGAATTCTCCCCTGAGGAGCAGGTAGAGCTTCAGGTGTTGGGAAAGCTCAGAGACTATTGGTCCAGGGGCACAGACAGGTCCAGGTACTCCTGGTTGGAGGTCAAGGTCATAATATGTTCCAGGTCTTCCACCATCAACTTGAAGGTAGGTCTCTGAGAGGGTACTGCAGGCCAGCAATCCTGCATCATCATGTATAGCTCATTGATGAAGTTACTGAGCTTGTCCATCCTATGACCTTCCTTCAGCAGCTTGAAGAGCTCCTCCACAGGCATGCCAGGATACGGGGAGCCTCCCAGAGTGTAGATTTTCCATAGGAGACCCCAAAAGACCAGACATCATTCTGGTGGGTGTAGATCCAGTTAAACAAGACCTTGAGGGCCATCCACTTCACAGGCAGCCGGCTGTTGGTTGTCTTTTTATAGTAGTCGATGTGGTGAATGTCCTGTGCAAGGCCTAAGTCTGAGAGCTTCATCATGTTGTCCTCCATCACCAGCACGTTCCTGGTGGCCAGGTCTTGGTGTATGCACTCCTTGGAGGCAAATACTCCATGCCTCGGGTCACCTGACAGGCACAGGATTCCAGGTCCTTGGAGGAGAGCTGCTCCTCTGGTTTGTGTCTGGAGTTGTAACAGTACTCCAGTCCAGGAGGCCTCCGGGCCTGCAGGTACTCCCCTAGGTTGCCTTTGCAGGCATACTCCAGGACAACGTATAAACAACCGTCCTTTATGCAGGCCCCCAGCAGGTTGATGATGTTCTTGTGCTTCCCGATCATCTTCATCATCTCCATTTCTGAGATCAGGTCTGACAGGTCTTTCTCTGTTGCATCCGACTTCAACATTTTCACAGCCACTTTGGTCACACAGTTGGGTTTGTCTTTGTCCAGCCCAATGGCCTCTGCCAACACCACCTGCACAAAGCAGCCCTCTCTCAGGGGTTTACCTAAAACCAGCCTGTCTCGAGGCAGCTCCCAGCCCTAGATTATCCTTAAAAACATTAAATCACAAGATAAAAATTCTCTTCACTAGGTCTCTGTCACAGGTGTAATTTTCTTTATTTTTTTTTATCATTTATCTTTTTCTTAATTCTTACTTTCAGTATAATCTATTTTGCTTCCAGGACTTTCCCCTGTTTTCTGTATGCTCTGTTTCATAGAAAAGAATTATCCTGTCAGATAATTATTTCTTGAAAATTCATTACATCTCTTTGCCTTAGTTAAAGCTGGTTCTTTTATGATATTGATTCATCTGAGACTTCTCAAAGTGGGGAAGACTCTTCCAAATGCTGTTGTCCTCAAGCTCAAGAGTATGTCTTAGCTTCATCTTCACTCTTTTTGGAATTCACTTTTCAAATTCTTGCCCCTCTTTTTATTTTTTAAATTAAAATGTTTTATTTATTTATTTATTTTTTGAATAAAGTTGACACTCAATGTTACATTAGTTTCAGGGTTTCAACATCTCCATACATTATTCTATGGTCACCACAAGTGTAGCCACCATCTGTCACCATACAACACTATTATAATATCATTGACTACCTTTTCTATGTTGCCCTGCATCTCTTTTTAAAAGCTCTGCTTTTTTATGTTTTCTGTTATTCCAATTTTCTACCATCATTGTACTTGGTTACTTTAATAAAATATGTCTGATTGCACACTCTTCACTGAAAACCATAGCATTGGATTTATAGTAGTCTTCTTTTCCCCTATCAGAACCCCAGGAGGCTTCATTCATTTATTTACCTACGTAAACAGAAGATCCAACACAATGCTCTTTGATGAAATCAATTTCAAATGTATTATAATCTCTTACCTCTTAAGCACTATGCTTACTGTTCCCTTTCACTGTCTGACTAAATCCTAATCATCACTATGCTATTTAATCAGAAAGAACATCTCAACCCAGAGTTCTCTCTATATCAGGGAATGAAGACTCCACCCTCCTGTTTGTGCAGGTAAAATAAATGTGAATACTGTTTGTCCTGCACATACCCCATCCCATTCATCAGAATATTCACCATCAAAATGTATACAAAACAAAAACCATAGCTCACCACTTCCATTACCACCCAGCTTGGTAAAAACACCATCATATGTTCTGAGATTATTGACCTGATTATTGATTACCCCACTTCCACACTTGCTCCACTCCTCCCTTCCCCCCAAATCTATTTTGGTATAGCAACTTAACCTAAAAATCAAGTCAGATGATTTTATTCTGCTGTTGAAAATCTTTTGGTATCTTCCCTTTCATACTAAATAAAAATTTGAAGCATTTCAATGTACTACAAGGTCATACATCAATACTCTCTTCTCTCCACCACTATGAACTCTTCATTGGCCTCCTTGCTTTTCCTCAAATATAACAGAAAAAGCTGCTCACATAAGGTCAATGTACTTATTTGCTCTGCATAGAGCATCCTTTTTCTTTACATTTGCACAACAACCCCCTTCACTTCCTGTGGTTTTTGTGCAATTAACATCTCATAAATGAGATATAACCATCCAATATAAAATAAAGTTAATCACCATCCCAGCATTCCCCAATGGCTTTTACCTCTCTTGTATTTCTTTGTGACACCTATCACCATCAACCATACATTCATTATTCTATTACCTGTTTTTTAAAGATTTTTTTTTATTTGAGAGAGAGAGAGAGAGAATGAGCAGGGGGAGGGGCAGAGGGAGAAGAAGACTCCCCACTGAATATAGAGAGCCTGATGGGCGGCTAGATCCCAGGACCCTGAGACCATGACCCCAGCCAAAGGCAGCTACTCAATGGACTGAGGCACCCAAGTGCCCCTCTATTATTGGTTTATTTCACTATTATATTTCAAAAGAATGTAAGCTCTTTGTGGTCTGGTATTTTATATGTTTTATTAATTGTGGTATTCTCATATTCTCAGAAAGGTAGCTGGCAGATTGTAAGGGCTCACTAAACATTTTTAAACTTTATTTTGTTGTTATTATTGGGCTCCTTTATGGGCTCTACCTCTTACCCTAGAAGTCTACCCTTCAGATGTAAGCAATAGGAATAGAGTCCTGCTGTCTGTTCAAATGAGTAAAAAGCCTCTATTAAGTGGATATTTTAAAAGTTAAATGAATGGCCTAATACTTGTACATAGGGGGAAAGGGAGCATATTTTCTACTGTTTGGAAGTGGAGTTCTTTTATAGAGTTCTTTTACAAGCCTACACTATTGTACTATAATGGGCAGTTGTACATTACAATTATACAAACACTTTGGTAATTTATATCGTTTTTTTTTTTTGTGATTCATGACTGGATCATTTTATTCCTTAGGAGCATTGTAGTATTTCAGATTTTCATGTTCAATAAGCCTATTGGGGTTGCTACCTTTTTTATTCAAATGGAGAAATAGTTGTGATTTCATCTAAATAAAGTGTTGTTTGTGGTGTTGTTTTCTAGGAATAAGTTACATTATGCTAGTTTCAAAGTTTTGTTAAATTTCCAAGTCTGTCACTGATAAAAGCCTTTTTATAAAGTAGTAATTTTATACAAAGCAAAAAAGGTATGTAACACTCAATTGTTATACTATCTATGTTTCCATCTTGCATTGTGATAACACCCATCTTAACTCTATTTAAGACAATTCATTGCCAGATGACTTCTTAGCACTGATTGTATGATATGAAATCTAACATAACTAAAAGTTTTTGGTTTTAATAGTGTATAAATCAATTTAGAAAAAAATATATATATGTGAATAAAAGATAATGATTTAATTTATTTGGCAATTGTAAACTGTATGGGTTTTTTTTTTTTTTTTGGTAAATTTATATATTCTAAAATTTCATTGAGCCCTTTTATGATAAGTAACAAGCTACAAAAAATTAAGATTTATTTACCTCAAATCAAAATTATTACAGGTTAGGAAGACAATCATAGAGATTGAAGTATTTAAAATATTGAACCCAAAATATTTTATTAGGTAAACTCATGAATGCTGAGCATTCACTGTTGAAATAATACTAATACTATTGATAGATTGGTATAAACCTAAGATTAATTATTTATATGCACTTTTCATTGCAGGTATCTGACTGATAGATTACATATACCAAGATTTTGAATGATGAGGGCCATCTGGCCATACCTGATCTTTACACTATTTTCTGCTTAAAATTCTTGAGTAAAAATCTTTTCCTTCATATGTTAAAGCTTCCTTGGAGACTCGGTCTGGGAATAAGGACACAACACTAATTGTTGTCAATACTATTCTAAAATACTATTTTAAAAATTTCTATTTACATATGAATCTCATGATTGGCTATTGTAGTTTTTATTCAGAACCTAAAATGTCTCATACACTCCTTGTTTTTTCCAGTCTTTTTTCTTTCTAAACATTCCATTCTCAATTGTCTGTACTAGAACTCCTCTCCATTCCTCTAGAGATTTTAGGTTTTGAACCACGGACATAAAGAGATTCTCCATTTATTTTTCTGCTTGAACATTGTCTTCCTTGTCTTAGCCCAGGCTCCTTAGGCAGTGAAGCCTGAGGCTAAAGCATGTGTGCTAATATTTTACTGAAATGAATAATCCTAGGAAAGTAAAAAATGAGGAAACTGAGGTTTGAGTCAGGGAAAGAGAGGAACAAATATATAAGATCAGACCTTTCTTTATTTTAAAGAACTTTATTTATTTATTTATTTTTTAATATATTTTTAATATATATTTTTAAAGATTTTATTTATTTATTTGAGAGAGAGAATGAGAGACAGAGAGCACGAGAGGGAAGAGGGTCAGAGGGAGCCCGATGCGGGACTCGATCCTGGGACTCCAAGATCATGACCCGAGCCGAAGGCAGTCGCTCAACCAACTGAGCCACCCAGGTGCCCAAAGAACTTTATTTTTTATTTTTTAAAAATTTTAAAAAGATTTTATTTATTTGAGAAAAAAATGAGAGAGCACACACAGGGTGAAGGGCAGAGGGAGAAGTAGACTCCCAGTTGAGCAGGGAGACAAATGTAGGGCTCAATCCCAGGACTTTGGGATCATGACCTGAGCTGAAGGCAGATGCTTAACTGACTGAGCCACTGAGACACCTAGTGAACTTTATTTTTGAGAGCGGTTTTAAGCTAATAGCAAATCAAGAGGGAGATTTCCCATACACCACTTGCCCTCACACATGCATTACCTCCCTGATCATAAACATCCCCCATTACAGTGAGCATTTATTACAATTGATGAACCTACATTGATACATCATAATTACTAAAAGATCATAGTTTACATTATGGTTCCTTCTAGGTGTTGTATATTCTATTGGTTTGAACAAATGTATAATGACATGTATCCACCACTAGAGTATCATACAAAGTGGCTTCACTGCCTTAAAAATCTGTGCTCTTCCTATCCATCCCTCCCCTCTCACCCCCATCCACTTGGGGTCTTTTTCTGTCTTCACAGTTTTACCTTTTCCAGAATGTCATGGTAATTCATTTCCTTAGCACTAAATAATATTCCATTGTTTGTATGTGCTACATTTTATTTGACCTTTCACCTATTGAAGGATATCTTGGTTGTTTCCAAGTTTTTGTCATTTTTGAATAAAACTGCTGTAGACATCTGTATGGACATAAGTTTTCATCTTCTTTGGATAAATACCAAGAAGTGCAACTGCTGGATCATCTGGTAAGAATTTGTTTAGTTTTGTAAGAAACTGCCAAATTGTTTTCCATTTTGTATTCTCAACAGAAATGGAAGAACATACCTGTTGCTCCACATCCCCACCAGCATTTAGTGTTCTGTTGTCAGTGTTTTGGGTTTTGGGTATGTACTGGTGTCTCCATTTTGTTTTAATTTGTATTTTCCTAATGACATATGATGTGAAGCATCTTTTAATATGCTTATTTGATCTGCATATTTTCTTTAGTGAGGTATCTGCTAAGGTCTTTGGCCCATTTTTAATTAGGTTTTTTCCCATTGTTGAGTTTTAAGGGGTCTTTGTGTATTTTTGATAGCAATCTTTTGTTAGATGTGTCTTTTGCTAATATTTTCTCATAGTCTATGGTTTATCTTTTCATTCTCTTGGCACTGTGTTTCACAGAGTAGGCATTTTTAAATTCAATGAAATCTAGCTTAGAAATACAAAGGTCACAGTCATTATTTTATCTTTATATGTGTAGATTGGGAGTTTAGTAAACAGTCAACCACTATTCAATTTCTTATATTTTGAAAATTTTAGCAAAAGTAACAAGCCTAGCAACTAGAAAATTGTATTTTCCTATAAAATACAGCTTTGCCAGCATGGTAGAGGAAGACCAAGACAAAATAAGGAAGAAAAGTTTAACATTTCACAAGAGTTTTACTTTTATTTTTTACTTTGTTTTATTTAATGAAAATGTCATGGCCATAACCTAAGAGCAGCATTAAACCAACATGAGAAATTATTTTTTCGTAAGTTATAATAAATTAGTTTGGTGATTAATTCAAAATTTATATTACTAGCTTTAGTGTTCTCACAGTAAGTCCTAGTTCATAAACAAATGAGTCAGGAGTCATAGACTAATGATGATTCTAAACGTTATTTAGAGAGAACATTCTGTTCTTAATATATTTCAAATATTCTACACAAGGCAAAGTGGATCCAAGTAATCTTTAGGTAAAATAAGATTCGAGAGAAGTATATATTTCCTACAGTATTTATAAAGAACCATCTCTGTGTAAGGCATCATCCTGGACTTTGTGGAAGACATAGGAGGAGTAAGACGTGGCCATTCAAGAAACATATAAACAACAAAGTTTAAGAGATGAATCAGCATGTCCTCTCTAAGAAAAAACATTGTGCCAACTGACTTTACTGAAACTTTAAACTTATTGTTTTCATTTTCAATCATACTATCCTACTACATGCAGGTGCTATAACAGACATGCTATATAGACTGAGTGGTTTGTAAAAAACAGAAATTTATTGCTCACAGTTCTGGAGCTGAGAAGTCCAAGATCAAGTGATGGGCAGATCCAGTGAGAGCCCACTTCCTCATAGATGGCTGTCTCCTCACTGTAACCTCACATGGGGAAAGAAGAAAGAGAACCCTTTGGGGTCTCTTTTAAAAGGACTCTAAACCCACTCGTGACCTCATCACCTCCCAAAGACCCTTATGTTTTAATACCATCACATCCAGAGTTAGATTTCACAATATGAATTTGGGGAGACACAAACATTCACACCATAGCATATATAAACAGAACAAGACACAAAAGCAACAACAACCAAAATTCCTTTAACTTCCTATTATTTTCAATTATATAAAGATTTCAATTTAATTTGCTTCTATATAATCTTAAATAATTCATTTGAGTGATTCATTTATATCCAATGCATCTGAGCCCAGTTAAATTTGCTTACCCAATATATCCAGCAACATATTTCTTCAGAATGTACCATTCCCCCCCCCCCACAAGACTTATCACAATTAGTAGATAGATGATAGATAGATAGGTAGATGTATACATATACACACTTGTATGTACACATATGCATATTTTTTCCTGATAATGATACCCATGCAAATAAAATTTAAGCTCAAGGAAACCTGTCTCGTTTGTTACTTAATATCCAGTTTTTACTCAACACCCAAAAAACAAAAAATCCAATTAAAACATGGGCAGAAGACATGAAAAGAGATTTCTCCAAAGAAGACATACAGATGTCCAACAGACACATGAAAAGATGCTCATCATCACTTATCATCAGGGAATTGCAAAGCAAAACTACAATGAGATATCACCTCACACCTGTCAGAATGGCTAAAATCAACAACACAAGAAACAACAGGTGTTGGAGAGGTTGTGGAGAAAAACGAACACTTGTGAACTGTTGGTGGTAATGCAAACTGATATAGCCACACGGGCAAACAGTATGGAGTTTCCACAAAAAGTTAAAAATAGAAGTACCTTACGACACAGCAATCCCATTACTGGGTATTTACCCAACGAATATAAGAACACTAATTCAAAGAGATACCTGCACCCCTATGTTTATAACAGCATTATTTACAATAGCCCAGATATGGAAGCAGCCCAACTGTCCATCAATTGATGAATGAATAAAGAAGAAGTGGTATATATATATGATGGAATATTATTCAGCCATAAAAGAGACTGAAATCTTGCCATTTGCAATGACATGGATGGAACTAGACGGTATAATGTTAAGTGAAATAAGTCAGAGAAAGACAGATACCATATGACTTCACTCATGTGTGGAATATAAGAAGGGAAACAAACAAGCAGAGGGGAAAATATAAGACAGAGAAAGAGAGACAAAACAAGAAACAGACATTTCATTATGGAGAATAAACTGATGGTTACCAGAGGGGAGTTGAGAGGAGTGATGGATTAAATAGACGATGGGGATTAAGGAGGGCATTTGTCACGATGAGCACTGGGTGTTTTATGGAGGTGTTGAATCACTATATTGTACACATGAAACTAATATAACAGTGAATGATAACTAACTGGATTTCAAATGAAAACTTTTTAAAAATATCCAGTTTTTAGCCCAGATTCTGGCTCATAAAAGGGATTCAGTCAGGAAGTTTGGGATTAATTAATGAACAAATAAATGAGTGAATAGATAGATACTGGATAAAATCTTCATCCTTTCTGGCATGATCTTATACCTTTTGTCTAGAATTGTCTTTATCCCTTTAGACACTCCCTATTTTATTTTGAGTCATTAACCAAAGTTTCCTGAATGATAAGGACCTTAGCCTCCAACCAATATGAGCAACAGTGTGAGATAGGAAATGGAGTCCAGGAGGGGAAAAAAAAATAGATGAAACTACTTTTGTTTACTAGTGAATACACAGTCCTTCCACAGAAGCTCTCTATCATCAGAGCTCCAGCTTTACTTGTGTTTGTCATATGTTCAGAGGTAGGTAACACTATCAAAAACTGTGAAGCATTTGAGATTTTTTTCCCTTACGTGAAAGCTAACACATGAGTCTGCCATGGTTTCAGGGGTGCTAATAGAAGACACAGATTCCTGGATCAGAAATAAGATAGTTTATTATTCACAGTGATAGCAATAGCCAGAATATTAACAGTATTTGTGTGTGTGTGTATGTGTGGTGGGGTTATATATCAGTTCTGGGCCTCAATTCCCACATGAAGATGCAAGAGAGGCAGATAATATTTGCAAATACAGCAGGTTACATTAAAAAAAAGGAGGCATGCTTGCACTTTGCACCGTAGGAAGATACTATGTCTTCCAAGTCTATTCGATATACAACCATCCTTCAAAGGTTGTTTAAAGTCTAAAACAAATAATAAGTACAGAAATATAAGAGACCAATTGAAAAGTGTCTCCCGACAAACACACTTTGAGACTCCTCATTTGACAAAATCATTGTAGGATATCACATGGATCAAGTGCGTTGAATACTGGCTGGTTAAGGATTATAAGGGACCAAATATTTTTAAGTAGTTCTGGGATCTGGTAAAGTTCAGTTAGGTTTTATAAGATTGAGGAAAGAAGCCATCAAAACCTGAGCCCAATTATCCAAGATGTATGATTCTGATTCTAGTCTCTGTGGGGTTATCCCCTGAAGGGTATGTCTCTAATTGAGTTGGAGTAGTCTACTAAATACCCCCATTTATTGTAGGAGAGGAACAATATGCAAGAGGCAAAATGCCACATTGAAGCCACCTGGTCTTCAGTGGAACATAGAATTAGTTCCTTTGGGATGAATTTGTTCCACATTTGACTTCCCACTTGAGGGAAAATAAGAGTGCCTCCTAAGAGATTTTAAATAGGAAATGTGGCAAAGGGAAGCTTACATAAGATTATAAAATGGGAAATTTTGTTTAGACAAGTGATGATTTCAAAATGCTCTTGCAAACATTACAGACTCTTCACATAATCATAATTTTATTTTGATATTATATGATGACTTCAAATATAGTAAATATAAAGAATTTACCTCTCTTACTGTAGGGAGTTCGGTGGTAGTTTAATGGTGACAATACTTCAATTTAGACGAGATGGCCTACCAATTACAAATAAATTTGGAAATGGAGTGAACATGACAACACTTGAACAGCGAGACAAAAAAGTAGGTCCAAGCTGTTTACTATGGTCAAAAGGGGTTTTTTTCGGACCTGGTAAAGAAACAGTCATCATTTAGAAGAAGAAACTGGGGCTACTGGTATTTTACAACTAATTTTCAAAATAGGGACAGAGAGGATAATCTAGGGTGTAGCCAAAATCTTATACAAGGCACCAGGAGAATGATCCTTTCCCAGATAATGGGCTTTTCTATTTGGCCGTGTTAAGGGGAAGAACAGATTAGGCATTGTGGGCCTAACTAAAAGGTTCATACACTGACTTAAAGGTGATCAAAACTTTTCAAAATAATGGGTATTATTTGTCTATTTTAGTTGAAAAAAAAATCACTAATGAACTCCCTCTTAAAAGGAGGTAAACAACAACAAAAAACTGGGTAACACATACTAAAATAATAGCAAAGATTGAGCGTTAGGTATTGTTAAAGCATGGATGCAGAGGATAGAAGTTATGGTACAGAAGGAGGGAAGGGCAGCCAGACAGAGTAGAATAAAGGAGCTCAGGTAGCAAGTTCAGGAGAAATTAGTCATTATCCAGAGATTGTAAGGCATGTGGGGTTGGCAGGGAGAGCACGAGAAATCCTGAAAGCAGAGAGAGAAAACAGACCAGACAGGAGAGTTTTACAAAATTTTAACCTCTAATGTAAGAGAATCCAAAGCAGAGTAGGAAAAGAAATAAAGGTCTTTATAAGACTCAATACTGATATGGATCTCACTGGAACACCAGCCACCCCCCACACACACACAATATGATAATAATAATGTAATGAGGAAAATTGCCTGCCAAATAATTTTTTTCCTCTTTTTATTTTTATTTTTATTTTTTTAATATTTTTTAAGTTTTTATTTAAATTCCAGTTAGTTAAAATACAGTGTAATATTAGTTTCAGGTGTACAATATAGTGATTCAACACTTCCATACAATAGCTTAAATCACCAAATAAAAAAATATTTTTTAAAGATTTTAAGTAACCTCTACATCCAACGTGGGGCTTGAACTTACAACCCAAGATCAAGAGGCACATGTTCTATGACTGAGCCAACCAGGCACCCCAACAAATAAAACTTTTATAAAATTGTTGAGTTTGGGGGTGCCTGGGTGGCTCAGTCAGTTAAGTGTCTGCCTTCGGCTCAGGTCATGATTTTGGGGTTCTGGGATTGAGCCCCACATTGGGCTTTCTGCTCAGCGGGCAGTCTGCTTCTCCCTCTGCTCCGCCCCCCTGCTCATGCTCTCTCTCTCTCTCTCTCTCTCTGGCTCTTCCTCTCAAATAAATAAATAAAATCTTTAAAAAAATTGTTGAGTTTGTTTAATTAGTTTTAAGAGACAGTAGACAGAGCTGAAGATAAAGCATGATGTCATGGCAGGGAAAAATACAACTTATATGTTTAAAAAAAAAGTGCAGTACAAGTTACATCACTTCTGTTTATCACCAGACTGGGACTTTCCCTACTGACTTGGTGTATGAATCTTGTAGTTATAAATCCACAACATGTCCATCATCCATCCTGCCCCTTAACATTCCCCTTTGGACAGACCCATGATCTGGAACAAGCTGCCTAAATTGCCTACTCTCCTCTCACTATTACCACAGAAACTGGGCCCACCGAGACGAAGGAGTAGTAGAAGAAATTAACAACTTCCATAAATCTCTTTAAATAATAAAGTATAAGACAGTGATCTCTTTTTCTGCCACATAACCGATTCTTGCAAGAATGAGGTCATATAAGAGAATTTATAACACATGCTAGCATTATCCTACTGGACCCAGATCATTTGTACAGTTTCTCTGTCTCTGAGAAATGTAGTTATCTATATGACTGAAACCTACAAAATGTTTGATATGACTACTAGTATCACCAAAGCCTGTTTAAGGCTTCTGAAATACATATGTTCTGCAAACACTTATTAAGCATCCTGTATATATCAGATACTTAAAAAATCCAGGCAATATACAAGGCAACAAATAATACAAATGAAATAATTACATCTTTGATTACATACTCTGAGGATGTCACATTAAATTGATGTGAAAATGATGAGAAGGATCTGAATTTCTTGTCAAAGATCTTTGCCTTAAATAGAAATTGACATTTAGGGAAAATTGTTACTGAAAGATGTCCTGTGTTAACCAAAAAGGTTACACCACAGGCTGACTAAATTTTCCAATTGTGATCATTGCTTTGTTCAGTTGTCATGTATTAAGACTGAGTTAAGTCATTTTGTTAGAATCTGGTAATTCTGTCTCAGATTTAAGTAAGTTTTTTTTTTTTTAAAGATTTAATTTATTTATTTGAGAGAGAGGGGGAGGGGCAGAGGAAGAGGGAGAAGCAGACTCCTGGCTGAGCAGGGAGCTAATGCAGAATTCCATCCCAGGACCCTGGGATCATGATCTGAGCTGAAAGCAGACACTTAACTGACTGAGCCACCCAGGCACCCTAGACTGTAAACTTAAAGGTAAGAATGTTTGTACCTCCAGTAGTTCCACAGACATTTCTAACATCCCTAAGAAAGCACCTACTGATGTAAAATACCAGCAAATCAAATTATTCTTAAAAAAAAAAAAAAAAGATATATCTGGCTGAAAAGAAAAACAAAAAATCTAAGAATACATTGAATGATAAGAGAAAGAGTGGAGGAAGAGAAAATAAATGCGAAATAGAGATTTCCACTAAAAGGAAAAATTGAAGAATAAGGTAGGAGATTTAGGAAATTATCATGGGAGACTAGAGAAAAAAAAATAGAATAGGGATTTTTAGAATAGTAACAAATGAAGAGAAGGAAAATTGTTGCTGCCGCTATAATAATAGCTACTTTCTTTTGTTGTTATTTTACTTACTTAAGCTAATAAAGAGAGAATGGAAACATTTCCATTTAGGGATAAGGTTTCAATATTATTTTTTTAATTGTTAGAAAATGTGTCACAGGAAGTGTTTAAACTTTAAAATACAGTAGCAACATGTAATGAACTACATTATTTGATTGTCTAATTTGTAAATGCTGTTAGAGGAAACTTGGTGGCAGTGACCTTACCTGGTTGTGCCACTCCTCCTGCTCATGCTCTCTCTCTCTCCAATAAATGAATAAAATAAAATAAAAAAAGAATGTAAAGCCTTTATTTAAACATGAATTTTAAAATAATCTAATGAAGTATAAATACATTGAGTTCAGTTATTTATACAAGTTAACCCAGACACTCAACCTACAGACATTTTCAAAACATTTATTTTTATCCAGTACTCAAAATATGGTTGTAATGTATTTTTTTTTAATAATTTTAACATAGCAAGGAAACTTGGAGGCAAATGAAACATTTGCTTTTAAGATTTGAAATTTATTTTGTTGGTTTAAAAAATAAAAACAGGAACACAGGAACATTTCATCTTAAATATCAACACTGTGGAGTTTCTGAGTTGCATTCTGTTAAAAGTGCAGATAAAATGACCTCAGTTACTCATTTAAATTATCAGCTGAAAGGGTAACACGTGAAGTAGAGGACTTTTTAATTATTTATGAATGTACTGCTTGTGGAAGGAGTTCCACATACAGTTGCACTTCTCTTTTTGGCTTTATTTTGTGAGCAGCAGTGGAATCCATGAATGAGATTAAACATAAAGACATTCACAAAAATTCTTAATGATCTTCTAAGGAGGGGCAGTGAGTGCAAGAAAAACTGCAGCAAGGCTAATTACAAATTTCAAGTGGCCATCACTTAATTATGGGAGCTTTTAAGTTCAAGTAATACATCTTTTTATATGCCTATCATATTGTATTAATTACTACAAACTGCTCTCTTAAACACATATATTCTTTTCACATATTTCCTATTCTTAGTACTTAAAATTGCCCCTATGATTGATAGGTAAAGGGATTTTACTAACTGACTTAATGTATTTATTTATTTAAATAAATAATGCTGTTATATATACATATATAAACAATATGAATATGTGCATGTGTTCAATGAAAAGTCTTTTCACATTAACATCTTAAATCTACCATATTGGTTACAAATAGATACAGACTTTATAGACTCATCAAATCCTTTATTCACAAATTCATATCTCATTTGTGAAGTAAATGACACTATATATGTATTAAATATAAGTCTATCATATATAACAGTTATTAGTGCATCCCAGGACATATATAGGACATGTCCTACTCAAGGCATTGTGGATTATTGGATCTGACTTTCTTTCCTAGGAGTCTTTTGTACATTTCTGTGGCTTATATGCTAAAATCAGGAGGAACAATCCTTTTGCTGAAAGCTCCCAAATGACTATGTGAGTATGATGGTTTCAGAATAGGTAATTTGCAGACCAGTGATGTAATATTATAGTTTAATATACAAAACATGATAAAATAAAATGCTATTGCCATATTTAATTTATTTGTTCAGTGAAGCATCTCTTCATTCGGCTATCAAGCATTCATTTTCTTTATACAGACGAGACAGAACAATATTATATAGTAGAAAATATAGTAAAAATTCTAGAAATCTTGATCATTTTGTTTTGGCAATTTTAGAACATAAAATTAGCTAATGTTCAAGTGCAAGATATATTTGTGACAGTGGAGGAAAAGTTAATTAAATTTTGCTTATTACCATAGTTTTAGCACTTTGACAAATTGATGAGTCAAAAATCAATGAATATATGAAGTATACAAAAAAACCCCAATAATCTCAATTGTATATGACTCACTGTAGGTCTTGATAGGCTAAGGCCAAAGGGAAAGTATCAATAGGATCTGTTCAGTACCTTGCTCATCAGAGTAATAGGCTTTCTCATATTGCCTTCTTCTCCACATTAATTTGTCTAATGAGGTTACAAGAGTTAAAGACAGTCAGTGATAAGTTCATGGCTGGAGAGAAGGTGCAGAACCTAAGATAGTTTAGCAGTGCTTATTATTTAAGAGAAAGAGAGAGTGCAGAAGGTGAGGGGCAGGAGCAGAGGGACAGGAAGAGAGAGAGAATCTTAAGCAGCCTCCATGCCCAACCCAGAGCCTTTAGAGGGGCTCAATCTCACCACCCTGAGATAATGACCTGAGCCGAAATTAAGAGTCAAATGCTTAACCAATTGAGAGTCACCCAGGTGCCCCATTTTTTCTGAAGCTTTATTTTCATCTCTTTCTGTAACTGAGTTCCCCTTCAAAATCAGCACTTGCATACACAACCTGAATAATTATTTTGGGATTTGATCACATGGAAGAGGAGAGAATGAGAAGAGTTAAGTGATTCAGGAGAAGCACATCTAAGAGTTCAGATTGAACTGATTATCACCAGGGACAACTGAGCATCAAGCCTACTGTACAGAATACATCTCAGAAATTTTTTTCCTGAAACAGGAAGAATCTGTTTAACCCACTGACTCCTGCAACCCCTATCCACAGTGTTTAAAATTCATCCCAGAAGTAATTAATGTCCCTGACTTCATTATTACTGGATATGCCAGAGTTGATGCGTGGGCTTGGTCAGTATCTGACCCAATGAGAGCAGAGCAGATTCAGGCAAAAAAAAATTACTAGTTCTTTCCAAATTAGATTTAATGGGATTCTATTTCTCCTTTATGAATTCATTTTACATTTATACTTCATCAATTTTTCTAAACCTTGGCCAGTATTCACTGCATTTTTGAACGGTAACTTGTACTGTATCTATTACCGTAAATAATTTTTCTCCTACATTTGTTTACTCGTGGTTACACATTTCTTCTTCCAAGTTTTTCAGGTATATGATTTCAATTTCCAAATAAGATATTTGAAATATTTATTTTTTACACTAAACTTCTAACTATGCAAAACATTGATATTTGTTTTATGGCATAGAAGTCACCTTTTAACTTATTTTTAAAAATGTGAATATGTCGGGGCGCCTGGGTGGCTCAGTCATTAAGCGTCTGCCTTCGGCTCAGGTCATGACCTCAGGGTCATGGGATCGAGCCCCGCATCGGGCTCCCTGCTCCGCGGGAAGCCTGCTTCTCCCTCTCCCACTCCCCGGCTTGTGTTCCCTTTCTTGCTGTGTCTCTCTCTGTCAAATAAATAAATAAAATCTTAAAAAAATGTGAATGTGCCTTGGCAAATACAAATTATTTCTTTTTATGTTTATTAAGATTCTTCATAATTTTCTTCAAGTTCATTGGCTTATGGTTTATAATTTTTTAATAATTTTGCTACTGTTGGGGCACCTGGGTGGCTCAGTTGGTTAAGCAGTTGCCTTTGGCTTGGGTCATGATCCCAGGGTTCTGGGATTGAGCCCTGCATTGGGCTCCCTGCTCATCAGAGAGTCTGCTTCTCCCTCTGCCTCTGCCTGTCACTTTGCCTGCTTGTGCTCTCTCTGTCAGATAAATAAATAAAATCTTTAAAAAAAAAATAATAATTTTTCTACTGTTGATTAATGTATTTCTTCCATTACATTGTCTAGCTTGCTATTGTCATTATAAGGAAAAAGCAACTGGAAATCTATATACCTGTCCAGCTTCCTCAACTCACTAATACTTTCAGGATCTAAGTGGATTTTCTTAGGTGTTCCAGGTGGACAAGCTTTTGCACAAGTGCTAATTACTATTTCTGTTTCTTGCTTCCTGCATTTACCAGCTTCAGGATCCCTTTGAGCAATAATGATGAAACCGGGCATCATATTCTTATTCTCAACTTTATTAATAATGAGTATAATACAACATGTCCTACAAGATATTAATAGATATGTGTAAAAGAATTTCATTGACCAAAAAGGTGGTGGAAAACGTAAGTTAAACACACTTGAACAGGGCCTGGCAACTAACTAGTCATATAAAGGACTTTTTTTTTCCCTTGTATTTCCCTGTCTCTTTAATTTCCTGCAGCACATTCCCAAGGAGTATTTTAAGGTGTTTAATATACACATACCCGGAATCATCATGGAGTCTAAATCTAATAATCTCTCATCAGTTTTAGATATTTTAAGTATTATTCATTCCTATGTCAGTTGTCTATTAACTTTTTTTCACACTGTACTTAATTGCAAGGAAAACTTTAATTTTAATATAAACTAATTAATCAAGTTTAATAAATATTTTTACCCTCTGGGGTAAATGAATTATTTTTTCTCTCTACCATTATAATCTTTTTTTTTTCTTTTTTTTCCCTTTGGTATGCCCTAGTTTGGTATTCATTGAGTCCACTATAGTCATGAATGTTTTCTTTCTTCTATGCAATTTTAAGTCCAACCTCTTGGCAATTTATTTTACATTTGAGAAATAGATGCACATTAATTTTCAAACATCTCCTCCCTTTATTCTTCTTTAATTTTTATTTTTGATTTTGTTTTTTATTTTTTTTTTAATTTTTGTTTATTTGTTAGAGAAGAGAGAGAACATGAATGGGGGGGGAGGGGCAGAGGGAGCGGGAGAAGAAGACTCCCACTTGAGCAAGTGCATGGGGACAGGACCAATGGGCAGGAAGAGCTGCACTGGGGTCATGGAGGGTGGCTGACTATATACTTTCAAGTTGAGAGGGGATTAGGGACAGCACAAGCCTCCAAGGTATTTTGTAAACAAGGTTTCCAGGACCTTGAGGGGGCTAGGTATTGTTAGGAAAAGGTCATTTATTACTCTTTAGTAAAAACTCAGTCATGAGACTCTCCAGATGTATATCAGTGGGTCACATGCTTGGGAGATGATGGCCAACATATATCTTGGGGGATAGAGATAAAGGAAGTTTACAAAGGAATTTTTATATGTTAAAGTAGACTTTACAGGATCCTGGGGGGGTTGGGCTAAGGTTGCCTTTGGCCCTTAGCAAAATGTCCACATCAAAGCAGCTGAATTCCTAGAGGAACTTCAAGGACTTGTCAACGGGCTGTAAGTACTAAGGAAATATAATTTTTATTTTTGCCTTTGCTTCCCACATCGCATATATCTTACACCTCTTTTATATTGATAACTTTAATGCTTTGCTGTCATCCAGATGGCTATATCCTTAAGTTGACCTCATTACTTATTCTATCTACTGTACTCTTAATTCAGCTAGATTACATATATTTAATCTATTAGTACCACTAGGTTCTTATTCTTGTTTTTATTTCAATATCTTTCTTTATCTCCTTAGAATATTTATTGGGTATATTTTAAAACCCTGGTACTTACTATATATATACAGTCAACCTTACTCATATTTTGAGGTAGTTATTTCTTTTTGGGTTTCAGGACATCACATATACAATGACAAATAATTTTCAGACATCAGCAGGGTGTCCAACAATTCAACTCAATTCTGACACTATCTACTGGGACATAGCATCAGATTTTAAAGGTTAAGGGATCAGTCCTTATGTTCTTTTTGATGTGGTTTTGGAATATAGGTGAGGTTCAGTGGGTGAGGTCTGGAGCTGATGACCAAGAAAGAACTCTTGAGATGTCCTTGGTGCAAAATGATGGTTTATTAAAGCACTGGGACAGGACTCATGGGCAGAAAGAGCTGCTGCACCGGGGTTGTGAGGGGTGGCTGATTATATACTTGGGAGTTGGGGGGAGATAAGGAAAAGGGAGGTTTCAAAAGGATTTTCATATCTTAAAGAAGACTCACAGAATACTGGAGGACTTGCCATTGTCAAGGTAAGGTTGTTTTTCCCTCTAGCAAGGCATTAACAATAAGATAGTTGGAGGCCTCCTGGAAGAACATCATACTCTGCCCACTTCAAGTATCTGTCAATGGGCTTCAGGTTATAAGGTTGTAAATGTATCTACATTTCCTTTTGGAAGCTAGGTTATTGATAGAAATGCTTTGTTCTTTTAGATTGCTAAGACATTTGTAAACTGAGGGAGACTCATGTCTTGCAGGATTGTGACCTCTGTAAGTTAACTCTTTTTTTTTCCCTTTCCTTAGCTTAAGGGCAGCCAGGAGTGCCTGAGAAATGTCACATATATCCCATGGGGGCTGGGGGGTTGTGGGTTGTCAGCTTCTGCTTTATCCTCAGCTTGCCTTCTGTTCCCTCATTACTTTTAATTTGCTATAGGGACTCACAAAACTCAGAGAAATACTTAACTTACATTTACCAATTTATTAAATGATATAATAGAGGATTTGAATCAACAGCTAGATAAAAAGATACACAGGGCAAGGTATGGAGAAGGGGCTGAGAGTGTCTATGCCTTCTCTAAGACTACCACACATTCACCAACCTAGAAGCTCTCTGAACCCAGTCATTTTGGGTTTTCTATTGAGGCTTCACTATATAGTCATGATTGACTAAGTCATTGTCACTCGATGATTAAACCTCCAGCTCTTCTTCCCTCCCCAGAAATGCCTGGATAGGCGGGTAGGGAGGTGGGCCAAAAACTTCTGACTAGTCCTTCAGGCAAACAGCCATTGCCCAAGAGTGGAATCCCAAAGTCCCCTCATTAAAATAACAAAAGACTCCTCTATCACCCTTCTCACAGGAAATTCCAAGAGTCTTAGGAGCTGTGAGCCAGGAACCATGGATGACAACCAAATACTCAGATGACCAAAATATATTTCTTACAAACCACAATATCACACTACATGTTTAAGTATTTAATCATTTGATCTTTTAAGCTAATATTTTTCTAAGGGTATAAACTACTCTGCCAGTAATCTGGATTGGGGAGTGATGTATTGCCAGATTTCAGTCCTTATTAGTCCAGTGAGTTCAGAGAAAAACAGCAGGGGAGAGCTCCCGAGGGCAGGAAGCTCCAAGTAACAAGATCCACTACTACTCCCTTTTTCTTGATTTTTTTTTTTTTTTTTAAATCAGGCAAACCCTTTCTTCAGAGTTGTACTTTAAAGCTTGGGAGATGTGGAATTGGGAGAAAAAAATAAGTCAAACCTGGAGACTTGCAGAAGCAGAATTAGAGTAGGGAAGGCCATTACTGTAACTGAACTAATGTGAGGCTGCTTCTTGATGAGTCACAGATAGAAACAGGTGGAGTTGCCCCACAAAAGAATCTTTATTTGCAGCATATAAGGAGATCACAGGGAATAACTTCCAAAGCCCTGACTCTCTGAACAGGGGAGAGCTGTTTATTTAGGGTTTAAGATGAATACTCAGAAGGGAGCATTTTATCATCACATGCGAAGGTGGGTGTAAGGTTGTTCAGGTATACATGCCCATATATGTATTGTATGTTTTGTGAATGAAGCTTGTGCTCCTCCTAGGGCAGAAACTTTAACATTAGAAAGAAGCAAAGGTAACTGTTGGACAAAGGAAAGGGACTCTGTGCACACTTCCAGAGCCAGTATAAACTGGATGGGGTCTTGGGCTCATTTTCTGGGATAAGGAATGCAAGGTCTTGCTTACTTTTGAAATAGCACTAGGAGTTTTACCACTGATTTATTGTCTCTGATATGTTAGGCTATTTCAGGGCCTGGTAGTGACTGTTAGTTTTTGCATTCCCTTGTTCCCTCAAAATCCTTAACTACTGAGGTTTTTGCATTTCTTTGTAAGAACCTCCTAGGAAGTTCTGCAAGAAGTGTGCTTGGGCAAGTACACTGGGGCATAGATCATGGAGAATAGCTGGGGGCAAAAAATGACTTTTCTTGTGTCATGAAAGCTATGTCTCATCTTTACTTTTCTGGGGACTTCTAAATCTTTCTGCTTATGTTACCAGCAGGCATCTGAGATTGTTCTGATCAGATAGTATCTGATTGTTCTCTTGAACCTAAGGAAAAAGAAATGTAAAAAGCAAGAGACAGGGCGCCTGGGTGGCTCAGTTGGTTAAGCGACTGCCTTCGGCTCAGGTCATGATCCTGGAGTCCTGGGATCGAGTCCCAAATCGGGCTCCCTGCTCAGCAGGGAGTCTGCTTCTCCCCCTGACCCTCCCCACTCTCGTGGTCTCTCTATCTCATTCTCTCTCTCAAATAAATAAATAAAATCTTTAAAAAAAAAAAAAAAGTAAGAGACAAAACTTTAAAATCTGTCCTGCAACTCATCAATTCAATGATGCCACCTCTCTCGCCTTCCCTCCCTCTCAATCTCTCTCTCACACACACATACACACACACACACACGTGCAAATCAACTTAAGGCAATTTTTAATTTTCCCTATTCCATTTTAATATACTTGAACTATGATCATTTTCTAAGTAAATATAAGAAGAACATATCTAAGATTCCATCATTCTGTGTGATCAAAGTATTAGAGGAATTTACTTCCAATAGCACTTATAAAACCATATTTTATTTATATAATATTATATATCAGGTGCCTGCATTTTTCTTATTCTCCAAATAATATTATTTGGAAATTAATATTTTTTCCATAAATATTCTTCTACCAATAAATGAGTGGGCAGTTAGTTAGATATGAGCTAGAGGCAAGGATGGTGAAAAATAGATTACACATTAGAAGCCTAAGGGCACAACATCCTGACTTTGTGGCTTCCAAGACCCTGGGTCTAACAAACCAAGAGACACAGGTACTGAGCAAGTGCTCTCCTCTTCTACCTCTGCCCCAGAGTAACTCCTAGATTCATCATTAATGCTTTTTCATTGCTGCTATAGCCCCAACCCCATGGGGGAAGGCTGCCATGATGGTTCCAGTGCAAACCTTTTAAGGTCAAACACTCCTCCTCCCAAACTGTGGGAGGAGTCCCTCAAATGATTGGAAGCAGCCTCCTTTAGAGACCACCCCACCGCATGTCAAAGCTCCTCCCAGCCCAGAAAGACCAAAGAAATATCCAATCCCAAAACAAACTAAGGGCCAGCTCCAACTCATCGAACACCTTCTTGCTCTCCCTTAGAGAGTATGCTGTTGTCTTCTGCTTTCACTTTGAGCACTGATCTGTAATTCTTTATTGTGTGTGTACCAAGAGCCAAGACACAGTGCTTTTGGTGCTGACACATACATCACATCTTAAAACTTCTAAGTTATTTAAATTTCCAGATATAAATCCAGTTGATGCTTGAACAATGTGGGGATTAAGGGAGCCCATACACCATACAGTTGAAAATTTGAGTACAGCTTTAACTCCCACCAAATCTTAACTACTAATAATCTACTGCTGACCAGAAGCTTTACCAAGAACATAGTGGATTAATGCATATTTTCTATATGTGTTATATATGGTATTCTTATAATAAAATAAGCTAGAAAAATATTATTAATAAATCATAAGAAAAAATACATTTGCAGTACTATATTTATTTAAAAAAAAAATCCACCTATAAGAGGACACACGCAGTTCATATCCAAGTTGTCCAAAGGTCAACTTCAAGAGTGTCTTCACTAAGCCTCTGTACATGATGTCCTCGTTCCTGGATTTTTCATTCTAATCAGTCAGTGTTTAAAGATTTCAACTTACTGGTAGCAAAGCTATAACTGTAATAAACAAAGAAAGAAACAAAAAAAACCAAAAATACATTTTCTCTCCTAACAGAATTTTTAAAAAGTGAAATTGATGGGGGGTTAAGTGTAAAAATTGTTGAAAATATTATTGAAGCCAGAAGATCAAATTTAGACCCTGTTAGACATTACTGCACCATCATTTTAGTTCTTTCAAGGGAAGTTACGTCAATGACTAAAATGATTTATTATCAAGTAAATGTATGTATTTAATAAGACAGAAGAATAATGTGTTTTATAAGTTGGAAAAACATGCAACTTCTGCCAGTGATTAATACATAATTTAATTTTTGCGACATCAGCAAAAAACATTGATATATATATTAAGATTAAATAACAAGCATAAGAACAGTGAATTAATTCAGAAGCATATTACAAAAATGAACCATTTAATGTCACAAAAATATCCTATCAACTTTAGGTTTTCTTTTTATTAATTCATATGGATTGGTTTTATCCTTCAAGTGTTATTCTTTTCAAGGCTCTTTCAGAAATTTTTAATAAAATGTTATCACCTAAAAATAAATATGTTGCAATTGATCTGAATGCTGAATATATTTGAATTTGTTTCAAGTCCAGAGTCCATGAATAATAAGCTATATCTCTAAAAAATTTTTTTTAAAGAAAACTGGCTCTCACTATAGATTTTCTTCAACATCAAAGAGAATAAAATCACATATATCTTAACAGGAAAATAGAAGTTGCTAGGAAGCTATATGATATCAAAATTTAGTACATATTTTACATATAAATCCTTTAACTTAGATGTTATAATAAACTAAATCAGAATGCTAATAGTCTGTGGTTGAGCATCAAATATAATAAATTCACATTCAGTAAAAAATGAATAATTAATTAACTAGTAAAGTATCTTTCTCCTCACACATTTAACCATTGACCTTTCTGAAGTGCTGTTTATGTAGCTTCTTTTTGAATTTTAAAATATTAGTTTCTTTCTAAATGTATAATATACTGACAAAATATATATCAAATTGCATTTGGAAGATTAAAGTACAATTGAATCATTTGTGTGGTTGATTTTTTGAATAATATTAGATCATTTTGCTGAGGACAATAAAATATTTTAAAGGTTTCATATTGGCTCTGTAGCAAGTTAACACAAACTTAAAGGCTTGAAACAACATACATTTATTATCTTACAATTCTGTAGATCAGAAGCCACAGTGCATCTCACCAGCTACATTTAGTTTTGAAACCTGTAAGGGAGAATCCATTTTCTTGTCTTTTCCAGCTCTAGAAAGCATTCCTGGGCTTGTGGCCTCTTCCCTGAAACTTGAAGCCAGCAAAGGTCAGTGGGGGTCTTATGATGTCAGTTCTGTTACCCACTCTTCAGATCCTCTCTTCCCAGGTTTAGGCCCATTCAGATAATCCAAATGATCTCTTTATTTTAAAATTGTTTAGTAATCTTGATTCAAATGGTGACCTTAATTCCCCTTTTCTTTTTTCTTTTCACTTATAGTTGGGTTTTATTTTATTTTATTCTATTCTATTTATTTTCCTTTTTTTCACTTTATTTAAACTTAACAACAACAACAAAAATTCATCCTTCCTCTATTTCTCCCTTCCTCTAATTCCCCCTCTGACAATCACCAATCTGTTCTATCTATAGCTTGAGCTTCGTTCTCTTTCTTTCTTTTTTTTCTTTCTTTCATTCTTTCTTTCTTTCTTCTTTCCTTCCTTCCTTCCTTCCTCCTTCTTTCTTTCTTTTTTCTTTTTTTCTTTCTTTCTTTCTCTTTCTTTCTTTCTTTCTTTCTTTTTCTTTCTTCCTTCCTTCTTTC
>NC_058404.1:177277842-177442847 GCF_002201575.2 Neomonachus schauinslandi
TTTCTTTCTTTTTCTTTCTTCCTTCCTTCTTTCCTTCCTTCCTTCCTTCCTGAATCCACCTACAAGCATCACTCAGAGATATTGCAGGTTTGGTTTCAAACCACCACAATAAAGTGAGTCAATTTTTTTTTAATTTTCCAGTGCATATAAAAGTTATATTTACACTATACTGTGGTCCATTAAGTGTGAAATAACATTATGTCTAAAAAATGTAGCTATGTTAATTAAAAAATACTTTTTTTTTTGCTAAAAACTACTGTCATCTGAACTTTCAGTGACCCAATCCTTTTGTTGGTGGAGGGTCTTGCCTCTGCACTGATGTCTGCTAACTGATTAGGGTGGTGGTTGCTAAAGGCTGGGGTGGCTAGGGCTATTTCTCAAAAGAAGAAAACAATGAAGTTTGCCTCATTGATTGAGTCTTCCTTTTGCAAATGATTTTTCTGTAGCGTGTGATGTGTTTGATAGCATTTTACCCACAGTAGAACATCTTTCGGAACTGGAGTTAATTTTCTCAAACCCTGCCACTGCTTTATCACCTAAGTTTATGTAATATTCTAAATGCTTTGTTGATATCTCAACAGTCTGCACAGCATCTTCACCAGGAGTAGATACCATCTCAAGAAACCACTTTCTTTGCTCATCCATAAAAAGCAACCCTCATCCAATCAAGTTTTATCATGAAATTGCAACAATTCAGTCCCATTTTCAGGCTCTAGTTCTCTTGCTGTTTCCACCACATATGCAGTTACCAAAATCTTGAAGTTATCCATGTGGGTTGGAATCAACTTCTTCCAAATTCCTGTTATTAATCCTATTGTCCAACTCTATCAGAGCTCTTAGATGATCAGGTGCATTGTCAATGAGCAGTCATATTTTGAAAGGAATCTTTTATTTTTTTAATTTTTTTTCTGAGCAGTAGGTCCCAACAGTTGGCTTAAAATATTCAGTGAATTACATTGTAAACAGATGTGCTGTCACCCAGGCTTTGTTGTTCTACTTAAACATCACAGGCAGAGTAGATTTAGCATAATTCTTAAGGACCCTGGGATTTTTGGGATGGTAAATGAGCATTGACTTCAACTGAAAGTCACCAGCTGCATTAGCCCCTAGCAAGAGTCAGCCTGTTTTTTGAAGCTTCGAAGCCTAGCATTAACTTTTTTTTGTAGCTATGAAAATCTTAGATGGCATCTTCTTCCAGTACAAGGCTGTTTTATCTGCATTGAAAATCTGTTGTTTAGTGTAGCCACCTTCATTGATTATCTTAGCTAGATCTTCCAGATAACCTGTTGCTTCACCTTGTACTTTTATGTTACAGAGGTAGCTCCTTTCCTTAAACCTCATTAGCCAACCTCTGCTGGGTTCAGACTTTTCTTCTGCAGCTTCCTTATCTCTCTCATCCTTCATAGAACTGAAGAAAATCAGGACCTTCCTCTGGATTGGGCTTTGGCTTGGGGATGTTGTGGCTTGTTGATCTTCTGTCCAAACCACTAAAACTTTCTTCATATCAGCAATAAGGCATTTCACTTACTTTTCACTTACGTGTTTAATGTAATAATTTAATTTCCTTCAAAAACTTTTCATTTTCATTCACACCTTGACTATTTGGCACAAGAGGCCTACCTTTTGACCTGTCTTGGCTTTTAACATGTCTTTTTCACTAAGCTTAATTGTTTCTAGCTTTTGATCTAAAGCGAGAGACGTTTGACTCTGCTTTTCACTTGAATACTTGAGCCTGTTGTAGGGTTATTAATTGACCTAATTTCAATACTGTTGTGTCTCAGGGAATAGGGACACCTGAGGAGAGGGAGAGAGTTGGGGGAATGACTGGTCTGTGGTATAGTCAGAAATACACAACATTGTCAATTAAGTTCACCGTCTTATATGGGCATAGTTTGTGGGCTCCAAAACAATTACAATAGTAAATCATAAATCACCAATCACATATCATCATAACAAATATAATAATAATGAAAAAGTTGGAAATATTGCGAGAATTACCAAAATGTGACAGAGACATGAAGTGAGCCAATGCTGTCAGAAAAATAACACACATAAACTTGCTTAATCCAGGGTTGCCACAAATCTTCAATTTGTAAAGCAAAACAAAATAATATCTTCAATGTGCAATAAAATGAGGTATGACTGTATATAGTCTTGTGGGACTGCAAGCATAAGCCCTGTTGGCTACCAGAGCCAGGTGATCTGGAGGTATACATCTGGACAGCAGTCACAAAAATCTGGCTTCCAGATGAGTGTATAAGCTCTTTCCTGGGTTATAGTGGCAAGCTGGGGCAAGGCAGAGGAACAGCACCAAGATGGCATTTCCAGCCTAGGTTTTTTGAGAGCAGCTCTGTAGGGCACTAAAGTGTGCCAAACCTGAAGCCTACCCCTCATGTTGAAGCTCTAAGGTAAGCAAAGAAACCTCCTTCACAGGAAGACTTGGGAGTATTTCACAGTCCACTGTGTATGCAGTGTCCTGGAGGTAGCCTGCCAAGAACCATTCCTCTGATTGCTACAGTCTCATGGGACCCAAGTATGCAGTCCTACCCCACCATCAGAGCCAGGCAATCAAGAAGTGTCCCCTGGGTTGGAAGCTACAAAAAACTGGGGCACCAGACATAAAAACCAGGACACTGGCTGCTTGTAAATCTCCCACCAGGAGACACTGATACTCTGGAGCAAGGCAGAGGGTGAGCATGAAGATAATGCCCACCCTCCAAGTTCTCTGGAAAGATTATAGCTTGTCCCTAGTTTCATGTTTAATTAGAAGCCTGCCCCTCAGGCCACAATCATTAAAATTACTAATAAACCTCCTTCACAGAAAGACTGAGCTTCTTAATTCTGTTGCCTCTTGCCAGGCCCTGGGGGGTGTTTAAGAACTCTTCCTCTGTTGGTTATAGTCCTGTGGGATCCAGGACATAAGCCCCACTAGCTACCAGAGCCAGGTGATATAGAGGTGTTCCCTGGTCACAGGGCAAAATACAAGGGTCTGAGCTCCTTTCCGGGTGACATCAGTTATCACAGTCCCGCGTGACTACTGTAGATTCAGGTAAATGGAAAAAAATTATGCAATTATCCTGAGGTAGAATGGCAAGAAGGAAAGGAAATAAAATACACAATGTCTATATATTAGCATGTGGGAAATAGATGATAATCAGTATAGTCAGTGGTAAACATGGGAATTAAGTAAAAAAAATGAGGAGGAATCTTTCTTTAAGAAGAGATAATCTTCAACTCTGAAAGCTTTTGATAGAAAATTAATCAGACCTATATTTAAGAAGACTGTTCTAGTAATTACTGGAAAATTAAATGGAGGCTGGGGTGGAATTATGAATGATTAGTGACAAGTTCAGAGTTCGTAGCAGTAACTGAGAGAAGAGAATGAAATTGTCCAGGTGGATGGAGGAAAACCTGTTTTGTGAAACGAGCAGGCCATAATCTATGAGATCTCCACTCTACAAGTATCTGTCACCAAAGTCTTGCTCACCTGGACAGAGTTTTCACCTGTTCATGGTAGGATGCTAAGTCAACAAGAAATTAGTTCCACATGAAGCAGCACTGTTGTGCTATTTCTATTCTATTTCACATCATGTTAAACATTCTTGACTGCCATAGAAGTGTGGATTGTAAGAGTCACAAGTGTGTCTTTTCAAGGCATGCTTACCGTAGGAATAGTTTTTAATGTCCACAGCCCAGAAAATTCTAGAAACCCCAGTTAATTTTTTTTTCTTTTTAATTTCCCAATACTACATATGTGGACACTGCA
The DNA here is from genome assembly GCF_002201575.2 of Neomonachus schauinslandi. Classification (NCBI taxonomy): domain Eukaryota; kingdom Metazoa; phylum Chordata; class Mammalia; order Carnivora; family Phocidae; genus Neomonachus; species Neomonachus schauinslandi. The sequence goes on from NC_058404.1 coordinate 177,281,609, forward strand.
TTCATCATGAGTCAACATTTAAGTAACTCTCTACCTCCGTCTGTCTTCTACAACAAAATTGTATGCTAAATTATATAAGACTTAGCATATTGAGATCTTTGTCCCCACTTTCCTCTCAGGAACTCAACACTTTGAAAGGGATATGAAAGCTATTTTTTATGGCTGGTGATATGAAGAGTATATTTATAACTCTAAATACAGGAATTGTACTCTGTTTTTTCTCTGTTAGTGTAATTTTTTTTTTTTCCCTAAATCAAAGCCTGCCTTCCATGAGTAAGGGGATATTCTTCAGTTAACATGGGGAGTGTATAAACTCAGTTAATGTCTTGAAATTTTATTAAGCAACAGGTGGCGTTAACATCATAAAGGAAGGATTTTTGCTAGGTTTTGGTCAAAGTTGCAATGAAACAAGTGCAATAGGAGTATAGCTAAACCACTCCCCAGCTGCCAAGAAACATAATTGAGTAGTGAGCTCCAAACTCGGCAAAGTGAAGGAGAGAGGGTCAGCTGAAAGAGCAGTCAGATTGCACTTAAGAAAGAAGATGGAATGGACATTCTGTGAAGAAATTATTACTCTTTTTATTTACTTCTTCAAAAAGAGAGTTTTTAAGGCACAGTGAAGTGGGTCAGTAGAGAGGCAAACTTTTAAGAGGAGAAAAGACGGAAGTTATGAGTGGTGGGCATAGAATAATGTATAAACTTGTGAAATCACTATGCTGTGCGCCTGAAATTGATAAAAGAACTTCTCCACCTCAAAAAAAAAAAAAAGAAAGAAAGAAAACTTGGAATGGGAAACATGATTACTGAATTGTATTTTATATAGCATTCCTAGCTAATAGAAATGAGAAATATTATGAATTGACTGTCCTTGAATAGTAGAGAATCCAGGAAATATTTTGTTATTTCCAGTTAGGAACTGAAGTCTTCACATAGGTTTTCAAGTAGAGTACTGTTAGGAAAATGTTCACTATATCTGACAATAATGACATTGCGTTTTATTATATATTAATATGTTTATATTCCATTAAGTTGAGATCTTATTGGGGGCAGAGTAATTTTTTATCTCAGAATCACTAACACCTTGTTTAGTGCTTACCAAATTGTAAGTTATAAGTAAACCTTTATTGAATAAAGTAAATGAATAAATATTTATTAGTCTAAGTCTATATTTTCATTCAACAAATATTAGTAATCACTTCCTGGGCATTGTTTTATGCCTAAAGATTAAGTATGAAAAAAATACCATTATATCCTCTCTTTTATTTATTGTCATGTTAATATAAAAGAAGGATTTTTCAGCATCTATATTAGTGTGTCATGAGTAGTGTATTGTAATTAGGTAGAAGTTGAGAATTCGTCAAGATTTTTCCTGGATTTTGTACTTTGATAAATTCATTTCTTCAAAATGTGTAAATATATAAACACACACAGATCAGTATTATATCTGTATGTGTATAATATATATGTGTGTGTGTAATTATATATGTGTCACATTTAGAAGAGTACCACTGTCATGCATTGGTATGATTTAAATAGAAACAATATGTTCATATTCTTTTAGCTTTGCATAAAGCAATAAAATATGAAATGTTAGAATTTGGCTAATTTGTCTGGCTTTCTCTATATAGGGAGATGTCAGAATAGTGTCACTAATGATTAGCAAGAATCCTGATTTTAAAAAGATTATATTAAATCAAATAATATTTTCAAACATCAAAAGGTGACCAGAATATCCCTATATTTTCAGTAAGGTATTATTTTCTGTTCTATTGAAACTAAGAAAACTAAGTCATAGCCCTTTGTCAAACATTTCTCACTAGGGATGCAGTTTGCAGTTACAGGGCTTACAACCATTCTGCAAGGCAGCCTCTTTTTTATTTCCCTACGAATTGATATTGTTTCTCTTTTTGAAAGGATTTAATATGTAGGATTTTGTATAGTGGTCAGAATACATGATGAGACATTGGCAATTGGGATTAACATCTTCATCTTGGCAAGTAGATTGATCAAATAGAGGAGGCTGGATCTTAGAGATTTCTAATTGATTGCAGGAACATAGACTCCCCTGTTTAATGACATGACACTGGTAAAGTTTTAGGGCTATAAATTTGGAATCAATTGGAGGAAAACCTTCCCATGGTGTGGTGACCACTGGCAAAACATTGCATCAGGAAATCAGCCAGAAAAATAGTGTGGCTGTACCTTAAAATGGGCTATATAATTTTATGGCCAGTGTAACATGTGTAGCTATGAAAGTTAAAATAATGAAAGGTAAAATATCACACTTCAGTGCATTAACCATTTATCTACAGGGGCAAGAGAAGGGCTCCTTTTCTTTAATTGGTTCTTGTAAAAAAATCATATTTTAGCTTCTGTGATTTAGTAAGATCTCTTATTTTGCTATTGCAAAAACATCATCTGTGGCTTTGTGCAGAAAATAGTTTGCAAATGTATTTGGAAAGACATGGCGTCTATACCAACACTTAGCACAATGTAGGCCCTCAGGCAGCCTGTGGCCTTCATTTATGTTTCAGATCACAGGAACTTGAGGGTATAAAATGTTCTACAATTTCATTTATAATCTCTTTTCTCTGGTTTTTGCCTCTACCTCACATTGTAAGTCTTCTGAACACTTTGAAAATCTCATACAATTTTCTTTTCCTGGGAGCAACAAGAGATGGTATAATCCTGATATAAATTGTGACCAATTTTAGGAAACTTTCAGAGTATAATTAAAAATTATAATTTAAAGGAAGCCCTGCTTAGGTTTTTTTAAGCCTCCAGTTATGTTTTTTTAAAAAAAAGGTTAAAGTGTTCCATTATTATGAAATATTGTAGAAATGGTCTGACCATAGGTAGTGAAGTTGACCCAAATACTTGGTCTTCTATCAACTTCTATTTATTTTATGTTACATTGTAGTTTAAGAGAACCTTACAAATTATCTAGTGCACCTGTTCGCCCAATGCATGAATGCAAAATGAAATAAGTTGAAAATAGACAATATGTGACAGTTAAATAAATAATAGACTAGATAGAATACACTATATCTCTTACATGTCATTTAATTGGCTTCAACAATGATCTTACAGTCTCTCTTATGATGGGCTGTTGCACTGTTGCCAAAACACTTTATAATAGTAATATTTTATTGAATGTTAACTGTATGTGAGAAGCTATATTTGATAATTTATCTGCTTCAACTCAATTAATTTCCACAATACATTTGCATTATTGATATAATTATCTCACTTTATAGGTAAATGAATTGAAACAAGGAAAGCTAAGTATCCTGTCCAAGGTCATCCAGCTACTTCATGTTAGAGCTGGGATTCACTCTCAGATTGGATTCGAAAACTCTTACTCTTAATCACTGTTACAAACCTGCACTCAAATTTATTCACTGTGGTCCAGTTCATGTGTGGATACTAATAACCCAAAGTAGACTTAAAGCTATTTAATGGAAGGGGCACCTGGATGACTCAGTTGATAAGTGTCTGATTCTTCATTTCGGCTCAGGTCATGATCTCAGGGTCCTGGGATTGAGCCCTGTGCAGGGCTCCATGCTCAGGTCAGAGTCTGCTTGTCTCCTTCTGCCTCTGCCCCTTCCCCTGCTCACTTGTATTTGCGCTTACACTCTCTCTTTCTCTTCAATTAATAAATAAATCTTTAAAAAAAAAGCTCTTTAATGGAAGAAACCACAATTTACCCACCTTTACATGCCCCTTCTCCATCACAGGTGCTCAACCATAGTAGTCCTGCCACTTGCTGGCTGTGAAAAATTGGGCAAGAATTTATTTCATTCCGCCTCAATCTGTGAAATAATTAAAATCTATGCCTCACAGAGCAAAGGGAAGTGTAAGAGAAAAGAACAAAAATGGGAAAAAAATATCAGCAGGTATCTTACTGTGGAATCTTGGAAAATCATCCTGCTGGATCTGCTATATAACAAAATATTGCCACAATCTCTCCATGGCTGTAGAGCAAGACTTTCTACTACAAATTCACATATGAAAGTATGAAAGAGGAAGAGAGAGAATTGACATATATTAATTTTTTTAAAGATTTTATTTATTTATTTGACACAGAGAGAGATAGCAAGAGCAGGAACACAAGCAGGGGGAGTGGGAGAGGGAGAAGCAGGCTTCCTCCCGAGCAGGGAGCCCTATGTGGGACTCAATCCCAGGGCACTGGGATCATGACCTGATTTGAAGGGAGATGCTTAACGACTGAGCCACCCAGGTGCTCCTGACATATATTAATTATTAATCAAGGTGAGAATGAGATCCTGGGATAGATCAAACAATAATCAGTTAATGGTTGCATATTAACAAGATTTTTGATTAGTGGTCTCTAAACTAGAGACTATTTTGTTCCTTGGGGTGAAGAAGACAATTTTAGAAATTCTATTCACATTTACATTTATAGTTATAGTTACTTATATAATGCACATAAACTTTAGTTTAAAACTTAGAATAGTAAATAAGCTTGGCCAACATTTATTATCTGATTTTTTAAAATGAGCTTATAATACATCAAACAATTTTAGATTAGAATAAAAATACATATTAAGAATGCAAGCATCTTTTGTTTTTTTTTTTTAAGATTTTATTTATTTATTTGACACAGAGAGAGAGATAGTGAGAGAGAGAGCACAAACAGGGGGAGTGGCAGGCAGGCAGAGAGAGAGGGAGAGGGAGAAACAGGCTCTCTGCTGAGCAAGGAGCCTGATGCGGGGCTTGATCCCAGGACCCTGGGATCATGACCTGAGCCGAAGGTAGCCGCTTAACTGACTGAGCCACCCAGCCACCCCAAGAATGCAAGCATCTTAAGAGTAGAGATATTACATTAGTTGTATCTTAAATAGGTTTAAGATACAACTAATTATATTTCTATTTATAGAAATAAAACTATCAGTAACAGGTTAAAAGATGATTCTTAGTTTCTATTTTTCTTGATATGTGATAAAGGAATAATATACTGTTCATATAGAACAAAATCAAAGGAAATGATAAAAATGAAATGATTCTCAAAGCTCAAACTGTGTACTTGTATCATTATTAGCGATATACTATCCAGGTGTACATAGAACTCTACACCAGCTTAGGGAACAAAAGCAGTGACTTATATTGTGACTTGAGGGATGGAGTGAAAAAGAAAATAAAAATTCTTAAAACAGTACATTCTTTGCTACCTATAAACTATAGCAAACTGGGGAAACTGTCATCAGCAATATGCTCTAGAGATAACCTTTAATCATTTCTCAGGATCACATGAACTTTGAAAATGTCAAGGAACAAGTACTATAGCCTTTTCAGAATGGAATTTGGGTGCCTGTAGTCATCCCAGGAAGGTTTTTAAGAAATCATTGCTGTGTTTTCCAACAAAAGCTGTTAGGATATGAAATTGGATTGTTCTTTTGGATAGCGATGCAATTGAAAGACTTTCCTATCCAATGTATTAAACTTTCTATCTGTCCGGTAGAATTTAGGAAAATGTAGTATTATATATAATATAGCTAGGTATTTCAATTGTATTGAGAAAGCAATGCTACAGTGAAAAGTGATTTTAAATTAATTCTGTTATAACTTGATTGATTCAAGAAAAAAAATTCTTTTTCTGAATGCCTCTTTATATAAAATATATGGCTATTTCCATACTATATTACCATACTTCATACTCAATTTTCATTTTTTTCAAATGTTTATAATCAAATGCAATAAAACATGAAATGAATCTTTGAAAATATTTTGTTTTGCTCAACTGAACTGCTGCCTTAAAGCCCAAATAAATGAAAGATTATTACTATTATCATTAGCGCAAACTGCTTTGTGTCTTTGAGTAATGACATCAATTCTGCCTTAGTAGAGTTATGTTCTAGAATAGATAGTGTTTTAAACAGTAGTCACCACATAAAATATTTTAGGTTGTCAAATTATTTATAGCAATAGCCTTATCATTAGGGTCTACCATACCTCACTTACATAGTTTTTAAGATACAATACAAAATTAAAAGTATACTATAATGCATATAACTTTATGATGATTATAAGACAACATTTGTTACATTGACAGTGGGTTTGAGCTAACAATTTCAGAAATATAAATCACATGATTCTGTAATGAGGTTCATCATTTCTGGCATCTTCACATGACTGATGCTATGTTTAAATGTTTGTGCCTTCCCAAAATTCATATGTTGAAATCTTAATGCCCCTTATGATGATATTAGAAAGTGGGGCTTTGGAGAAATTCTTAAGTTATGAGGGTGGAGCCCTCATAAGTGGGATCAGTACTTTTATAAGAGACCCCACAGAGGTCCCTTGCCCCATCCACCAATGGAGGACAGAGGGAGAAGTTGGCAGTCTACAACCCTTCACCAGAACCCAGCCATATTGGCACCCTGATCTTGGACTCCAGCCTCCAGAACTGTGAGAAATAAATATCTGTTATTTGTAAACTATCCAGTCTGTGGTATTCTGCTACTGTAGCTCAGAATAGCTAAGACAAGTGTGTTCCTGCATTGGAAGTTTACCTAAGACAGAATCTAGTGACTAAATCAATGTTAGGTACCTGGCATTCTCCAGGTAGACAAGCTTTTTCCCTATAGTTCTTACTTCTTTACTTAACCTGTATTTACTAAGTATGCTTGCAAACAAAAATTGTTTTGCAAATAAAAGGTCTTTCACATGCATATAAGGTAATAGTGCGACACACATTAAAAAAAAAATGACTAATATAATGACAGTGTAACTGCTCACAAATAACAGAGGCTGCTCTTTAGGGAAGGAGTCCACCATGACCTCGATCAAACTTTCAGGTAAGAATCTTTTAGGTCCATGACCTCCTTAAATTTTTTTTTTCCAATGTCACATTTTTTGAGTGACAGTTTTGTTTTCAAATTACTTGATTGCAGATGAGTTAGGAAAAGGATTTCATGCAGTGAGAGGCTAGTGTCTATCTCAGAGAGGGCAGACTGCCAATTGTTAAGGGACAGCTAACACCCAAGATCTTTTTCCATTTTGTGAAAGAACTGCTGGCCACATTCCCTCATCAATATCTTAGGGAAATAAAAGTGGAAGTTGGTCTTTTCTAAAGGAAATCACTCTACAAGCTGTATCAGGACTGGCATTTTGGAGATTCTGCTTGAGGCAAAAAGCTTTGGATAGGAGTATCTCTGTTAACTCTATTTTCCAGAGTTTTGTTATACATACATGGAAAAAATGACACCACAGAAAGCATAAACTAGCAGACCCTACTTTTGGAACAGAAAGAGTGTTTTATGAAATAATTTACACAGTCAAAAATAATGAAAAAAGAAAAAAAAAAAAACCCGATATAGCCAACACTCACGTTAGAATAAACAGATTACTGAAGTCCTGTATGTCCCTTTCCTGAACAAATTCACCTGTCTACCGAGAACTAACCACTACCCTCATTCCCATGCCTATTTATTTATTTATTTATATTTATTTATTTATTTATTTATTTGACAAAGAGACAGCAAGAGAGGGAATACAAGCAGGGGGAGTGGGAAAGGGAGAAGCAGGCTTCTTGCCGAGAAGGGAGCCTGATGCGGGGCTCGATCCCAGGACCCTGGGATCATGACCTGAACCGAAGACAGACTCTTAACAACTGAGCCACCCGGGTACCCCCCTCCATGCCTTTTAATGCGTATCTTTATATTTTACTATATTTTGCATGCCTAGCACATTTGTTTTAACATATCTTTGATTAATATACACTGTTTGCATTTTTATAATCTAAGTCCATAGCATCTTTATTTTAACGTTGCTTTCTTCACTCCAAATTTGTTAATACTTATTTATAGTGATCTACACAGCTATTGTTTGTTTATTTCATTTGACCTCAGTCTACTCTTGTATTGTATGAATATTCTACAGTGTATTTACCTATTTTACTGGTGTGAGTTTAGTTCCCTTTTACTCACTTTTTAAATCTTTTATCTTTCTGTTATAGGCTTTCATGTTTCCCTGAGATCCCATAATTATATTACCTATTACTAGTTTATAGAAAATGTACATCTTTACCTTTAAAGAGTGTTTTAGGAATATACTCTATCAGCATTCTGGTGAATACTATAGAAAGGGTTTTAGAGTTGATGGATATTCTATTATATATTGTGGGCATAGATGAAAGCATTATTTCTGGAAACAGACATGTAAATCTATACTGAAACAGGAGGTAAATAAACTTCCTACAACATGCTGCCTTCAAATGCATTTATCTTTCAAAATAATTGTTCACCAACATTCACAAAGCATAATTTCTGATTAAAATCAAGTAACATTTGCTTGCATCATCAGTTTACTTGCTGATCCACTAATATTGTTAATTTGGTCAAATCTAAAACATACTGACAATGATTACATTTGCATTCATTAGTTTCATTTTATGTGTCTTTGAATATTAAATTACCTAAATTTTCAAAAGAATGTTAATCAGGTCTGAACAGAAATCCTAAACTTGTAAAATTGCTAATGGCTAGAGAAATATTTCTCAGTATAGATTTTCACTATTTTCCACACATTTGTGATTGCATTTACATTTAAAAATATTTCCTCTGCCCTAACCCCATTGGACATAATTAATTAAATAGACCCAATTTTGGAAAATCAGTATGTCTTTTTAAAAGATTGAGATTATACTTTTAGACATTTAACTTTCAAAAATTTTCTTCCTTTTGAAAAATGATATTAAAATTATATGGAAAATATAGCACTAAGCACTTTTCTTCTGTACATGTCATGACAAATATTAGCATTGTGTACCTTCAGCATAAATGGAGTTGACAAATTGTCAGAACTCATAAATGCATAGAGGTAAAGAAATTGAAACTTAGTCCCATCCCTCCTCAAGAAGATTTTCCACCTTCAATTATTAATAGGCACAGGTAGAAATAAAGTGTCAATAATAATGATTACAAAAAAATAATATTGAATCATGGTAATTAGGTATTTTTATTTATTTTTGCATTTTTTTTGTTTTCAAGACCACTACTAGTTTGATTGTCTCATGCTTTTATTATTTAGTCAATTATCAGAGGGCTATTGTACACTAATCAAAGAATTACAAAGAACAATGACACCTGCCTTTTATTTATGTCAATATATCTGTCCTATATTCATACAGAGAAAGGAACAGTCATATTTCTCTAACTTCACTCAGTTAAACTCTTCTAAGGAATTAAAAATCTTGACTTCTTGAAAAAATTTGGCTGATCATGAATTTAAAATGTCTTTTCTTTATATCTCAGCATTAGAAAATGTATTTTAGGTTCTTAAAATGTTACTGGGTAAATTTCAAACACAACTTATAGCATGTGAATCTTACCCAGTGGTAGACAGAGTAACAGTCCCCCAAAATGTCTACAAATAATGGTCCCCAAAGAGGCTTAGCTATTTCTAATCTGTGAATGTGCTAGTTTCTATGACAAAAGGAAATGACTTAAGGTTGTGGGTGAAATTAATGTTGCTAATCAGTTGACCTTAAAATGGGGAGATTATCCTATATTACTTGAGTTAGACCAATAATCTTTAAAAGTAGAAGAGGTAGGGTGTACCTGGCTGGCTCAGTTGGTAGAGCATGTGACTTCTGATCTTTCTCTGGGTTGTGAGTTTGAGCCCCATGTTGGGTGTAGAAATTACTTAAAATTAAAATCTTTAAAAAGAAAAAAAAGTGAAAGAAGCAGGCAGAAAATAATCAGAGAGATTGTCACATAAGCAGGACTTGGCCCAAAGTTGTTGGCTTTGAGAATAGAGAAAAAAGATGAGCCATGAGCTAAGGAGTGTGGGCGGCCTCAATAAACTGGAAAATGAATTTCCTCCTAGACCCTCAGAAGGAATGTATACCTGTTCACACCTCAATTTTAGTCCAATGAGATGCTTTATGAACTTCTGATACCCAGAATTTAAAATAATGCATTTTTGTAAGCCATCACTAGTTTCTGTATGAACAGTTCATTCCTAGAGAGAGAAGTGTTGTCTCCTTGTTTTGATTTGAAGATCTTGGCACAGTCAAGCCAGTCTGTTGCAGAGTCTCGATGCTCCTCCTATAACACAGCACAGAGTTCCAATGGATGCATCTCTAAGACTAGGAAATGTGAGCAAAAGAATCTTTCTAAGGAAAATAAACAGTAAGTCACCCTCCAACAACAACAACAACAAAAACAATTACATATGTGTGTGTGTGTGTGTGTGCGTGCAATCATGGGAAAATGTAAGTTTAAAGGAAACAACTGAAATTCTAGAATAAGGGTAAATGGACTATTTCTTTTTTTTTTTTTTTAAGATTTTATTTACTTATTTGAGAGAGAGAGAGTACCAGTGGGGTGGGAGGGGCAGAGGGAGAGGGAGAAGCAGTCTCCCCACTGAGCAGGGAGCCCCACTCAGGGCTCAATCCCAGGACCCTGGGATCATGACCTGAGCTGAAGGCAGACACTTAAAGGACTGAGCCACTCAGGCATCCCCGGACTATTTCTTTAAATAAAGAAAATGAGTGTTGATGAGTTCCACGTCTCCAAAGGCATTGTGTAGCTTCTGAACCAGGAACATCTCATCAAATTTATTGGGTGCGCACACACACACACACACACACACACCAAAGATGGTGGGCAAGAAAGAGTGAACTTAGTAGATCTGAGTTGCTAAAACCCTATATATTCCAAAGAAAAGCCCATCTTCAGAACTGGCCTTTGGCTGGCTCCTGGGAATTAACCTCAGAGCTCTTACAATACTTTGTTTAAAAATAGTATTTTTTGTGTGCCTGTAACCTTGGGTCATGCTCTACCAATTTGACCAGATGTGTGTCCTAACGATGTGATTTATGATGAATGCCTGTTTTGGGTTTGGGGTAAAAGATGGCTGGAGTCTGAGAAGTCGAAGTCAGTCACATGGCAATATTTCCCATATATCATTATGCAGTGTTGCTAGGAGGATTAAGTACTTTTCTGTATGACTCCCCTGGTTGGTGTCACCTGAAAGCTTGCACCAATTTATCTGAACTTCACCCCATGCATCTTTTTACTTTGCTGATTTTAAACTGTGTCCTTCTGTATGATAAACTATAACCATGGGTATAAGAGTTTTTTTTAAGACTGGTGAGTCCTAGCAAATTATGGAGACAGAGGTAGGTCTCGAGTCCTCACCATAGGTGAGGGAAAGAATATTCTAGTATAATGACATCTATTTTTCTCTTACTTACAAATAAACTGTATCTTGCTTAATGAAATTCCTAGACTCTGATTACTATTTCCGTGAAAACTTTAACACCAGTCAGTCAATTAAAGTTAACCAAAAATTTAGAGCAGTGATTTTTTTCCCCTAGTTCTGTATGCTATATATAAAAAGCAAGGTAATCATATTCACTCAGAAATAAAAGCATTAGGGAAATTAGGGCACCAGGGACTTTCTGCCCCATATAGTATAAAATTTGATATCGATTTTTTCTATTTCCCATGGGAACATATCTTTAATTATATAATGTAAATGACAACTAGGGTCTTATATACATAATTTCAATTTATAGTAAACTTTACAAAAGTATTTTTAAAGATGTGATGGACATGGTATATGATTGATGCTTAGCAGCCATTGTGTTTCCTTCTAGTGTGCATTCATATTTAGAGAGGCTCAAAAACTCTGTTTCTCAGATGTCCTTGGATCTGGTTTTCTGGATGCACGTTAGGTTTGCTCAACCAGATAAGCTTACATGAAATAGATTCAGAACTGAATTAAGGACAAAGGGATATGGAACTTGAGGGATCCCTTGTGCTGACTGAGATCAGGACAGAGAGAATGCAGTTATGTCATCTCTGCTCTCTGATCATAAGTTGTTGTTTGTCTGTTTGTTTTTGCAATGGAGCCTGTGATCATGGCAGAGGCAGTTAATTTGGAAGATGAAATTATTCCTGAAAGTATGGCCAGAATCTCTTATAATCTACTTCCAATACTTTTATATCTTCCTAATATTTGGTAATCGATCCCTTTTGGTTTAAATGTGCTAGGAAAATTTCAATTGCCTGAAAGCAAACCCCAAATTCAAGGGATTCAATATTTGGAGGAAACAATTCACCTTTAATTTATGCTGTTTCACAGCTTTACTTGAAAAACTTTCAAAAAAAAAAATCAATATTTCACAGAATTTTCATGCCAGTGTTTTCTTCTTCCTCAATAGAAACAAAACCAGTTGTGGTTCCAATTTACCTAATGAATTCCCAATCTACCAGAGTGAGCTCTACTCACATAAAAAGCACAGTCAAAACCTATGCACAGCTTTGTTCCAAAAGGCTCTTTATGTTTAGTTTAACAATGCAGGAAACTCAAGATGAAATGAGATTATTAACTGGATATAGTAGATAGTTCTTTGTTAAAACCATAAAACAGTTATGCCAACATGAGAGCCACTTTTATGTACCCACCTCAAACCATTTATTTCTTCACCTCTGTCAGCATCTCGAGAGAGCATCAGCATTGATACATAACAAATGCATCCCATTTTCTGCAGCCTACAACAAAGAAACAGCCAGGAACACATGCTGTATCATAGGCCAGCAAAACTCCTGCTATTCACTCTAACTCCTCCCTGCCTTAGGCACTTGCTAACCTAGAATTCTGTGTGAAGGACAACAATAACTCATAATTCTGCTTCAGGTAACTCCAAGGATTTAAGAGTTTGTAAAGCATCTGAGGAGTCAGATTGTTGATAAGTCCAAGTCTCCAGAAACTCATATTCACAAAGCAATTTTCATTTCTATTCCTGTGACCTGTCAATAAAACAAAAGAGTCACTAGAATGAAAGCTTGTTATCTTTGGGAAATTGTTCTAAAAAAATAGGCATGAGAAGGGCCTGAAGGGTCCTTGCAATCTTTTAACATGTGTTTTATAATCTAATATAAAAGGAAGAATATGTTTGTTTATGTTCTGTCATTTACTTATACAAGAATTATTGTTAAAATTCAATTCTGAAAATAAACGTAAGACTTTAAACTTCAGTTTATTTTTTAAAAACCAAAGCACTGCTCCTGTCACTTTGAGGAAAGGAAGTAACAGTGTTTGAAGTTAATGATAATTTTAAAGTTTTCAAGTAAATATTGGAATTTTGAGAAACTCATAATCTCCCACCAAAATCTTTATATTTTTTAACTCCTTGAAGACTTTAATATGATTTTTTATATTATTCTATAAAAGGTCTACGTTTGGAAGATCTGCATACTTTCAGTGAGGCAATACTTTCCAAATAACCAATTCCGGATGTCAAGAAATTAGTGTAGATAAATAATCAAATAAAAGTCCAAGATAGACCAATGGATTGTTTATTTTATTAAGATTATTTTTTAAGAGAAGTTTTAGGTTCACAGTAGGGGAAAGTACAGGGAGTTCCCTCATGTTCCCTGCCCCAACACATGCATAACCTCTCTCATTAGCAACATCCCTTACCAGAGTGGTACATTTGTTACAATTAATTAACCTACACTGGCATATCATAATCACCCAAAGTCCATAGTTGACTATTCACTCTTGGTTTTGTGCATTCTATGTGTTCATAGATGAAGGTCTAATGACATATTTCCATCATTATGGCATCATAAAGAGTATTTTCACTGCTCTGTCCTCTGTGTTCCACCTATTTTTCCCTCTCCTCCCCCATCCTTAGTAATCATTGATCATTTTACTATATCCACATTTTTTCTTTTCCAGAATGTCATGTATTTGGAATCATACAGTATGTGGACTTTTCATATTGGCTTCTTTAACTCAATAATATGCATTTGTTTCCTCCATGTCTTTCATGGCTTGATAACTCATTTCTTTTTAGTGCTGAGTAGCATCTTGTTGTCTGGTTGTATCATACTTTATCTGCTCACTTATTGAAAGATCTTGGTTGCTTCCCAGTTTTGGCAAGTATGAATGAGTAAAGCTACTATAAACATCTGTGTGCAGGTTTTTGTGTGAACATAAGTTTTCAACTTCCCAGGGTAAATACCAAGGAGTACAATTGTTAGATTGTATGGTAATGGTAAGAGTATATTTAGTTTTGCAGCAGGTATTTTATGAATATCAACAAACTGATTCTAAAATATTACAGAGACGGAAAAGACCCAGAATAGCTAACACAATATTGAAGGGGAAAAACAAAGTTGGAGGACTGACACTACCTGCCATTAAGACTTATTATAAAGCTACACTAATCAACACCATGTGGTATTGGTGAAAGATAGACAAATAGATCAACAGAATAGAATAAGGAGCCCAGAAATGGACCCCCATAAATATAGTCAACTCATCTCTGACAAAAGATAAAAGGTAATGGAATAGAGCAATGATAATATCTTTAACAAATGGCACTAGAATGTGCACATACAAATGTAAAAATATGCCTGGAACTTACACTGTTCACAAAAATGAACTCAAAATGGATCATAAACCGAAATATAAAGTACAAAACTATAAACTCCTAGAAGATAATATGGGGGGGGTGCCTGGGTGGCTTAGATGGTTAAGCATCTGCCTTCAGCTCAGGTCATGACCCCAGGGTCCTGGGATCAAGCCCCGTATCGGGCTCCTAGCTCAGTGGGGAGCCTGCTTCTCCTTCTGCTCTGCCTCTCCCCCTGCTCATGCTCTCTCTCTCTCTGTGCGTCTCAAATGAATAAATAAAATCTTAAAAAAAAAAAAAGAGAAGATAACATAGGTGAAATCCTTGATGACTTTGGGTATGATGATGACTTTTTATTCAAACAAATAAATCTGATTAAAAAATGGACCCAAGACCTTAGCAGACACCTCATCAAAGATGGCAAATAAGCATATGCAAAAATGTTCCACATCATATATCATCAGGGAAATTCAAATTAAAATAACCTATTAAAATAGCTAAAATCTAGAACTCTGACAACACCAAATGTTGGTGAGGATATGGAGCAATAAGAACTCTCAATCAATGCAAAATGATACAGTCACTTTGGAAGACTGTTTGGTAATATCTTACAAAATGAAACATACTCTTACCATACAATCCAGCTATTATTCTCCTTGGTATTCAACCAAAAGAATTTAAAATTTATGTCCACACAAAAGCCTGCACAAGGTATTTATAACAGCTTTATTCATAATTTCTCAAATTTGAAAGCAACCAAGATGCCCTTCAGTAGGTGAATGGATAAATAAACTGTGGTACATCCAGAGAGTGGAACATTCAGCACTAAAAGGAAATGAGCTATTAAGCTATGAAAAGACATGGAGGAACAGTAAATGCACATTACTTATGTAAATAAGCCAATATGAAAAGCCTACACCTTGTATAATTCCAACTGTATGACATCCTAGAAAAGAGAAGAATATGGATATTATAAAAAGATCAGTGATTTCCAGGGGTTGGGGAGGGTGGTTGAAGAGGTGACTAGGCAGAACACAGATTTTTGAGGCAGTGAATATACTTTGTGTGATATTATAATAATGGATATATGTATTATGTTTTCCAACCCATAGAATACACAACACCAAGAGTGAGCCCGAAGGTAAACTATGGACTTTCAGTGATTATGATGTGTCAGTAGAGGTTCATCTTGGTAAAAAATGTACCATTCTGATAAGTATTTTTGACAATGGGGAAAGTTATATATATGGGGAGGAAAGAAGTATATGGGAGATCTCTGTACCTGCCTCTCAATTTTGTTGTAAGTCTAAATAAAATATCTTTAAAATATAAAGTCTTAAAAAATACTTTATATTCCAGGGGTGCCTGGATGGCTCATTCAGTTAAGTGTCTCCCTTCTAGCTCAGGTCATGGTTCCATGGTCCTGGGATCAAGCCCCATGTCATGCTGCCCGCTCAGTGTGGAGCCTACTTCTCCCTCTCCCTCTATTGCTCTCCTTACTTATGTGCTCTCTCTCCCTTCCTCTCTTTCTCTATCAAATAAATAAATAAAATTTTTAAAAAATACTTCACATGTATTTTTTACATGTGTACTTATTTACATGTATAAATATTTACATGTATACTTTATATGAACCACTTCTCATAAGCTGGTAATGTCAGTCCCAACTAATGGTAAGATTGGGCATGACCAGAAGCAATTTATCATATTGAAACGGTACATATGGGTAGTGACCTGAGCAGGTCCAGAAGTCACAAAGAAACCAGTGCAATGGTAGCTATCACTCCACCTTCAAAGACATTAAAGGATATAGAGATAGTGTTCTCTATTTTATCACCATTTAATTTGTCTGTTAGTCCTTGCAAAAACTAGGTGGACCATAAAAAGCAATGACTTACTGATAAAGTACCCAAATAGTAGCCCACATTCTACCTATTGTACCTAATGTGATAACTTCACTAGGGAAGTTTAGTGTTAATTTGTGTATGTAATAAGCAGGTATTAATCTTATGAATGTATTACTTTCCATATGCATCATAAAAGTGAGTAAGAAGCCAATTTCATTCACATGGAACCATACTAATTCACAATATTTCCATAAGCATTCATAATAATGCCATGTTAATATTAATAGCATTATTATTGGTATGTTAATGTCATTCACAATCATGTCATATTACTATTCTTGTTCTATGTCATAATATATTCTAAAGTTTACTGGGCCATCTGGGCATTGCACACATCGAATGGGTCCACTACAATAATGAAATCATGTTAATCAAATGTTGTGACTGACAAATGGAAAATACTTTGGAAACCTTAATGAGATAATGTGTTCAAGCAAGTGGGAGATAAGCCATAACATAAGACTCAGAAGCCAGCTACATGGGTAACATTTCTGGATCTAGCAATTTGAGTCATGATGGGATCTATACAAAGTAAAGTATAAATTATAGCATCTTGCTTTTTACCATTAAGAAATGATAAAAGTACTTGGGTAGGACTCTTCATGTATGAGAAGCAACATGTTTATGTCATGCTTTAGACTACAGCTCAATGATGAGACGTGGAAGGATGACTATTTTGAGTGGTGCCCAGGGCAAGAAACTTTCAAAAGCAGGTCAAAGCTGTAGTACAGGCAGCCCTGCCACTTGACCCATATAATTGGGCATTCAATAAGTAGTATCTGAATTTTAAAAAGGATACTATGTGGAGTTTCTGTCAAGCCCAAGTAGGAAATTCAAAGCACAAATCTCTAATGTATTGGAATAAGACCATACTTAACCATGTATCCAGAACCATTTGTCATGAGCTGGTAATGTCAGTCCCCCCTGATGGTAAGATTGGGCAGGCCCAGAAGCAATTCATCATTAATATTGAAACGGTAAATACAGTAAGTGCCTTTACCAGGTCCAGAAGTCACAAAGAAACAGAACAGATGAACTCCATGTCTTCTACCATACCTCTGCTGATATTTCTCCTCCAATTCACACCTGTTGCTAATGGGAGGTCCTTATGACGAGCTGCCAAAGGAAGAAGAAAGTCATGCTTAATTCACAGATGCCTATGCCTGGTATAGGAAGGCACCACACTAAATATAAACTGCTGCTGCATTATAGCTTCACTCAAGAGGGACCCTGAAACACAATGGTAAAGGAAGTTCCTCCTACTGGTTGGCATTTTTGGATGCTGTACCTGCTCATCCCCATTTTATGGAGAGAGAATTGGCTTGAGCTAAGGATATACATGAGTTTATGGGCATTTAAAGATGGCTTAGTTGGTTAGTTAATGGTCTGAAAGAAAATTTGAAGATTAAGGAAAGGAAAAGGCATGCAAATAGACATTTGAGATTATGTATAAATAAATAAAAATCTCTGTATTGGACATTAATGCCCATTACAGAGAATTTATATACAGAAGAGGCACTAAACAATCAAGTACAAGATGAATTCTAGTCAGTGTCAACCAGCCTCTGTCCTTTATCACCACAATATTTGCATAATGCACTGTTTAACAGAGTAGTCAAGGTGACAGAGATGGAGTCTATATGTGCTGGGCCCAACAACATGGGCTTCCATTTACTAAAGCTAACCTAGCTATTGCTGCTGATTGATATTTGACTCATTAGCAACAGAGATGGATATTGAGCTCTTGATTTTTTGAGGATACTTGATTTCTTGAGGAGACTAATCAGATACACAGAGACAAACTAATTATGTCAAATTCATTTCACCCTTTTAGTAGGGACAGGACAGTGACTCATTTTGACCAGATAAGCATATAATCTCATAAGTATAAGTTTTCCGGGCGCCTGGGTGGCTCAGTTGGTTAAGCGACTGCCTTTGGCTCCGGTCATGATCCTGGAGTCCCGGGATCGAGTCCCGCATCGGGCTCCCTGCTCGGCAGGGGGTCTGCTTCTCCCTCTGCTCTCTTCCCTCTCGTGCTCTCTGTCTCTCATTCTCTCTCTCAAATAAATAAATAAAATCTTTAAAAAAAAAAAAACCTTTCTATAAAAAAAAAAAAGTATAAGTTTTCCTTCCTTTCCTACAGTACTTTGAACTTCAATACTAATCAAAAGTTCATAGAGCCTTTGATTAACATGGGATTCCTCATAACATACCTTGGAACCAAGTCCACACTCTATGAAACAGAAAGTTTAGCAGTTGACATGAATATGTAACTCACTGGATATGTATGTGTGTGTGTGTGTCTGTCTGTCTGTCTGTATCTATAGATATGTATATATGGAGAGAGAGAAACAGAGAAAGATAGATACACACAGAGAGAGAAGAGAGAGGAAAAGGAAGAGAGAGAGAAGGTAGGCCAACTGCTAGAGACCCAGGAGAATTGCCTTTTGAGTCCAAAGCCAGGTACTGGCACAATTCCTTCCTGCTCAAGAGAGGTGAATCTTTATTCTACTAAGGCCCTCAAACAATTGCCACCTACATTTTGGAAGATAATCTACTCAAAATCCACTGGTTCAAATGTTAATCTTATCTAAAAAAACATCTTCCCAGAAACTTCCAGAATGAAGTTTAATCAAATATTTGAGCACCATGGCACAGCCAAGTTGAGACATAAAATTAACCATCATAGTGAAAAAGGATGAATATGTGTGGTAATCAGTTGATTTATCTTGTACATCTTCCTCATGTCATAGGTTGGCATAGACCTAACCCACCATTGCAATTTGTGATTGTTTAGCTGTCCATCTTAACTTAGGGAAAAAATAATCTTTTTTTTTTTTTTTAAAGATTTTATTTATTTATTTCAGAGAGAGAATGAGATCGAGAGCATGAGATGGGGGAGGGTCAGAGGGAGAAGCAGACTCCCCGCCGAGCAGGGAGCCCGATGCGGGACTCGATCCAGGGACTCCAGGATCATGACCTGAGCCGAAGGCAGTCGCCTAACCGACTGAGCCACCCAGGTGCCCAAGGGAAAAAATAATCTTTATGAAAAAAACAATTCTTAAAATTTACAAGTAGTCACAAGACTCATAAAATATACAAAACTAAGAAATCAGAAAACTTTGTTCCTTACTTCTCATGACACCTGGAATAAGTAAGAGTTCTCAGCATTTCAACAATTTGCTAGTCAGTCAGATGGCAATTTTATATGTTATAAGTTTCCTAAAGCAAATTATATGATATGCACCATAATTACACTCAGGATCAAGAGTAGAATGTACTCCATAATGGATTATAGACACTTCATATCTGATGATAAAATTACTTCATAAATAAAAATTTAAAGGGTAGAAATAAGCCCAGAAAGAAGGATTTAAGAAGTAGTAAATGATTGCCTTAAAATTCAAAAAAAATTTGGAAGTGTTAACCTAGCTATTCTTCAGAAAATCCAAATAAATTATACAAAATATTATAGCATAAATGACTTACATTGTTGTCCTTTCTTGCATTGAGTAACAGAGATTACAAATATCTTTGCACCTTCAGACAATAATTTGAATTCTCTTCAGTATTTCAATTTGTTGTGGGTTCCTAATTTTTTTTTTAAGATTTTTTTTATTTATTTGAGAGAGAGAGAGAGAGACAGCATGAGTAGGAGGGGCAGAGAGAGAGGAAAAGAGAGAGGGAGAGAGAGAGAATCTTAAGCAGACTCCACACAGTGTGGAACCTGACACAGGGCTCGATCACACGACCCTGAGATCATGACCTGAGCTGAAATCAAGATTCAGATGCTTAACCGACTGTGCCACCCAGGCGCCCTGGTTCTTAATTTTTTGACCTGTAATTCATCAAAGAAATTTGATGCTTACCTCTATAAGCCATTTACCTGGTAATTTAAGCATGTAGAAAAAAAAAATGTGGCAGGGATAAAACAAAACAAAACAAAACCAACCAGCCTATCTAAAAGCACCATTGTACTATACATTTCCTTCAAATGAACAGTTATTCCACAAACATGACTCAACATATTGGAAGCATAGCATTAAGATTAAAAAGGCCAAAGTCATAATTGGGCCGGAAGACAATATCATATCAACTCTAATATTATTTTGTATTATTTTTCAAACTTTTCAGGGAAAAGAGGAAATTCCCAGTTTACCTCTCAGACACTCAGATGGAGTGTTTTTTTGCCTTTAGCATAGCTACGTATTCTGCTTATGCTGCTGAGATGCCTGGCTGTAAAAGAGATCATAAATATTTCAGCTTTTCTGCCAATTTTTCTCTGATGGGGGACTGATTTCATTCCTTGAAATATTATTCAATTTGCAATAAAAAATTACTTCATATTTCATTATAGGGAGTTGGTGATGGAACCAAAAAAGGAATTTTCCCAATGCCATTACCACCAACTTTAATGAGGTGATTGAAATATATATGATAAAATTATCATATATGCATGTTATATGGATAATGTATATGTATAATTATGCATATATCAGCAGGCAGTTGTAAATATTCTTTGATGATAATGTTCTTGAACTATTTTTAAGTTTAGAGTTTTCACTGGAAATGTTAAATCATGTATAAACATATTCTGTTTTGTTGTAGGTTTAATAGAATTCAGAAAACATGAATATAACTTTAAATTGCATGAATAGATCTAAAAGTCAATCTTAGATGTACCAAAAGACTACCAGCAATTTTCCAAAATTGACTTATTGACTCAAAATTTATTATGTATGAGGCATGAGTCTATACACTAAAGATAGAACGAAGATACTTGCCTTCATCAAGCTTATATTTTACTGGGAAGGTTGAGATAATAAAATAAAATATGCATTATGTTAAAAAGTGATGAATGCTGTGGAGGAAAATAAAACAGAGAAAGGAGATGGGACACACCAGCCCCCCCCCCCCCCAACCGCCACTCATATAGGACATGAAATTGTAAATATGTTATTGGGACTCATCACTGAGATGGAGACATTTGATCAAAGTCTTGAAGGAAGGAAGGGAGAAAACTACTCCAAGTACTGCCCAAGGGAAAGCAAGGGAGACAGTGAAACTTGGTGTAGTAGAAGAAATGTTCAGAGTGAAAAAAATATCAGATGGAAAGAGCATTTTAGGTAATTAAGGTATTGTCAGCTCTGCAATGGCATTAGAGAATTTAGAACAGAGGAGTGATATATTAATGTGATTATCCTGGCTACTGTACTGACAACAGACAGAAGGGGAAATGCTGGAAGCAGAGAAAGTCATTAGAAGGCCATGGGAATAATCAAGACTCAAGGCGATATTGCCTTTGATCACAATGTTTGGGGTTCACAGAGGTAGGAAATCGTTGAGGGAAATTGGATGCATTTTCAAAGTTGAGACAGGAGGATCTGTCAAAGAATTTGATATAGGGCGTGAAAGAAAAAAAATCAAAAACAATTCAGAGAGGTCCTTGTTATCAGTGGAAAACATGGTATTCTCATTTCCAGTTCTATAAGAGGATTAAATTTAGGAGAAAACTTAAGAATTTGGCATGGGAAATGTGATGGCATGTAAGAGATGAAGCTGAAGGGAGGTTTGTTTGTTTTTTTTTCCCCCTCCCTTAGGTAAAAGAAATTAGAGTATGTTTTATGCTGATGGTAAGGATTCAGTTTAAAAAAAAAAAAAAAAAAAGGATTGGGGAGAAGTGGGGAAATTGCCTGAGAAATATTCCTGAAGAAGAAAGTACAAATGAGATATGATATACAAGTGAGGGTTTGAAGCTTGAAGAAAACCACGGAAGTGGAGCAGGAAGGTGTGTCTTTATCCTAATTCCTCTTTCAGGGTAATTTTTCCTGAAACACCAAGAAGATATTGAAATAGTATCTTCCAGTGCTTTTCCTGTTTTGTGGTATAATTTACAAACAGAAATAATGGATAATTAAATATACGTCCTGTAGGTTTTGACAAATGCATATATCCATCTAAAGCAACTTTATTAACATATCTCCCTTTGTCTCAGTTCATAGTCAATAACCTCCCCATTCTCACCGAATCCACAGAAGCAACTTCTATTCTGCTTTCTTTCACAGTATAACAGCTTTGTCAGTTTTAAACGTCATATAAATAGAATCATAAAGTGTGAACTCCTCCTCTGCCTCTGTCTTCTTTTATGCAGCTTAATGCCTTGGGATTTATACATGTTATTGCACAAATCAGTAATTTGTCCTTTTGAATCTTGAGTAGTAGTCTATTGTGTGAATATGCACATTCTACTTATCTATACCTCGTCATGAACATTTGAGTTTTATTTATTTATTTTATTTTTGTGTGATTATGAATGGATTTCCTAGGAATATTCTTGTAAAAGTGTTTATATTGGCATATGATTTCATTTCTTTACTGATTAACACTTAGCAGTAGAAAAGTTAATTAATTATAAGGAAGTTATATTTTTAATTTTTTAGAAACCCCCCCCACCAAGAAAAAAGAAATTACCATATTGTTTTCTAGAATGATTGTCTATTTTTACACTCACCATAGCAATATAAGAGAGTTCTGGTTGTTATATACCCTCACCAACAGAGGAGGTGAGATGTGTCATGCTATCTCATTATGGATTTAATTGCATTTCCCTGGTAATGTTGCACACTTTTCATGTGTTTATTTACCATTTTCCTCTATAGAGTGTTTCTTTAAAAAAAAAAAGATTTTATTTATTTATTAGACAGAGAGAGAGGGAACACAAGCAGGGGGAGTGGGAGAGGGAGAAGCAGGCTTCCCACTGAGCAGGGAGCCTGATGCAAGGCTCGATCTGGGATCATGACCTGTGCGGAAGGCAGACGCTTAATGACTGAGCCACTCAGGCACCCTTATAGAGTGTTTCTCGATATCTTCCTTTATTTTTGTTACTGTCATTGTTGTTGATTCCCTGGATCTTCTTTTTAACACTGGAATTTTGTTTTATGTGTAACATGTATTCTGGGACTCAGATATATGTACTGTAAATATTTCTCCCAGTCTGTCACTTGTCTATTTATTTTTTAATGTGTCTTTCAAAAGCAGATGTTTTACTTTTGAAAAAGTCTGAATTTGTTCCTCTAAGATGTTAAAGGATTCTGTTAATGTGACTGATAGTGGAGGTGGGTATGGCATAGGAGTTGTTTTGCATGGGAGGTGCAGGAGCTGGGGCAGCCTCTGGCTATCAAATCATAGTCAGAACAATCTGTCAGTCAGGTAAATATGAGGTGCTTGCATCTGTTTGGGAGAGCCGCAACAGAGCATTTTCTTTGTGGAAGTCTCCAGTGACAGTTCTGAAAAACCAAAGTTCATCAACACCCGTCTCTCCTCCACAGCTCCTAGGGTCTATGATGTCCCATCCCTAGGTGCCAGTTCTTACCCTCTCTCAACCGCAGAGATTCTATTCCTTTAGCCTGGACTGTTCTTAATCTCCTCTTCAGTGAAACCAGTCATTTTTTTAATCTTTATTTTTTAAATTTTGAAAGAATTTGAGTATAGTTGCCACACAATGTTAATTAGTTTCAGGTGTACAGCGTAGTACTACACTCTACATCTCTATACTTTACACTGTCTTCACAACAGTGTAGCTACCATCTGTCACCATATGATGCTATTATAATATCATTAACTAAATTCCTTATGCTGTACCTTTCATCCCCATGACTTCTTCATTCCATAACTGGAAACCTGTATCTCCTACTCCCCTTCACCCATTTAGCCCATCCCCCCTATCCTTTTCCCTCTGGCAACCACCAGTTTATTATCTGTATTTATAGGTCTGATTCTGCTTTTCCTTATTTATTCACCTGTGTGTGTGTGTGTGTGTGTGTTTAGATTCCACATATGAGTGAAATCATATGGTATTTGTTTTTCTCAGTCTGACTTATTTCACTTATCATAATATCCTCTAGGTCCATCCATGTTGTTGCAAATGACAAGCAATCTAATATCCATCAATAGCTGAATGGATAAAGAAGAGGTAGTAGACAAACACACACACACACACACACACACACACAGAGGAATATTATGCAGTCATAGAAAAGGACCAGTGAATCCGATCTTAATCATTTGCTCTAAAATATTTTTCTTTGTCATGCTCCAATCCGCAACAACATTCCCTGATACCTCCACCACCACCATTTTGCCCTCTTTTAATAATTGATATTTCTCATTATTTATTTAAAAAAATAATATCTCGGGGCGCCTGGGTGGCTCAGTCGTTAAGTGTCTGCCTTCAGTTCAGGTCATGATCCCAGGGTGCTGGGATCGAGCCCCGCATCAGGCTCCCTGCTCGGGGGGGAAGCCTGCTTGTCCCTCTCCCACTCCCCCTGCTTGTGCTCTCTCTCTCACTGTGTCTCTCTCTGTCAAATAAATAAATAAAATCTTTAAAAAATAAATTAAAAATAAATAAATAAATAAATAAATAAATAAATAAATAAATAATATCTCAGGGCATCTGGGTGGTGCAGTCAGTTGGGCGTCTGCCTTCGGCTTGAGTCACGGTCCCAGGGTCCTGGGATTGAGTCCCACATCGGGCTCAAGCTCAGCGGGAAGCCTGCTTCTCCCTCTCCCACTCCCCCTGCTTGTGTTTCCTCTCTCACTGTGTCTCTCTCTGTCAGATAAATAAAAATCTTTAAAAAAAATAATATCTCTATTACCTCTATAGTGTGTTTCAGAATCATGTGAGATTTTTTTGCACTTTGTTCCCAAACTTTGCTACCAAAGTAGCCCATTTTCATGTTTGTTAAAAAATCATTTTGTTGGGGCGCCTGAGTGGCTCAGTTGGTTAAGCAACTGCCTTCGGCTCAGGTCATGATCCTGGAGTCCCTGGATCGAGTCCCGATGAGGGACTGCTCAGCAGGGAGTCTGCTTCTCCCTCTCCCGCTCCCCCCTCTTGTGCTCTGTCTCTAAAATAAATAAATGAAATCTTTTAAAAATAAATAAATAAATAAATAAATAAATAAAATCATTTTGTTAAAAAATCTAACTCCATTTGCATAAATTATTTTAGAGGTATTCCTTTTAATTGAAAATATGGTATAAGAAGATGTGTGATTTCAACAAATAGTCTAGAAACATAAAAACACATAACAGAAGAGGTTAATAATTTATTTCTGAATATTAGTATAATAAATGAAAATTGGGGAAAATCATTTATTTTGGGAATGTATTTATGAATTTTTTGCCATACATTAAAATACACACACATTAAAAGCTTTGTGAAATGTCTTATCATAGATGTAGTTTTTCTGAATTGTTAACTTTAGGGGTGCCTGGGTGGCTCAGTTGGTTAAGCATCTGCCTTTGGCTCTGGTCATGATTCCAAGATCCTGGGATCGAGCCCCATGTTGGGCTCTCTGCTCAGTAGTGAGTCTGCTTCTCCTTCTCCCTCTGCATCTCCCCTCAGCTCATGCTTGTGCTTTCTCTCTCTTTCTCTGTGAAATAAATAAATAAATAAAATCTTAAAAGAATAAATGGTTAACTTTATAATCATGTTATTCAAAATGAAGCACAAACACACTGTCATACTCACACACACAATGTTTTATGTATTTCCCCCAGACACTTCTCTGGTTCTATCAAGCAATGTTCACTGAGTTAATTCAAACTAGTCTGAGGTTGTTCAAAATAGAGTCATTATATTTAGCAGATAATAAAATGAGGAACATGTTCTATTATCCCAAAGTTACATGTCCTATGAAAGATGGAAAGTAACACAAAATTATTATTGTAAATGACGAATCTATAGCAAAAGAGACTGTGTCAGGGGGAGGAATGAGTAAGGGACGGGCGGGGGCGGGAGGTGGTGGCTAGATATGGAGAGATAGGAGCTTTGTGATCAGGCTCACAGAAATCCCAAAAATGTGTAGGTATGGGAAAACCAGAGATAAGGGAACAAACAAGATGACCCTGCCCTAGGCATGTGGGGTGGTTGCCTTTTTTATGATAATTACCTATGACCAACAAAGAATAACCAGACCCTAAAAAGGAAGTAAGCCATTGAAGGTGTTATCACTAGTCCTTGCTCAATGATGATATCAATAGAAATGTTAAAAGGATCTAAGTTCCCTGGTTAGCTTTCTATAAAAGACCAACCCTAAAGGCCCTCAGGGTCAACCCTATTGGGACCCCTCTCACTCTTGAGAGCTTTTTCTGTATCTTCACTTAATAAACTTCTATCTCTTTACTTACAAAAAAAAAAAAAAAAAAGCTACCAAATTCCAGTCTGTCATATAAAAAGTTGTCACTCCCATCCTTACAACAAGAAAGAAGTTGAACAAACTGAAAATCAACAACTCTTCTTAGATCCCTCTGGGAATTGAGGTCCCCGGACAGATTTCTCCCATAAAACCTGGAGAGACAGGCAGGCACATACAGAGAATCAAACTTATGAGAGGAGAAACCCAGGAGCTGAAGGCTGTGGCTGGAGCCAAGTAGGGACACTTTAAATTGTAAGTGGGAAATTACTGGAGACTTAATATAGACTCGTTTGTGACTTAAAAAATTCAAGGGGCCCAGTCATAGGGAGGCCCCCACACTCTCATGAGTTTAACAGAAGGGCTGCCAGATTCTCACATTGGAGACTTTGTAACTCTTTTTTCCCATAGAGAGTGAGGAAAGGAGCCATTTTGAAATAGTATAATGCTCTCTGTTCTCCTTAACAAGGCCTGAAAAAAACTATTTTACAAGAGCCTAACCAACTGGGATTTTAACAAAGCCTAACCAACCTTTGGAAAGAGAAAAATCCAACCATAGCTATTGATGTGGAGAAAGAGAAATACCCAATTCAGGCTCAATAAAAGACTGAGACCTAATCATAGAACTATAGAACACTTCCCATCTCCTGATAGCTTACCACCATATTAGTAGGAATCCTATACAATAACAGGGATTAGAGATGAAAAACTGCAAGCTTCAGATCCAATTTATGAGTCTCTAGGAAAATCCAAAGAAAACATGTAAGATAAAAATAAAGATATTATGGGCGCCTGGGTGGCTCAGTTGGTTAAGTGACTGCCTTCAGCTCAGGTCATGATCCCGGGGTCCTGGGATCGAGTCCCGCATCAGGCTCCCTGCTCTGAGGGGAGCCTGCTTCTTCCTCTCCCACTCCCCCTGCTTGTGTTCCCTCTCTCGCTGTGTCTCTCTCTGTCAAATAAATAAATAAAATCTTTAAAAAAAATTAAAAAAAAATAAAGATATTAGAGGAAATTTTAGACTCTGACTCCTACTGATAAAGCAAATAGTAAACACAGGTATGCATAAAATCTCACACAAAAGACCTATCTACCTCAATTCTTTTACTGGATACTTTATCTCTGGCTTTCAGTAAAAGAGTAACAAGTCATGTTAAAAGGCAAAAATACAGTCTGAAGAAGCAGAGCAAGCATCAGAACCAGACTCAGGTATGACAAGAATTTTTGGAATTATCAGAATAGGAATTTAATATGATTAACATCCTGAGGCCCCTAATGAAAATGTGGACACTAAGTAAGAACAGATGCATAATGTACACAGGGAGATGAAAACTAAGAATAAAAAAGATATACTGGGAATAAAATAGTCTGTAACAGAAATGAAGAATGCCTTTGATAGGTTTATCAATAGGCTGGACACAGCCAAAGAAATAATCAGTGGACTTGAAGATATATCAATAGAGGTTTCCAAAATTGAAATGCAAAAACAACAACAGAATGAAAATATGGAATTGAATATCCAAGAACCTTGAAACCATTACAAAAGTAACATATCTGATAAAGGACTTGTATCTAAAATATACAAAGAACTCTCAAAACTCAACAATAACAAAACAACAACTCAAATAAAAAGGGGACAAAATACATGAACAGACATATCATCCAAGAAGATAGAGATGGAAAATAAGTAAATGAAAAGATGCTCAACATCATATATGATTAGGAATTGCAAATTAAAATAACAATGTGATACTGCTACATATCCATTAGCCTACCTACCATAAAAAAAAGAACTATCAGTTGTTGGTGAATTTGCAGAGCAATAAGAATAATTATCCATTGTTGGTGGGAATGCAAATTGGTAGTCACTTTGGAAGACAATTTAGCAGGTTCTTATAAAGTTAAGCATAGACTAACCATATAATGTAGCTGTCACACTCCTCAGTATTCCCCCAAATAAATTAAAAATTTGTGTTCTCACAAAAACCTGTTTTTGAATTTTTATAGAAACTTTATTGATAATTGCCCAAAGTTGTAAACAACCAAGGTATCCTTCAATGGGCAAATGGATGATCCAGCTGTGGGACATTCATACAAAGCAAAAATATTCAGCAACAATAAGAAAAGAGCTATTAAGCCAGAAAAAACATGGTAGAAACTAAACACTATTGTTAAGAGAAAGAAGCCAATCTGTATGATTTCAATTTTATGACATTCTAGAAAAGGTGAAACTATAAAGACAATGAAAAGATTAGTGGTTGCCAGGGATTGAGAGGAGGGAGAAAAGAATTGATAAATACAGCATAGGGGATTGTTAGGGCTGTAAACTTCTCTGTATGATACTTCTTCTCATGGTGGAATCATGATGTTAAGCATTTGGTAAAATTCATAGAATTGTTCAATATAAAAAGTGAACTCTAATATAAATTTTGGATTTTAGTTAATAATACTGTATCAGTATTGTTTTATCAATTGTAACAAGTGTACTACATCAATGCAATATGTTAACGATAGGGGCAACTATGGGTGAGAAGATATAGAGTATATGGGAAATATTCATATTTTGTGTTTATTTTGTAAACTTAAAGCTCTAAG
Source organism: Neomonachus schauinslandi (assembly GCF_002201575.2). NCBI lineage: Eukaryota > Metazoa > Chordata > Mammalia > Carnivora > Phocidae > Neomonachus > Neomonachus schauinslandi. Next base: position 177,310,693 of record NC_058404.1, read on the forward strand.
AAACAAAACCTATTAATTAACAATAACAACAACCACCACAGCAACAGCAACAACAAAAACACTGAAAAGATGGGTGAGTTTAGGAAGAGCTGTAGAATATTCAGTTTTTACTTTAAGTGCATAATAAAATTAACAGAAACTAGTTTGGAACTGGTAAGGCACAGAAATTGGATCTATTGTCATAGCTCTTTTTCCTCCAAAATTGATAAAATTACTTGGATAAACTCTAGGTTCATCCCCCCTCCAATTAAAGACCCTGTTCACCCAAATTTTCAGTCAAGTATAACCAAAACAAACCTATTTTCCAATTTTAATTTCTGTTCTTAAACAAATGAGACAAATTCCTTAATTAAGGTGTATTGAAATTTTTATGTGCTATCTTTCCCTTTTAGTATTTCTGAATAACACTGCATGATAAAAATACAACTGGAAATAAGAGATGGTGATAGACAATTAATTTCAATTATTTTTATTTTTATTTTTATTTTATTTTATTTTTTTTAAAGATTTTATTTAATTATTTGAGAGAGAGAGGGAAAGAGAAAGCATGAGCGGGGGGCGGGCGGGCAGGGGGAGAAGCAGTCTCCCCACTGAGCAGGTAGCCTGATGTGGGGCTCGATCTCAGGACTCTGGGATCATGACCTGAGCTGAAGGCAGATGCTTAACTGACTGAGCCACCCAGGCACCCCTAATTTCAATTATTTTTAATATAAACCCATGTTGTATGTATTTAAGTTAATAAAACTGTTAATTTTAGTTAACATTAATTTTAAGTTACTTTTAATTAATAACTTTCTTTTTAAAAAGATTTACTTATTGGGGCGCCTGGGTGGCTCAGTCGTTAAGCATCTGCCTTCAGCTCAGGTCATGATCCCAGGGTCCTGGGATCGAGCCCCGCATCGGGCTCCCTGCTCCGCGGGAAGCCTGCTTCTCCCTCTCCCACTCCCGCTGCTTGTGTTCCCTCTCTCGCTGTCAAATAAATAAAATCTTAAAAAAAAAAAAAAGATTTACTTATTTATTTTAGATAAAGAGAGCACACAGGAGCAGGGGGAGGGGCGGAGGGAAAGAGAGAGAGAGAGAAGGAGAGGAAGAGAAGCAGACTCCTCACTGATCAGAGTCCTACTCAGGGGGCTGGATCTCAGGACTCTGAGATTAGGACCTGAGCCAAAATCAAGAGTCAGATGGTTGGATGCTTAACCAACTGAGCCACTCAGGCACCCCCTTAATTAGTAACTTGTGAGTTAATTTTAGTTAAGACTTCCTATCCAATGTTGAAAGAAATGTTGATGGAAGATGTCCATATCTTGTTCTTACCTCAAAAAGAAAGTTTAAAGGTTTTATAAAGAAGTATAATATTTTCTTGAGTTATGTTGCAGATGAAGTTTGTAGCTGAAATTGTTAGGCAGTCACAAAATTATATTTCCTTTTCTAATTGGGAATGAACCTGTTGTACATTTACATTTCACTTGAAATTAGAAGTGACTGATTTTGGTTCAGATGGTTAAAGGAATAAGTAACGTGCTCTACTCTGTGGCTTAGCACTTAAGAAATGCATAATCAATTTTTTTTTTCTACCTCTGGCAGCTGAAAGTAAAGGCCATAGAGTATATTTGAGAAATGTCACAAGACCCTTGGTTTTTGAATTAATACTTTGGGAAGAGCTTCCCAAAACAGTTCCTTAACAAGGAGCCTATATTTTGAACCATCGTTTGGAGGAAAAAATGTATTTTGTGATTACTTAAATTGGGGAGGTGTTTGCTAAAGCAATTAACTTACTCTTACTAATACATCTTTATTAGTGTAAAAAAAAGTTCCCTTCTCTTACTGACTTGATAACTGATCTTATCAAGAATGAATGTTAAATTTCATCAAATGCCTATTCAGCATCTATTGAGATTATCATATGAAATTTCTCTTTTAATTTTTAATTTGATGGATTGCATACATTGATTTTCCAAAGTTAAGACTGTGTTAAATATTTTATATAAATTTAACTTGATTATTGTAATATACACAAGATATGCATATCATAATTTCCTTGTTATTGCTTTCTTGGACAATTAATAATAAATTCATTATTTTTGTATTCCATGCTCATGAAGGTAACTGCCGTGTAATTTTCATTTCTTGTCCTGTTCAAGTAATACAATATGCTAAATTTAAATAATTTTGGGATAAATGTTGGGAAAAAAATTTTATATGTTTGGAGGTATTAATTAAAGTTTGTGTGTACTGACCAGTAAATCCATCTGTATCAGTTTTATGTTTGAGAAATCATTTGGTTGTTGCTATAAATCTTTGGTACTTTAGAATATTCATGTGTTCTGTCTTTTCTATTTCTTCTTGTGTCATGTTTGGCAAGCTTCATTGTTCTACAAAGTTGAATATTTCAAATTATATATATCACATATATTTAATATTATTTGGAATATAATTGCTTACAATATCCACTTTTGTATTTTATTGTATCATTGAAGTAATGGTTAGTACAGTAAAATGCACAAATTTAAATATATAGGTTGATAATATTAAAAATTATGTATAAAAACTTGTACCATCAATAGATCAAAATATATAATTTAAGTAAAGCTCATTCATGGCCATTCTCAGGAAAGAGTCTTTTGATATCTAGCAAAACAGGTTTATTTTTCATGGTTTTAAACTTCAAATAATGAACTCATACCACATGTGCCCCTTTGGGTCTTTTACTCTTTCCTTAATTTTTTTTTACTCAATATCATGTCTGAAGGTTATTCATGTTTTGTATATAGTCGTCATTTGCACTTTTTATTGGTACTTAATTTCACATAGGATAAATTTACCCTAATATATGTCAGTTTTAAAGAGCTTATCTGAGGGGTGCCTGGTTGGCTCTGTTAAGTGTCTGCCTTTGGTTCAGGTCATGATCTCATGGGTCCTGGGATTGGCTGCTGACCGGCTCTCCCCTCACCGGGGAACTGGCTTACCCCCCACACATCCCCACTGTTTGCTCCCTCTCATGCACATCCACACTCTCTCTCTCTCTCAAATAAATGAATAAAATCTTAAAAAAAAAAAGCTTATCTGAAAACTCAGCTTAATTGTTGTAAGAGAGTTTCTATCCACTATTTCTATCATCACTTAACTTGTGTATACATTGTCTAGTTTCCTGCCTCTGCATGGTTATATTTGAGAGAAAGTCTAAGCATTTGTATAAAATTTGTTCTTGGTTTGTTGTGAAATAAGTAACTATATTCCTTATTTTCTTCCTCTCTAACTTCCTTCATATACTCTTTCCTTTCTACCTTTTTTTTTGTCAAATTCCAAATGTGATTTGAAATACCTGACAAAATGTATATAAATAGGAAAAGATCGTGAAAACATATGACATGAAAATAAATAAAAGTAACAATAAAGGACTAAAATAAATCCAAAGATTAAAATTAAGGTAAAATTAAGGTTTTATTTGATAGGGCTGTGTCAAGGACCCAGGAATAACTTGACCTAAGATCAAGACAACCCTATCCAAGAAATCAATAAAAAAAAAAAAAAAAAACAACATATAAAATGTAGAATATTGTTGCTGTAACTTAATCTTACATGTTACCATTTTTCTCTGGAAAACTAATCTAATGCACAATCTTACAAATCAGTACAGAAGAAAATGAAATCAGATACATTGATTGAAACAAAATGTTTTAAAAATCAATATAATGTGATCCAGGAATTCTATTGGAATTTGGGATGTCAAGCTATATTTATTACTTATTAAAATACATCTGGCTGTATGTAGGACTAGATCTAACATACTTTTACTGTGCTCATATTTGTCTTATTTATTTGAATTTCCAGAACATTAAAAATGCATTATAACCTTGGCTTTGCTCATATTGTCCACTATGCTGCTCTTGCATGATTATATTTGATAGTGAGCCTAAACATTTGTATGAAATCCATTCCCAGTTTGAAATTGAATTAAGTAAACTTAAACCCACCTGGCTCTAAGGAAAAGTTTTGTATCACATAAAGACACTGTAAAAAATAACTAATAGATAAAAATGGTGTTTTTTTCCCCATTAGCAACATACATGTGAAAAATGTTTTCTACTGTAGGGAGTTTAAAGTTGTATTTGCAATCTACTAATCACTGTCCTTCTCTAGGATAAAAAATCCTACAATAAATTTAAATATTCATACACAATCATGATATTTTCATATGCAAATTTAATATTATCACAGGAAAAAATACTGGCACTTCATTTGCTGATGCTCATCCCTCAGATCTCAGGTAAAAATCATTTCTTTAAAAGAGCCTTTCCTTGTACTCTTATCTTAAGGAGGTTTTCCATCTTAACTTTCCACCTCCTAAGAGTGTTTTTTTCTGTACTTTCTGTTCTCAATACCATGTAGCATGTATGTTAAATATTTACTTATTTTCTTGATTATTGTCTCTTCTATATCCATGAATTTGGGACTATCTTTGTCACTTCCATCTTGGTAGCTCCCATGCTTCAAGCAATGTCTCACATATTTTAGTTGTACCATAAATAATCTTTAAGCTAATACATACACTTTTAAAAATCCTTATTATATTATGCAAGAATTCAGGTGATCACTGCAATAGTCTTAAAAAATAGACATATCTTAATGGAATGGTAAAGCTTAATTGATAAAATAGAGAAAAGGCATGTTAAGTATGAAGAACACATGTATTCTAATTTTAAAGAAAATATAGGGATAACTCATAGCAATTATAGCATATGGGAAGCATGTCCAAAAGACATAAAAAAAATAATAATCAGTTTGGAGATAATCAGAGTTTAAAAACCTTATGAATATATAATGTTATGCTGAATGAAAACTTATATAATTACTCATCTTATTCTAAAAAGGCATTTATGTTGGAGTGCCTGGATGGCACAGTTCGTTGAGTGCCCGACTCTTGGTTTCAGCTCAGGTTTTGATCTCAGGGTCCTGAGATAGAACCCTGTGTGGTGGGGCTTTGCGCTCAGCGTGGAGTCTGCTTGTCCCCGGCTCCTCTTTCCACTCATGCTATCTCTCTCTCTCCTTATCTCTTTCTCTCTGTCTCTAAAATAAATAGATAAAATATTTAAAAAAATAAAAATAAAAATGAATATGGGTTAGCCCTTTAGCATTTGGTTACAGATAATTATATCATATCTATTACATGATCAGAATAGGAGCCACTTTTTCCTCATTCATCCTGTATACCTTGTGTATAAGGTAAATTAATTGATAGAAGTCTGCTCTGGGTTGGAAAAATTTTCCTGACTTCAGTATCCCATATGATGTAATGTACACACATAGAATCTGACATTTACATTTTCAGTTATGCTGTGAGATGCTATTCTTAGTTCCCCTTGCATCCCTGACAGCATGTTTTCATATCAAAATGAGGTTCAGATTACGGTGCAGGGTATGTAGAGTTATCTTTATATGAACATGGTATTTATATAATAACATCAGTCCATTAAATTAATAAATTATATAGGTATAGATACGCATATCCTTAGAATATTGATCCTTATTTTAATATATACTTCCTTGTTTTAACTTTAATCTAAAATTAAATATTTTATATTAATATTAATTAAATATTGAAAGTAATATTAATTCAAGTTTAATATTTTAAAGAAAAGAGCATTATGGGGCACCTGGTTGGCTCAGTCTGTTAAGTGTCTGCCTTGTGCTCAGGTCATGCATGATCTCAGGGTCCTGAGATTGAGCCGCACACTGGGCTCCCCTGCTTTGGAGGGAGTCTGTTTCTTCCTTTGCCTGCCACACTCCCGGCTTGTGTTCTCTATCTCTCTTTCTGTCAAATAAATAAATAAAATATTAAAAAAAAAGAAAAGAGCATTTCATAAAGTATAGAACCTCAATAAACTTAGATGAGATTGTAATACTTATTTTCTAACCTAGTTTTTCAGAAATAAAATAACATATTAAGACATGCAAAGGCACAAATTTGGGCTTGGTGAAGCAGAAAAAAAGAGTTTTTTCTTAAAAGATCTTTTAAAATATTGATCTTCAAGTAAATAGATCTGGCTACAAAACTCTGCTTTTCAACTTACTAATTGTCTGACTTTGGCCAATAGTCTTTCTGTCTCAGACTCCAAATATGGAAAATGGTGATGTAACTCTTCACAGCCTGGAAGTGTGAGGAGAATTAAAAGCTATAATATATGCAAAAAGCTTTGCTCAGTGCCCGTTATATGGAGGGCCTTAGGGAATGGTCTTTATTAATATTCATAAAAATCACCTCAATATAGTATTACTTTTGTTGAAGTTATTTTACTCATCTAAAATCTTCCATCATCTGGGGGAAATTTTGAACAATGTGCTTTAGAGCAAGACTATAAATATTATTATATTAAAAAGCATTTTGATTACTGAAAGTCATAAATTCCAGAGAAATAGAGTATAATCGTCAATTTTCTGGAAGCAAAGTTGCTAACTGCACTGAAAGTTTAAGCATTTGGAAATGTAGGCTACAAGTAACCAGCTTTGCCCTAGCAAGGTATATCAAGTTGATTAACCTTGTTTTCACTGACCCAGTGCCCTTGTGTTTCTTTTCCACTCTCTCTCCATCAAACTGACAAACTCATTCATGCTTAATATATTTTGGGGGGGATTTATATATCATTATTATTTTAAATATTGGATAAATTATATTAGAATAAGAACTTTAGGAAGAGCTTTTGCATTAATATCTAAATTATTTGCTTAATTGTATAACTATTTATTAACCCACTTTAGCCATAACATGAGTCTATCTTAATTCTTCCCTTAGATTGGCTGGATACTATAGAGCTAATATTCTCTTAACAGTTTTGAATTGCAAGTGTTTAATTCAAAGATATTATTGGATAAAAAAGTTGTCTTTGACAGTTTTTCTCCAATATTCATTTAACTTGCCCATGCAATGGTAATTATTATCTTTATGAAATAAGGTGCCTTTTATGAGAAACCCAAAGTAATTGAGGCTTATGTACCTTTAGTATTTTGCTTTTTTATCGACCCTGGTTTTTAAGTATGAAGTGTGGCTAGCTTGTAGCACTCATCATGTATGTACTTCATTTTTAATATCATATGTCAGTAACATGTGGCACTTTTATTATATTTCTTTCCTAACTACAACTGTGTCTTTTTGCATTTATCAGAACATGTTGAAATTATTTAAAATGATGCTTATTCAGCCTGTGTCTTCAATCACGTGTGAAGACTGTCACGGGGGAATGAACAAATTACTTAATTAAAGTTGTTTTATGTAAACCACTTTTATAAATGACTTTTAATTCCTGAAAATAATAAAAGTTGTATGTATTTGCAAAAATATTGCATATTAAATTAACTTATAATGGCCTTGTCAGATCCTAGAACATTGGAAATATTTTACAAAGGTTTAATGGGCATGAGCTCATGACAGGTCACTAATGGAGTCTACTTAATGTAAGTCTTAGGAAATTTTTTTTTCTTTTACATTTCATATAGATCAACCCCAAAATAGATACTTTTCTCTATGATTAATCATGTATAGCGAATACAACTAAATTAAATTGAAAGAAAAAAAACAGGTTAAACTTACTCTCATTTAAAATTATCTATACATAAATATAAAATCGATATGTCCCAGAATCCTGTACTTTTATTTTATGAGGAAAAAATTATAAAAAGGCCCTCTCCATTTGCAACTTCATCCCTCCCACCCTCAGCTTATAAACTAGTTATTTTTAGAGGCAGAAGCAAGATGATTGAACAATTAAATATTGACGTGAAACCAGAATTTAAAGATATACTATTGGACAGGCAATTTTACAGAGAACATTGAATTATTTATTAAATATCAATGTCTCATTGGCAAGATTCAATACATAAGCAATATAGCAAATAATATACAGTCAAAGAGTAAGTTGCTGTTTGGAGGAGTATTTTAGCTTCATTTTTAAATCATTAACTTGATATTTATATACTAGTTAGATTGACTCTTAAGTTTGATATAGTACAGCTATGATTCATATGTCATAAATTTCCTTCTTTTACTTTGGAAATATATCACTTCTATCATGTTATTCTGTCATATTAAGTCAAGGTAGGTTTCACAGTCTTCTCAAAATAATGCTTCCAGAAAATTTTGCCAGTGCATTAGGATTGGAATATGAAATATAATTTATCTAGAACAATTTAAAATAGATCATCTATTTCAAGGGGGAAAACAAATGCTTTTATTAAAAAACTAGAATTAACAGTTTTTTAATTGGATATTGTGTGTTCCTGAACATTATTATTATGTATCCTGTAAGGGAAATCCTGTTAATTATCAGGAGGTAGTGTACACTAGAGAGGAAAAGTATTTAAATTGCTGATTAGTTAATTTCTTCATCTTCCTCCACCATGGAAAATTGTGTGGCCTCTAAAATTATTCATACTGGGTGGCTCCTGGGTGGCTCAGTCATTAAGCATCTGCCTTCGGCTCAGGTCATGATCCCAGGGTCCTGGGATCGAGCCTCATATTGGGCTCCCTGCTTGGAGGGAAGCCTGCTTCTCCCTCTCCCACTCCCCCTGCTTGTGTTACCTCTCTTGCTATGTCTCTCTGTCAAATAAATAAATAAAATCCTTAAAAAAAAAGTAACTTTAAAAAATAAATAAAATAAAATTACTCATACTATGTGAATCTTTAATTTGCTTCATGAAATATAGGTCACTTTAATTTTTTAAAGGTAGATTTGGAAAACAATATTTGAGTATTAATTGAGATTAAATTTATTAGATAAAAATTCAAGTGCTGTTTTACACAAACTGGGTAAATGTATTTACTTATGAGAAGTACTCAATTGTGTCCTATATGATTGATTAATATGTCCCTGAAGTCTGAAATCAGAAGTGATTGTGAAAATAAATTAAATTATTGTTATGCCCTTGGAAAACATTTCAGAATGGAATTCTTTGTTATATAGTCATTTCAGTGTAAATGCATTTCCAACAGAGAGTTTGAGGGACACCTGGGTGGCTCAGTCAGTTAAATGTCTGCCTTTGGCTCAGATCATGATTTTGGGGTCCTGGGACCAAGTCCTGCATCGGGCTCCTTGCTCAGTGAGGATCCTGCTTCTCCCTCTCCCTCTGTCTGCCACTCTGCCTACTTGTGCTCTCTCTCTGTCAAATAAATAAATAAAAATCTTAAAAAAAAAAGAAAAATAAAAGCTTACATTAAAAAAAAAAACAGAGAGTTTGACTATTTTTAGAGTCAAAACAACCCACACTTGGCCACTTTTTTAATCTAAAATCATATATATTGTAGACATACATATACTGAACATTCCAAAAGGTAGAGACAGAAAACAGGCTTCATACCATATGATTGTAAATTAATCTATGTTCTCTTACTGTCCTCACATTTCTAATTGGAATAAAGTTTCAGAATATCAGCTTTTAATGTAAATATCAGTAATTTTAAAGAGACTTTTGTTATTTAAAAATGATCATGATAAAGTAAATATTATATGGTTATAAAGTAAACCATATTTACTGATTTAAACCAACTTTACTGGTTATAAAGTAAACCAGTAAAGTCATAAAGTAAATATTATATGGTTTTTCACATACCTGAACTTGAAGGTGCCTGTAAAGTCATCTAGAGGTCCAACCAAAGGTCAGGATAGAATTGAGCTGTTTTTCTTTGCAAATCATAACAAACTTCCTTTAGGCAAATATTTTTTTTTCAAACTTTTCCTCTTTCAATTTGAAATTTTATTTCTGCACTCTTGTAAGATTCATCTTCATGTAACACACCAGTAGAAGCCTAGAGATTAAAAAAAAAAAAAAGCATTGGTACAAGAATAACATTCTAGCTACAAAAGAAAAAAAAACTCAAATACTCTTTATTTATATTTATTTATTTATTACTTAAAAAGATCTATTTACGGGCTCCCTGCTCAGCAGGAAGCCTGCTTCTCCCTCTCCCACTCCCCCTGCTTGTGTTCCTGCTCTCGCTATCTCTCTGTCAAATAAATAATAAAAATAAAATCTTAAAAAAAAAAAGAGATCCATTTATTTGCATATGTAAGTTTTGGTCCTGGTCAAATACTCTTTAAGGTGAAATGGCATCAATCTGAATCTGAGGCAAAAGCAATAAAGCAAATAAGGCTCTCACTAGTTTCTTTTCTTTTCTTTTCTTTGCTTTTTTATGATTTTATTTATTTATTTGAGAGAGACAGAGAGAAAGCCTGTCAGAGAGAGGAGCAGAAGCCCCTCCAGAGAGAGGGGCAGAGGGAGAGGGAGAAGCAGGCTCTTCTCCTGAGCAGGGAGCCTGATACGGGGCTGGATCCCAGGACCCTGGGATCAGGGCCTGAGCCAAAGGCAGACACCCAGCCGACTGAGCCACCCAAGCACCCTGTCTCTCACTAGTTTCAACACGTTTTCTATAACTAAGAAGAAAAAAGTCCTCATTTAGCTTTAAAAGCTCAGACAATGCCAGCAATGCCTGCTATTAAAACTTTGCACATATATTAGATTAATACATAATCATAATCTAAATATTTCCAGAGTCACTAGTGGAAAGGCAAACATTTATGTCTCAGAAAAATAGGAGATTTAAAAATGGAAGAAAAATAGATGACTTTTTTCCAAAATTTGGAATCCAAAATCTCTACTTACATTTTATATTCTCTGTCTTTATTTTTTTTAAAGTTTTTATTTTAATTCTGGTTCGTTAACATACAATGCTATATTAGTTTCAGGTGTACAGTGATATTTTATATTGTCTTACATCCAAGAGATCTTCATCCCATGCCTCCTCACTTATGGAATGCATGGGGGGGCAGGGGGAGTATGATTTTGTATGAGACAACTCAGGCATTTTCAGACCACCTGAAATTTGAAATCCAGCTCCTTTTATTACCTCTTTTTTGTTCTCTGTAGTGGAATCTCTATCTCCCATCAGCTATATGAGGTATTAAAAAGATAAGAAATGCTTTCTATACTTCTGGTTTTTATATTAGCTTTTCATTTAAAGTACCTTTTTCATCTGCTTAAGTCAGCATGAAGTAAGCTGTTTTTGAAATGAGTTTTATATTATTAAAAGTATTTTTCTTCCTATAACTATAGCTATATTAAGTAGAAAGAAAATCATTTTTATAAGAAAAATTGTCCCTTTTAACCAGAAAAATTGCTATATCATAGTATATTTTTTATTCTATCACTTGTATGAGCTTTACTCAAGTGACTCAAATTATAACTGTGAATGCAAAAAGTAAAATATGAATTATGGAATGTGAAACTCAGTGAAATGTGAAACTCGACCTCAAAAATCACATATTTATGCCAAAAATACATGGATAGAGTAGAAGGTAGTGAGAAAATTTTATGGTTTATATAATCTACTAACGCAATTTACCAATGTTCCAATTTCTTCAAAAAGTTGGATAATTTTGCTCAACTTATAACAAATTACAAGATATCATCCTTTCAAGAACTCTGAACATATTAATTGCAAATAATAAAATAAAATCCTTCTAAAGACTAGTTACTCTCTGCATCTGCAAACCTGGGTTTGCACTACAAATTCTCATCCTAGACCTGACAAGCATTTTAACTAATGCATTTGGCAAGTAACTTTAGCATTCTGTTCTCATTTCCCCAGTTATGAAGTGAGAATATTAAACTTTGCCTTGAGTGTTGTGAGAATTAATTATTTAATGTTTATAAAGTTCTTTCCAGCTCTAAAGTAAAAAAGTCACAGAAGCATTTCTTATACTCACAATGGGTAGTCTCATAAATGCAAATTATGGTGGAATTGTTATTATTAACCATAATCAAAATTCAAAAGTCAGAATTAGAAATGGGGTCAAAGATAAAGGTGATATAATATAATACACAATGTAAAGTTTAATTGTGTGTTAGAAGAGTGAGTTTCCACATTTTACATATATTTTTTTCTCTAGCTATGCTAAATAACACAAAGTTGAGGTATAGGTCAAGATGGTCAAATATGGAAAAGATGAGCACTTACTTCTGCAAACATAAAGCCATTCAATGAAAACAAAATTTTAAATCAATAGGGTCAGATAATATAACTTCACAATGATACCTGTCCAAGTTGGAATCTGTAAAAGGTGGACAATGGGGAGAAGGCTTCCCTGAATCAGGCTTTGACTATATTCTGTAAACCATCATCAGAAGGTAGATTTATAGCTATTGATGGTTCATTTGTTGGTCTAAATCTATTGCTAATCAATGGCAATGTATTTGTTACTTTGCTTCTTTGTTTTTGTTGATTTAGTAAGTGGAGAAAGAAGAAGGATAAGGATAATGAGGAGAATTTTTTTTATTATGTTATGTTATTCACTATATGTTACATTATTAGTTTTTGATGTAGTGTTCCATGATTCATTGTTTGCTTATAACACCCAGTGCTCCATTCAGTACGGACCCTCTTTAATAGCCATCACCAGGCTAACCCATCCCCCCACCCCCCTCCCCTCTAGAACCCTCAGTTTGTTTCTCAGAGTCCATAGTCTCTCATGGTTTGCCTCCCCCTCCGATTTCCCCCCCTTCATTTTTCCCTTCCTGATATCTTCTTCTTCTTTTTTTTTTAACATATAATGTATTATTTGTCTCAGAGGTACAGGTCTGTGATTCAACAGTCTTACACAATTCACAGCGCTCATCATAGCACATACCTTCACCAATGTCTATCACCCAGCCACCTCATCCCTCCCACCCCCCACAACTCCAGCCACCCTCAGTTTGTTTCCTGAGATTAAGAATTCCTCATATCAGTGAGGTCATATGATACATGTCTTTCTCTGATTGACTTATTTCGTTGAGCATAATACCCTCTGGTTTCATCCACATCATTGCAAATGGCAAGATTTCATTCTTTTTTATGGCTGCATAATATTCCATTGATATATATATATATATATATATACCACTTCTTCTTTATCCATTCATCTGTCGATGGAAATCTTGGCTCTTTCCATAGTTTGGCTATTGTGGACATTGCTGCTATAAACATTGAGGTGCATGTACCCCTGCAGATCCCTACATTTGTATCTTTGGGGTAAATACCCATAGTGCAATTCCTGGGTCATAGGGTAGCTCTATTTTCAACTTTTTGAGGAACCTCCATACTGTTTTCCAGATTGGCTGCACCAGCTTGCATTCCCACCGGTGGTGTTGGAGGGTTCCCCTTTCTCCACATCCCCGCCAACATCTGTCATTTCGTGACTTGTTAATTTTAGCCATTCTGACTGGTGTGAGGTGGTATCTCATTGAGGTCTTGGTTTGGATTTCCCTGATGCCAAGCAATGTTGAGCAGTTTTCATGTGTCTGTTGGCCATTTGGAAGTCTTCTTTGCAGAAATGTCTGTTCATGTCTTCTGCTCATTTCTTGATTGGATCATTTGTTCTTTGGGTGTTGAGTTTAATAAGTTCTTTATAGATTTTGGATACTAGCCCTTTATCTGATATGTCATTTGCAAATATCTTCTCCCATTCTGTCAGTTGTCTTTTGGTTTTGTTGACAGTTTCTTTTGCTGTGCAAAAGCTTTGTATCTTGATGAAGTCGCAATAGTTCATTTTTTGCCCTTGCTGCCCTTGCCTTTGGCAATGTTTCTAGGATGAAGTTGCTGCAGCTGAGGTCGAAGAGGTTGTTGCCTGTGTTCTCCTTTAGGATTTTGATGGACTCCTGTCTCACATTTAGGTTTTTCAACCATTGTGAGTCTATTTTTGTGTGTGGTGTAAGGAAATGGTCCAGTTTCAATCTTCTGCATGTGGCTGTCCAATTTCCCCAACGCCAATTGTTGAAGAGACTGTCTTTATTCCATTGGACATTCTTTCCTGCTTTGTCGAAGATTAGTTGACCATAGAGTTGAGGGTCCATTTCTGGGCTCTCTATTCTGTTCCATTGATCTATGTGTCTGTTTTTGTGCCAGTACCATACTGTCTTGATGATGACAGCTTTGTAATAGAGCTTGAAATCTGGAATTGTGATGCCAGCAGCTTTCCTTTTCTTTTTCAACATTCATCTGGCTATTCGGGTTCTTTTCTGGTTCCATACATATTTTAGGATTATTTGCTCCATTTCTTTGAAAAAAGTTGATGGTATTTTGATAGGGATTGCATTGAATGTGTAGATTGCTCTAGGTAGCATTGACATCTTCACAATATTTGTTCTTCCAATCCATGAGCATGGAACGTTTTTCCATTTCTTTGTGTCTTCCTCAATTTCTTTCATGAGTATTTTAGAGTTTTCTGAGTACAGATTCTTTGCCTCTTTGGTTAGATTTATTCCTAGGTATCTTACGGTTTTGGGTGCAATTGTAAATGGGATCCACTCCTTAATTTCTCTTTCTTTTGTCTTGTTGGTATATAGGAATGCCACTGATTTCTGTGCATTGATTTTATATCCTGCCACTTTACTGAATTCCTGTATGAATTCTATCAGTTTTGGGGTGGAGTCTTTTGGGTTTTCCACATAAAGTATCATATCATCTGCAAAGAGTGAGAGTTTGAATTTTTCTGTGCCAATTTGGGCCTTTAATTTCTTTTTGTTGTCTGATAGCTGTGGCTAGAACTTCTAATACTATGTTGAATATCAGTGGTGAAAGTGGACATCCCTGCTGTGTTCCTGACCTTAGGGGGAAAGCTCTCAGTTTTTCCCCATTGAGAATGATATTCGCTGCGGGTTTTTCATAGATGGCTTTTATGATATTGAGGTATGTACCTTCTATCCCTATACTCTGAAGAGTTTTGATCAAGAAAGGATGATGTACTTTGTCAAATGCTTTTTCTGCATCTATTGAGAGGATTTATGGTTCTTGTTCTTTCTTTTATTAATGTAGTGTATTACATTGATTGATTTGCACATGTTGAACCAACCTTGCAGCCCAGGGATAAATCCCACTTGGTCGTGGTAAATAATCCTTTGTCCTATTGGCTGGTATTTTGGTGAGAATTTTTGCATCCATGTTCATCAAGGATATTGGTCTGTAATTCTCATTTTTGATGGGGTCTTTGGTTAGGAGATCAAGGTAATGGTGGCCTCATAAAATGAGTTTGGAAATTTTCTTTCCATTTCTATTTTTTGGAACAGTTTCAGAAGAAAGGGTATTAATTCTTCTTTAAGTGTTTGGTAGAATTCCCCTGGGAAGCCATCTGGCCTTGCGCTTTTGTTTGTGGGTAGATTTTTGATGACTGCTTCAATTTCCTTAGTGGTTATAGGTCTGTTCAGGTTTTCTATTTCTTCCTGGTTCAGTTTTGGTAGTTTATATGTCTCTAGGAATGCATCCATTTCTTCCAAGTTATCTAATTTGTTGGCATATATTTGCTCATAATATGTTCTTATAATTGTTTGTATTTCTTTGGTGTTGGTTGTGATCTCTCTTTCATTCATGATTTTATTTATTTGGGTCATTTTATCTTTTCTTTTTGATAAGTCTGGCCAGGGGTTTATCAATCTTGTTAATTCTTTCAAAGAACCAGCTCCTAGTTTCTTTGATCTGTTCTACTGTTCTTTTGGTTTCTATTTCATTGATTTCTGCTCTGATCTTTATTATTTCTCTTCTCCTGCTGGGTTTAGGCTTTTGTTATTAATTGCCCTATATAATTGGCTGCTCCCATGTTAGGAGCGTAGATATTAACAATTGTTAGATCTTGTTTGATAGACCCTTTAAGTAGGATATAGTGTCCTTCCTCATCTCTTATTACAGTATTTGGTTTAAAATCTAATTTGTCTGATATAAGGATTGCCACCCCAGCTTTCCCTTGGTGTCCATTAGCATGGTAAATGGTTTTCCACCCCCTCACTTTCAATCTTGGGGTGTCTTTAGATCTAAAATGAGTCTCTTGCAAACAGCATATTGATGGGTCTTGTTTTTTTATCCAATCTGATACCCTGTGTCTTTTGATTGGGGCATTTAGCCCCTTTACATTCAGGGTAACTATTGAAAGATATGAACTTAGTACCATTGTATTGCCTGTAAGGTGACTGTTACTCTATTGTTTCTATTCCTTTCTGGTCTATGTTACTTTTAGGCTCTCTCTTTGCTTAGAGGACCCCTTTCAATATTTATTGTAAGGCTGGTTTGTTGTTTGCAGATTCTCTTAGTTTTTGTTTGTCCTGGAAGCTTTTTATCTCTCCTTCTATTTTCAATGACAGCCTAGCTGGATATAGTATTCCTGGTTGCATATTTTTCTCATTTAGTGCTCTGAATATATCACGCCAGTCCTTTCTGGCCTGCCAGGTCTCTGTGGATAGGTCTGCTGCCAATCTAATGTTTCTATCATTGTAGGTTACAGATCTCTTGTCACGAGCTGCTTTCAGGATTTTCTCTTTGTCTCTGAGACTCATAAGTTTTACTATTAGATGTCGGGGTGTTGCCCTATTTTTATTGATTTTGAGGGGAGTTCTCTGTGCTTCCTGGATTTTGATGCCTGTTTCCTTCCCCAAATTAGGGAAGTTCTCTGCTACAATTTGTTCGAATATACCTTCTGCTCCTCTCTCTCTTTCTTCTTCTTCTGGGATCCCAATTATTCTAATGTTGTTTCATCTTATGGTATTACTTATCTCTTGAATTCTGTGCTTGTGATCCAGTAGTTGTTTATCTCTCTTTTTCCCAGCTTCTTTATTTTCCATCATTTGGTCTTCTATATCACTAATTCTCTCTTCTGCCTCCTTTATCATAGCAGTTAGAGCCTCCATTTTTGATTGCATCTCATTAATAACCTTTTTGATTTTGACTTCGTTAGATTTTAGTTCTTTTATTTCTCCAGAAAGGGGTTCTCTAATATCTTTCATGCTTTTTTCAAGCCCAGCTAGTATCTTTATTTATTTATTTTTTTAAGATTTTATTTATTTATTTGATGAGAGAGAGATAGCAAGAGGAGGAACACAAGCAGGGGGAGTGGGAGTGGGAGAAGCAGGCTTTCTGCCAAGCAGGGAGCCCAATGTGGGACTTGATACCAGGACCCTGGGATCATGACCTGAGCCGAAGGCAGATGCTTAACAACTGAACCACCCAGGCGCCCCCAGTTAGTATCTTTAAAATCGTCATTCTGAACTCTAGTCCGACATTTTACTAATGTCTGTATTTATTATGTCCCTGGCAGTCAGTACTGCCTCTTTTTCTTTTTTTTTTGAGGCGATTTCTTTTTTTTTGTCTTGTCATTTTGTTCAGAGGAGAATAGATGAATGAGAGAACAAAATGCTAACAGGGTAACAAGGATCCCAGAAAAATATACACTAAACAAATCAGAAGAGACCTGAAACTGGGGAAAAGAAAGGGAAAGAAAGAAAAAAGAAAAAAAAATTAAAAGAAAAGATAAAAACAAACAAAAAACAGACAAAGAGGAGAATTTTAAACAAAACTTATATTTCTTTTTTTTCTAATATTATATTCTTCCCACTTTTTTGGTTTAAATTCCCTTTCTTTTTTTTTCCAGTTTTACTGAAATGTAATTTACATATAACATTGTGTAAGTTCAAGGTGTGCTAAATGATGAGTTTATATATATATATATATATATATATATATATATATATAGTAAAATGGTTAACAAAATAATGACAGTTAACAAATCCAATACCTTTTATTCTGTGATGAAAACATTTAAGGTCTTCTTTCTTAGCAACTTTCAAGTATATAAAACAGTATTGCTAACTATAGTCACTATGCTGTACATTAGATCTCCAGAACTTATTTGTCTTATAACTGGAAGTTTGTTCCCTTTGGCCAGCCTTTCCATGTCATTTTAAATCACACAATAGTAATAAAATAAACAGTCATATGCTGTCTGTATGTTCTAATGTCCTTTCCAAAATTTAAAAGATAAAATGGCAACTTATGCTGGTCTTTTTCATTTTTCATGCTTTTTTCATATCCAAATGTCTGAATAATGACCTTGAACTTGCATATATGTGTTCAAGGATTGTGTTTCATAATTCTTGTATTGTAAGTGGACAACATAACACTATCATGGTTAGAGAACATTAAAATTTTATTAATAAAAATGAAAAATACCTGAGCGTTGGCTCTATGGATTTTGCATCACATGTGTAAGTGGACTGTGGTAGAGAGAAAGGACAACAAAATTCACTTAACATACCACTAATTCAACTATTTTTGGAGATCATATCTTAGAACTCCTAATTTTAACTTTGTGGGATTAATTTTGAATATCTTATACCGACCAAAATAAGGTAGCACTCTGATGTTCTTTCTTATCACTCCATTACATAGAGAAACTTATTAAAAAAATTAAATGAAATGAAATTTATATTCCAATATTTTTTAAATCCCAAAATTCCTTTGTAAAAAATTTGGAAGCAATGTATTGAATTGGCATGTGCAGTTTGGCTATGCCAAAGATTTCTCTGGTGACTTGATAAAAGTGTTAACCTTTCTCCTTCAACCTTTTGATTGGTGAAATAAGGTCATGTTATCACATTGAACTTTTGGACTTACAACTTTAAAAATAATCAGTAATAGGAAGCCTGTAGTGCTAGTGCCACTGCTATTTCAAAAATGATTGACGGAAAGGGCTGGCTCTAAAATACTAAGCTGTCTAGTTTTGGTCCATGACAAATAGCATCAACATAATTATATCTTGAATAAGAAAATAAAATTCCTCCCCAAAGCTTAAGGTCTATGCCAAATAAAATACTGGAAGTCATTCAGCATTTTGTGTTCCTTAATGACCAAAATTTATTCAAGCAAAATTGATGAAAAAGGGGATAGTGGCTATTTTTTAAATCAGATTCAATTTAAAAGGATTTGATCAAATATCCTGCTTTGAGCAACAAATATTCCTTACGTGGTGAGTTTGTCAAATATCTTGCTTTGTGTTTGGCCACTGGAACATGAAAGTACTTATGCTGGTAATAAAACTAAAGAAGATTAATTAAGTTGTATTAACTAATATAAACATTGTATTGTCCAAAAAAATCAAATTTTGTTTTATTTTCCTCAACTACCATGGTCTCTAAAAATGCTTACTAGTTACTGATGTTTTATATAAATTAAAAATTTAGTAAGCTCCAATTAACTAATGATATAGCTCTTTTATTTTTTATTTATTTATTTATTTTTAAAGATTTATCTATTTATTTGAGAGAGAGAGAATGAGAGAGAGAAAGAGCACGTGAGAGCGGAGAGGGCCAGAGGGAGAAGCAGACTCTCCGCCGAGCAGGGAGCCCGATGCGGGACTCGATCCCGGGACTCCAGGATCATGACCTGAGCCGAAGGCAGTTGCTCAACCAACTGCACCACCCAGGCGCCCCTAGCTCTTTTATTTTTAAAACAAGTTATCTATTTGAAGAGGAGTGCCTTTGTCTCATCTTTCTTTTATGAAGTCCAGCAAAAACATAAGTAAAATTATGTTTAAATTTTAGATACTAGTGCTCGCTTCGGCAGCACATATACTAAATTTTAGATACTAATGCTAGAAAAGTAATTAAAACCATCGAAATCTCCTGGACACAGTGTTCTGCTTCATTGATTAAACTCTTTTCACTATATAAGAGATTTTCTTTGGTAAAGTTTCTGTTTAAATATTAAATTAAATATTTTGCCATTTTTTCATTGTTTTTTTGTTGTTGTTATTGTTCTTGTTGTTGAGTCTTAAAAATTTATTACACATTTTAGATAAAATATGTTTATCCAATATATGCTTTACAAATATTTTCCTTCTGCCAATTGTTGGATTTTTTATTTCAAGTTTTTATTTAAATTCTAGTTAACATATATGGTAAAATTGGTTTCAAGTGTAGAATTTAGTGATTCATCATGTACATTTAATACCCAGTGTATATCACAAGTGCCCTCCTTAATATCCATCATCTATTTAACCCATCTCCCTGCCTCCCTCCCTCCATCAACCCTCAGTTTCTTCTTTATAGTTAAGAGTCTGTTGTGATTTGCCTCCTTCTCTCTTTTTTCCCCTTCCCCTAAGTTCCTCTGTTTTGTTTCTTAAATTCCACATATGAGTGAAATCCTATGGTATTTGTTTTTCTCTGACTGACTTATTTAACTTAGAGTAATACACTAACTCCATCTACTTTGCTGCACATCTTTTTAATGGCTGAGTAATATTCCAGTGTGTGGTGTGTAAAATCACCTCTTCTTTATCCATTCATCAGGTGATGGGCAGTTGGGATATTTCCATAATTTGGCTATTGTTGATAATGCTGTTATAAACATCAAGGTGTATGTGCCCCTTGAAATCAGTATTTTGTATCCTTTGGGTAAATACCTAAATGCAATTGCCAGGTAGAAGAGTAGTTCTATTTTTAACTTTTTAAGGAACCTTCTTGTTGTTTTTCAGAGTGGCTGCACCAATTTGTATTCCCATCAACAGTGTAAGAGGGTTCTCCTTTCTCCACATCCTCACCAACATCTGTTGTTTCTTGTGTTCTTAATTTTAGCCATTCTGACAGGTGTGAGATGGTATTTCATTGTGGTTTTGATTTATATTTCCCTGATGATGCGTGATGTTGAGCATTTTTTCATGTGTCTATTAACCATCTGTATGTCTTCTTTGGACAAATGTCTGTTCATGTTTTCTGCCCATTTCTTAACTGGATTATTTCTTTCTTGGGTGTTGAGTTTGGTAAATTATTTATAGATTTTGGATACTAACCCCTTAGCAGATGTGTCATTTGCTAATATCTTCTCCCATTCTCAAGGTTGCCTTTTAGTTTTCTTGATTCTTTCCTTCATTGTGCAGAAGCTTTTTATCTTGATGAAGTTCCAATAGTTCATTTTTGCTTTTGTTTCCCTTGCCTCAGGAGACATGTCTAGTAGAAGTTGCTATGGCCAATTTCAAAGAGTTTCTGCCTGTGTTCTCTAGGATTTTGATGGTTTCCTTTCTTACATTTAGGTCTTTCATCCATTTTTAATTTATTTTTGTGGATGGTGTAAGAAAATGTTCCTGTTTTATTCTTCTGCACGTTGCTGTCCAGCTTTCCCAACACCATTTGTTGAAGAGACTGTCTTTTCTCCATTGGATATTCTTTCCTGCTTCATCAAAGAATAGTTGACCATATAGTTGTGGGTCCATTTTTGAGCTTTCTATTCTGTTCCATTGATCTTTGTGTCTATTTTTGTGCCAGTACCATACTGTCGTGATGACTACACCTTTGTAATATAGCTTGAAGTCCAGAATTGTGGTGCCTCCAGCTTTGCTTTCCTTTTTTATGGTTGCTTTGGCTATTTGGGATCTTTTGTGTTTCCATACAAATTTTGTTCTAGCTTTGTGAAAAATGCTGGTGGTATTCTGACAGGGATTTCAATAAATATGGAGATTGCTTTGGGTAATATAGACATTTTAACAATATTTGTTCTTTCAATCTGTGATCATGGGATGTTTTTCCATTTCTTTGTGTCATCTTCAATTTCATTCATAAGTGTTCTACAGTTTTCACAATACACATCTTATACCTCTTTTGTTAGGTTTACTCCTAGGTATCTTATGGGTTTTGGTGCAGTTGTAAATGAGATTGATTCCTTGATCTCTCTCTCTGCTGTTGCATTATTGGTGTATGGAAATGCCACAGATGTCTGTTCATTGATTTTGTATCCTGTGACTTTGCTGAATTTTTGTATCAGTTCTAGTAATTTTTTGCTGGAGTCTTTCAGATTTTCTGCACAGAGCATCATATTATGTGCGAATAGTGAAAGTTTGACTTCTTCCTTGATGATCTGGATGCCTTTGATTTCTTGATTTTGTTGTCTGATTGTTGAGACTAGGACTTCCAGTACTATGTTAAATAGACTAGGACTTCCTGTCTTGTTCCTGACTGTCAAGGAAAAGCTCTCTGTTTTTCCATATTGAGGATGATGTGTTTTTTTTTTTTTTTGAAGATGTTATTTATTTATGTGACAGAGAGAGACAGCGTGATAGAGAGAGTTTGAGCATGAGCGGGGGGAGGGGCAGAGGAAGAGGGAGAAGCAGACACCCCACTGAGCAGGTAGTCCAATGTGGGTTTCGATCCCATGACCTCGAGATCATGACCCAAGCTGATGGCAGATGTTTAACCAGCTGAGCCACCCAGGAGCCCCTCCCCATTGAGGATGATATTAACTGTAGGTCTTTTTTATATGGCTTTATGATGTTGAGGTATATTCCCTCTATCCCTACTTTTTTGAGGGTTTTTATCAAGAATAGATGTTGTACTTTGTCAAATGCTTTTTCTGCATCTATTGAGAGGATCATATGGTTCTTATCCTCTTTTATTAATGTGGTGTGTCATGTTGATCGATTTATGAATATTGAACCAAAACTGCAGCCCAAGAATAAATCTCACTTGATTGTGGTGAATAATTCTATTACTGTATTGTTGGATTCAATTTGCTAGTAACTTTTTCAGAATTTTTGCATCAGTGTTCATCAGGGATATTGGTCTGTAATTATCCTTTATAGTGGGATCTTTGATTTTGAAATTAAGGTAATGCTGGCCTCATAGAAGGAGTTTGAGAGTTTTCTTTCCATTTCTATTTTTTGGAACAGCTTGAGAGTAATAGGAATTAACTCTTCTTTAAATGTCTATTATAATTCCCCTGGGAAGCCATCTGGGCCTGGACTTTTGTTTGTTGGGAGATTTTTGATTACTGATTCAATTTCTTTGCTGGTTATGTGTCTGTTCAAATTTTCCATTTCTTCCTGTTTCAGTTTTGGTAATTGGTATGTTTTTAGGAATTTATCCATTTCTTCCAAATTGCCCAGTTTGTTGACATAGAATTTTTCAAAATCTTCTCTTATAATTGTTTATATTTCTGTGATGTTGGTTACAATCTCTCCTCTTTTATTCATGATTTTATTTATTTGTGTCCTTTCTCTTTTCTTTTTGATAAGTCTCCCTAGAGATTTATCAATTTTGTTAATTCTTTCAAAGAACCAGCTCTTAGTTTTATTGTTCTGTTCTACTGTGTGTTTTTTGTTGTTGTTGTTGTTATTGTTCCTATATCACTTATTTCTGCTCTAATCTCTATTATTTCCCCTCTTCTGCTGGCTTTAAGCTTTATTTGCTGTTCTTTTCTAGTTCCTTTAGGTGTAAGGTTAGGTTGTCTATTCGAGACTTTTCTTGCTTCCTGAGGTAGGCCTCTTTCTATATACTTCTCCCACAGAACCACCTTCGCTTCATCCCAAAGGATTGGGACTGCCATGTTTTTGTTTACATTTGTTTTCATGTATTTTTTAAAATTATTTCTTCTTTAATTTCCTGGTTAACCCATTCATTCTTTTTTTTTAAGATTTTATTTGTGTATTTGAGAGAGAGAGAGAGTGAGTGAGTGAGTGAGAGTACAAGCTGGGGGAGAGGCAGAAGGAGAGGGAGCATTTAGTCCATTTACATTCAGAGTAATTATTGATAGATAAGAATTTAGTGCCATTGTATTATCTGTAAAGTCGCTGTTTCTGGATATTTTCTCTTTTTCTTTCTAGTCTTTGTTGCTTTTGGTCTTTCTTTCCCACTCAAAGGGTCCCCTTTAAGGGAGCCTGGATGGCTCAATCGTTAAGCATCTGCCTTTGGCTCAGGTCATGATCCTGGGGTCCTGGGATTGAGTCCCACACAGGGCTCCCTGCTCAGTGGGAAGTCTGCTTCTCCCTCTCCTACTCCCCCTGCTTGTGTTCCGTATCTGGCTTTGTGTCTCTCTGTCAAATAAACAAATTAATAAAATCTTTAAAAAAAAAAAAAGGTCCCCTTTAATATTTCTAGTAGGGCTGGTTTAGTGCTCATAAAGTCATTTAGGTTTTATTTGTCTGGGAAACTCTTTATCTCTCCTTTTATTCTGAATGACAGTCTTGCTGGATAAAATATTCTTGGCTGCATATTTTTCCCCTTCACCATGTTGAATATATCATGCCATTCTCTTCTGGCCTGCCAGGTTTCTGTGGATAGATCGGCTGTAAACCTAATTTGTTGTCCCTTGTAGATTAGGGTTTCTTTTCCCTTGCAGCTTTCGGTATTCTTTCCTTACCTCTATATTTTGCAAATTTTACTCTGATATGTCTTGCTGATTGCTGGCTTTTGTTAAATTTGATGAGTGTTCTCTGTGCTTCCTGGATTTGGATGATTATTTCCTTCCCCAGATTAGGGAAGTTTTCAGCTGTGATTTGCTAAAATAAACTTTCTGACCCCTTTTCCCTCTTTTCTTCTTCTGGGACTCCAATATCAATGTTATCACACTTTATGGAGTCACTGAGTTCCCTAAGTCTGCATTTGTGATCTAATACTTTTCTTTCCCACTTATTTTCAGCTTCATTATTTTCCATAATTTTATCTTCTATATCATTGATTCATTCCTTTGCTTCATCCATTCTCATTGTTATGGCATCCATCAATTTTGTATCTCAGTTATAGCACTTTTTATTTTGGCCCTGACTAGTTTTTAGTTCTTATATCTCTGCAGTTAGGGATTCTCTAGTGTCTTCTATGCTTTTCTCAAGTCCAGCTAGTATCCTTATGATTGTTGTTTTAAAATCTGGTTCAGACATCTTTCTTATATCTGTTTTGACTAAATCCCTGTTCATTATGTCTTCCCATTCTTTCTTTTGGAGTGAATTTCTCTGTCTTGTCATTTTGTCTAGATCACTGGTTTTTGTTTTGTTTTGTTTTGTTTTGTTTTGTGTGTGTGTGTGTGTGTGTGTGTGTGTGTGTTAGGAAAGTCTATTATATTCCTGCTCCTGAGAGTAATGGCTATACTAAGAAGAGGTCCTATACTGTCTTGGGCCTGGTGCTTCAGGACGTGTTTCAGAGTGTGCACTCTTCTATTGTGTTTTGGCTGCTCTTTTCTTCAGGTCAGTCCTCTGCAGAGTTTCTCCTTGCCTTCAGTGGGGAGTGTTCAGACCTTGTCCAAGTCTGGCAAGTTTTATCTAGGTGTGTTTTGGTCTGCCGGTTAAAGGAGGCTATATCTTATTTCCCCTAGATCTGAAGCTTTGCAGCACTCTATGATCAGAAGACTTGGTGTGCTTGAGGGGTTTGTGCTGGTCTTCTGGGGGAAGGGCCTATTTCACTGGCTCTCAGGCCTACTTGCCCTAGTAAAGATGCACCTAGAGGGTGCAGAGGGGGTGGGATTGGTGTTGGTAGCTCCAGCCTCTACTGGGGGTGCTGTGATGCTCATTGAAGATGGTCAGTTCTGATGGGTGGAGGGGAAATGGCATTGCCTGTTCTTTCCTCCCCAGGGCAGGGAATTCACACCTGCTACTCTTCAAGAAACCCTCACAGAAGACTGAATAATCTCTTATGTCCCTGGCTTCTGTCAGAGTCCTGCCTTCACTCTGTGTCTGAGCTGTCTGCATGGCAGGTGGCACAGTACTCTTGTGTTTTATCTCAGGCATGTGATTGGGTTTTAGAATTCCAAATTTTAGGGATCCAGTGCAGCACAGACCTGTTCTGATTCTCTAGAGGAGGGTCTTGCCATGCTGTGGGTGGTGCCAGTTAGTCCCAGAAAAATAGTTACACAATCACACAGTGGTTCACAGTTTATGTTAAAGCACATCAAAAAGCCAGCACCAAGGTGTGCTGCCATCAGCAAGTGTCTCTGTATCTATGCTGATGAACAGGGCAGCACATTGGTGCCTGCCAGCTCTTTTGTCTCCGGAGAGGCTGTGCCACCTCTCCCAAATGACCTCCAAGAAGGAGAACTGTCTCTTCCAGGGTGACCCAGGGGATCCTCAGAGCATGCTGTCCCTTGCAGGGCCTCTGCCCTCCCCACCACACAAGAACTATACCCACCAGGCTCCAGCCAGTGGTGGTGCAATCTTCTAAAACTTCAAACTTTCAGCTCCCTACTTGTAAAAACTTGTGATAATTGACCTGTCTAGTTTTCCCAGGCAATGGTTTTGGGGAAGTGTTTCTTTTGTGCAATCCCCTGTACACCACTTTCTTTCTGTTTCTCTATCTCTCTTTCTCCTCTCTTGGAGATCAAGGCTCATTTCCTTCTACAGCACCTGTGATTCTCTTTTCACTGGAATCATGTATCTGTACCTCCTATCTTCCACGATGTGGCTTCTTCTCTCCCGCCAGTTCTGCAGTATGTTCTCTCAGCATTCAGATTGATTTCTTGGGTATTCTGAATGATTTGATATTTATCTAGCTGTTTTTGAGAGACAAGACAAGCCTAGGGTCCCCCTACTGCTCTGCCATCTTAACTCCTCACGCCCCAGTGGTTGCATTTTCATTCTTTTAACACTGTCTTTCAAACCATCTTAATTTTTTTTTAAATTATTGAAAACAGATTGTGCCTTTGGTGTCATAGCTAAGAAATCTCCCCATAATTCAAGATCATGACGATTTTCCTCTGTGTATTTTCTAGAAGTTTTATAGCTTTAGGTCTTACATTTAGGTCTTTGATTCATCTTGAGTTAATTTGTATATAGTGTGAAGTATGGATTAAAAATTCTATTTTTGCAATAATTATCCAATTGTTTGAGCATTTTTTGTTGAAAAGACTAGCCTTGCTCATTGAATTGCTGTTTTACCTTTGACAAAAACCAATGTCAAAGGTTTAAAGGAAGTCTGAAAGAGACTTCTGTGGGTCTGTTTCTGAGCACTCTATTCCACTGATCTATTTGTTTATCATTTTTTTTAAGATTTTATTTATTTGACAGAGAAAGAAATAGTGAGAATAGTAACACAAGCAGGGGGGTTAGAGAGGGAGAGCAGGCTTCCTGCGGAGCAACGAACCTGATGCAGGGCTCGATCCCAGGACCACGAGGTCATGACCTGAGCTGAAAGCAGATGCTTAATGACTGAGACACTCAGGTGCCCCTGATCTATTTGTTTATCTTGATGTCAGTGTCACAATGTTTTGATTATTGTAGCTTTATAATATGTCTACAATTTAGGCTGTGTTACTCCTTTAACATTTTTCTGATTCAAAATTATTTGGTTATTTTGGAGATTTTAATTTCTCTGTGTTGGCTGATTCTAAATTTTAGAATCAGCTTTTCAATTTCTACAAAAATCCCTTTTGGGATTTTGATTGGGAAATCTACCTATAGATAAATCTGGGGAGTATTGACATCATAACAATATTTAGTCTTCTAATCTATGAAAAAGCATTTCCCCAATTATTTTAATTTCGTTCTTCAATGTTTTATAATTTTCAGTGTGTAGGTCATGTTTTGCCAGATTTATCCCTAAATACTTCATAGTTTTGATGCTATTGTAAATTGTATTTTTAAATTCAAAGAATTTTATTATTATAAAAATAGGAAAATAGGTTTGATTTTATGTATTTCCTGGAGGATAATGCCAGAATGTGGTTATATAGGATATTAGAACAAGAGATAAAATAATTTTGCACACAGCTATTTTTCCTCTACCATCTGAGTTCTGAGCTGAGTCTTCTAATGTAAGACAGATTAACAAGAGAAAACCAAACAGAAGTTTAACAAGTGTACCTCATGTATACATGGGAGCGACCCAGAAAAAGTGAGGAAATCTCTGAATTGGTTTAGAATTCAGAATTAAATACCATCTTAAAGAGGAAAGGGGAGGGGTTGCATAGGCCTCTTAGGGGAGAGTGAAGGTTTTTTAGGAAAGATGAATGGGTCCTTAGAAGACTGGATGAAAAATATGATAGTTGTGACAAAAGTTGAGTTCATGTGGTGTCACTACTAGTCTCCTGTCCTGTGATAAGAATTGGTGAAACTCCAAGGGGTTTATGACAACTGAATTCCTTATGGGGATCTGTCTTAAGGCAGATAAGGGGAGTTCAGGAAAGTTTTTCCCTGCATTTGCTGTTTTTAAACTGCCTATATTTCAAAATAATCACTAAACCAAAGTGGCATATTTTGTAACCCTTCAACTTCAGTGTACTGGAAAGCAGTCAGGCATGTGAATAGTCAGTTTCATGGGGTAGAAAATTCTGCTGTTCTGGGGGTGGCCACGCAGTTATGAGTTCTCACATTGGGCAAAACCAAACGGGTCAATAGTAGCCATGATACTGAAAGATGAGTATGCCAGGAATAGGACTTGGAAAATAGGGAAGATATGACTATGGTCAAATCTAAAATGAAAACAAAAGTATTGAGTACAGAAGTAATGGTGTAAAACATGCATGCATGTAGGCAGAGTCTGAAAGGAAATTTGTGGAAAAATGGAAGTTATTTTACTTAGAATGTGGACATATGTGATGTGATTATTTTTCTTGATTTTTAAGTGTAATGAATTTTATTATAATAGTTTTATTATAAGGACAAAAATAATGATAATATTGTAAAAGTTGATTGTTTTACTAAATATTTTTTCATGCTAGAAGTATTCACAAATAAGGAAAAATTCTGATTATGTCTATGTCAGTAACTAAAAAATGTCATTTGTGAAACAATAATTCTTCTGAAAAGTGGATTATTTTACATAACTCTAATTAGATACATATCATGTATTCAGAATAAAAAAAATTAAGGTCCATTTTTAGAGAGGGGGGAAAAACAAGCTATTAACAGTAAAAAATATCAAAATGATATTCTTAAGTATATCGAATATCCTCAAATTCTTTTCCCTAAAAGATGACTTACCATCCCAAATTTATTTAGAGCAATGGATACCTGGGTAAATTTTATTAACTTTAGATTCCATTTCTGACCTTGATTTTCACTTTATCTTCATTTATTCAAAATAATATTTGAAGGTCCAATTTTTTAAACCCAAATAAATAAAAATCTTGAGTCACAGCTTTGGAATAAATATTCTGCAATTTTAAACACACTAGATTTGCTATTAGTATATTAAAGTAATTCTAACATAAAATTAATGATATATTTTATAAGGAAAATCACATTTTTTTGATATTATTTTAGCTAAGATTAAAAGTAATATGAACTTAACAATGACAGTGAGAATATTAAATGATAAAGGAATATCTCAAATTTATATGAATTTTAATGTCATTCTGTACATTTTTTTTGTTTTTCTTTACATATTTCAATGTTAGTATGAAATAAACTGGTGAGAAAGAGAAAGAGCATTTTAATGTAAAATGAAAAGAGTAAAATATACTTAAAACATGCTATCATGTACAAAATTTTCAATATTCATTTTGCCAAGACTGAGAGCAAAATGATCAATGATAAGAGATAGATGTGAAAATATTCAGAACTTTTATATTCAGCCAAGAGAAAAGTTAAAGTAGATTTTTTGTGTCTATTATATTTTCAAGAGTGCTACAAATAGAATAGGAAAAAAAAAGAGAGAGAGAATGAAAGAAAAAAGAAAAAAAGAATTTTAAGAAATACAGTAAAATACAGAAATTTTTTTCTTATTGCTAGAATGCTTGGAAGTTATAACCAAAGAGCTCTTGACCTCATGAGCACCTCTATCTTTTATGAGAGCAAAAATATCTCAAGTGGCACAGTGCTTCTTTTTCCACCCCTGGTTTCATTAATTTAGATATACAGTAAGTGTTCTTTTTCAATGTTTTGTTTGGTCAAGTCAGAAGAGACGGTAATAGCTGTAGGATCACAGGGAAAATGATGAAGGATTGGTGAAAGTCAGGTACCTGGTGTCAGTATTGGTCTGTCAGTGGAGATGAATCAGGATACAGTAGCCTTTTGCTTTAATTAAAAAAAAAAAAAGAAATTGTATCCTTGAAACAACTACTTTCTCCTCTTTATTATTGATCTTATTCATTTTTTTTTAAGATTTTATTTATTTGACAGAGGAAGAGATAGCGAGAGCAGGAACACAAGCAGAGGGAGTGGGAGGGAAAGAAGCAGGCTTCCTGCTGAGAGGGGAGCCTAATGTGGGACTCAGTCCCAGGACCCTGGGATCATGACCTGAGCCAAAGGCAGACGCTTAACGACTGAGCCACCCAGGCGCCCCTGATCTTATTCATTATTAATGTATAATCATAGCTCAGGAAATTCTAGAAATTAAGTGTACATTTCAAATGTTTTGTTAAGTATACCTGACATATTATTGTGGTGGGAAAATTCTTGCACCCTTCACTGTCCCAAAATTAATAAAAATTTGGAAATGCATTATTTAGTAAGTACATCTTTTCGTGCAAAAATTAGATAGATACCCAACCAGGATTAACCTGTTAATTTTAAGTAAAAAAATAGCAAGCAAAACAAACCTCCTTTCCCTCTCACTCTGCTCATGCTCTCTCTCTCTTGCTCACTCACACTCCCTCTCAAATAAATAAATAAAATCTTTCTTGACAGAGAGAGAGCACAAGCCGGAGGAGCATCATATCGAGCAGAGGGAGAGGGAGAAGCAAGCTCCTCACTGAGCAAGGAGCCCGATGCAGGACTTGATCCCAGGACCCCAGGATCATGACCTGAGCCTAAGGCAGATGCCTAACCGACTGAGCCACCCAGGTGCCCCAAATAAATAAAATCTAAAAAAAAAAACCTGTCAAGAATTTTTCATTGTTTCTGAAGCCAGTGGATTAAGATAGCTATATGAAATGGGAATTTTAAAACTGATATCAGGCTTCATAGGCCTCTTATATGCTAAAGATTTAACCTACAGTGGTCTTCATTAAAAGTCAAATTACATGAAAAGTGAGAAGAGGTTAATAGTTAATCACCATGATAAAAATTGTATCTTTGGCTTTATTTTACTTGAAAAGTGGAGTTCTGAAGATTCAATTAAATCATCTCATGTTTTACTTTAAAATTTGAAATTTTCCAAGTGCATGATGACATAAAGAAGGAAGAGTACTTTTTCTGGGAGCTGTTTTTAAAAGGTGCAAACTAGTTTCTCAGAAGAGTAAATTATTTGACTAATAGTGAAGTGCTCTGCCATGGTGAAATTGTGCTAATGAGTAATTACTTTTACCAATCTTATGCCATCTTAGCTCCAAAATACTGAAGCAGATTGAATCTAAAAAAAAAAAAGGAAAATGAATTGAATAAGAATGTACTCACCACTCATTTTAACTCTATTGGATCTGGAGAATTGATTTATGGCAATTCTGAGCAATTGCCCAATTTAAGGGAAATTATTTCAGATCATGTTCACTGTAATTTTAAAGTTACTGTCTTTCCTAGAGGTTACTATATCATTGATAACTGAAATTTTTCTCAGAGCTGTCCCATTGCAAATAAACAATTTGAGCTTCACTTTATTGTTTATAATTCAATGATGTCAGGAACAATGAAAGAGATATTCATCTACTTGGCAGATTTCATAGAAACATGCATTTATGAAATACTGATTTTATATCTGCACTGCATAATGGCAATATGTACTCAAGAATAACCTGTTTGGAAGACTATTGTATTATAATCTCAGTTCTCTGGGGAGTTATTTAATCAAAATAGCTCTGCTTAAGTGCACTACAAGAGGAGACATGAAAAAAATGTCAGAGGATCAAGGAGAGACAAAGGACTAGAAATTGTAATACTAAAAGTAATTTAGTGCTTTGAGGAATTTTTTTTTTTTTTCTAAAACTCGAGGTGGAAAAAGCTCAGTTAAGTCAGAAATATCATAGCTACCACTGAGATCTCAGTGAATGGTAAAATAAATTCACATACCCATGAACAACTAAACACCCAGATAAAAGTGTTAAATCAAAATGGAAATGTAAGTCACACTGTGCTCCTTAACAGCCAGTGTTAGCGATACACTAATTAGTACCGTATGATTATAAGCAACCATTTTGGATCTTATTCCTGTCTTTTTAACTCTTCTTTGTACAACATAACTTCAAGTAGGCTTTCCAGTAAATACATGACTTAAATTGTAGTAATGTTCATGATTTCCACCAATGAGTTAAACAACATAATGTCCTTGCATAATAAATCAAGTATTAATATATACATTCTTACCTTACTGTGGAAATCTATGTTAATTACTCTATTAATAAGTACCATGTGTTTAACCAACATGCCTAATTACTTTCAACTTTGTTTACTGAGTTTAGAACAAGATAGGAGAAATAGAATGTTATGGTTTACTTTCTTTTATTTATTTTTGCATGCAAATTCATCATCACCTGTCTCCACTCTAAAGGCAACCTGTCAAAATTTTCTCCAAACTATCATTTCAAGGTTCTCTTCTTAAATTTCCTCCTGTAATCCAATACCAATGTTTTTCGTCCCTGTTGTTAAAGTTAAGACCTTGGCATTATACAATTATTTATATTATCATATTAATCTTTTTAAAGCATTCCATTTTATAGCACATGCCCACACATGATCAACATTGTAAAATTTGTAATCTACCTAAAAATAATCAAATATAACACTTTTTTAAACTTTTCTGTCTCCAGAATGAACTTTTATTACTGAACAACATATTCTTTTAATTTATTAATTAATTTATTTTTATTTATTTATTTATTTATTTATTTATTTATTTATTGAGAGAGAGAGAGAGAGTGCAGGAGCAGGAAGGAAGGGCAGAGAGAGAGGGAGAGAGAGAATCTTGAGCAGGCTCCATGCTCAACACAGAGCCTGAGGTGGGGATCAATCTCATGACTCTAAGATCATGACCTGAGCTGAAATAAAGAGTCAGACACTTAACTGATTGAGCCACCCAGGCGCCCCCTGAGCAACATAGTCTTACTAATACCTAAGGCAACTGGTAGTAGTAGGTGGGTTATAAAACATAAATTCTGAATAAAATTTGACCCTATATTTCCGGCAAGTTTTATTTGCCTGGTCTTCAGAAAATTGCTTTCTTCAATATATCCCATCATTGCTCTGGTTTCAAGAGCTACTTACCTTACATGTTAATCAGTGTGTAGCCACTTTTTCAACCAACATGATTCAAAACTTACCTCTGAGTGATTATCCTACAACCATGGATGGCCATTTTTATGACAAAATCCACTTAGCATTGCTCTAACTCCTTTTAGATATACTTTCACATTTCACTGTTTTAAGAAAGACTTCATATTTAATTCAAAATGATTTCAAATGGTAGTGATAATAATATTAATAACGGATACCATTTTTTAGCATTTACTAATTTTCAGACTAATTTCCATTACTAACTTCCAGTTGCTAAGTGCTTTGTATGAATTCATCTTATTTAATGCAGCAACACTAAGAGGTAAGGATAACTCTATTCATTTTTGACAGATCACATAGAACTGGGATCTCAATCATGTTTTAGAACATGAGAGCTGTCAACCTTAGGTAATAAATTAGAGTTCACCTCAAAGGTTACTCTCTTAGAGAGGTGTTCCCCAACCACCATATACAAATACCATCTCTGCCATTATCACAGCCTCTTTTCTTTTGGCACATGGTAGATACAATTTAGCTACCTTGGCCAATGAAATATGACTGAATTTTCTCTTTATAATTCCTGAGTAGGAGAGTTTAAGAACTAGTGTGTGGTTTGTTTAACCCTCATTTCCTTGCTACATTGGCAGCAATGTGTAGATGGTTCAGTATCCATCAGCTCCTGAAGTGAGAAGTCATAAATCAGAACCCCTAACACATGTGACAAATAAAATTTTATTATACTACTATGATGTTGGGGATTCTTTTTAAAATAACAGAGGCTGGTTGTACTCCATTAATTCATGTATTCATTCATTCAGCAAACATATTTGATCACTTACTTTGTACTAGGAACTGTTTCAAGCACTAGGAACATTACAGTGAACAAACAAAGACCCATGTTTTTTGAAGTTTATTTTCAGGAAAGAGACAGCTAATAAAGAAAAACAAACACAAAGATTTTTTTAAAAATTGTTAATGGTGATAAAGTGGTATGGAAAGAAGCATGAAATTATAATAGAGAGTGATGGGGATTAAACTGGGTAGTCAAGGAGTGAGGGTCTGACACAATGATATTTGACCAAAGAGCTGAAAGATAAAAGGAAACAGTACAGTTATTTCAAAAAGAACATTTTGGGGAAAAGTAACCACCTTATGTCACTATGGAGCAGTAAGTAGGCTTAAGGTAGTGGGGGCAGAGAGAAAGGGGAAGTGCAATGAAGGAAGAACCATAGAATCACAGGAGAGCAGAGGAGAGACTTAACTGTGAACAATTCATGATTGTTGAACAAATAAAAGAACAATCTCCATAATAACAGACTTTAAGTGTTCCACTTCTGCCAGGAACCAAAAGAAAAACTCACAGTTGGACTCACCAGGTCTCTATCAAATGAATACAGATGCTATGAAAATGTATTTGCATAGGCTTGGTAGTTATATTCTCAGTGGCTCAAAATCTTAGTGAAAAAAAATAGTGGTATCTATAAAAAGGTTTTTCTTTAATTATAACTTAAGCACTGATAATAAAGCACTATTGTGTAGAATGTTTTATTTGTGGGAATATATACATATTTCCAAAGAGCTTCCAGAAAGTATTTTTACAAAAATTGTCTTAGAAAAATGAGATTATTGATAATCATTTTGTACAAATAATCCATGACTATTCTGAAAAGTAGCCAGCTGTGCTTTGAGATATTTCCTTTTATGAATCTTTTTTTTTAATTATTTATTTATTTATTTGAGAGAGAGAGAGAATGAGAGAGAAAGAGCATGAGAAGGGGGAGGGTCAGAGGGAGAAGCGGACTCCCTGCTGAGCAGGGACTCTGGGATCATGACCTGAGCAGAAGGCAATTGCTCAATGAACTGAGCCACCCAGGCGCCCCTCCTATTATGAATCTTAACATCTTTGTTTCAGTTATCTAATACTGGGTAACAAATCATACAAAAAACTCAGTGTACTATTTGTTCACAATATGTGAATCAGCAATTTGGGCTGAATTCAACTGAGTTTCTTTCTTTATTTATAAAAGAGTTCTCAGAGGGAATGCTCTTGATATTTCACATGCCCTACTCTAGATGCTAGATTAGTCCTTTTTACATTATAGAAGCATTCAGAAGTTGCTGATGAGAAACAATTCTCCATGAATCCCTTACATTTCTATGTGGCTTGCCATTTATGGCCAGTTTAAAAATGTTTGTATAAGGAGATATAGCAAGACAATATTTTGTTATCAGAGAGGATTTTCTTACATCCAGAGTAATAAATACCATGTCTTCTTTGGAATAAAGTTTGGGCAAGTTTTTTAGCAGCACATTATGAAATTTAGGGTTTCCTAAACTTGGGGTTCTAAAAGTGGACACCAATTAGCTGTGTGCTCAGAATTCACCAGGGCCCATTTTGAATCATCCCTATAGAACTTGGGGTCAAGAGAGATCAATGAGAGCATGAAGTTCAAGTTGCCTGCTATAGCAGAAGTTACAAACTGTGTAAAATCATTTGGTCTGGTTGTATTCCCAATGACTAAATCTGTGTAAGTGTGATAAGTCCACCTAGCACCTGCTAGCAGCTTACGGACTGCTTGATTGCAAGGCTTCCCAAAGAGCAGACTTGAAAGTAAAACAATGTCACTTTTGCTACATTCTATTGATCAAAGCATGTCCTAGGGCCATACCAGATTCAAGCAGTGAGGAATTAGACTCTATGTCTTGATGGGAGGAGTGACACACATCAGAAAAGGTATTCACCACATGTATAACCTCTTGTTCATAATTTTCTCTCTTTGAATCTGTGCTACAAACTCATAGTTACTTAAATTTATATTTTATTCTGCTAATTCTCTTCAGCTGTCTATAAACTCTGCTATGAGCAAATTCATTGAGATTTTTCAGCTTTTTACTGAAGTGTGGCAAACATACAAAAATGTGCATGATTCACAAATACATACAGCTTGATGAATTTTCACAAATTACCAACAACCTTGTCACTAGACCCTAGATCAAGAAAAACATATTACCAGCGTTCTCAAAACCCCCCTTATGCCACCACCTAGTCACTACATACTCCCAAAGGATAAAGAATAATTTTGCTTGCTTTTGAACTTTATATAAATGGAACCATAACTATGTTTTATTTTGTGCTTTATGACTTTGTTTCAAATTATGTTTGTGAGAATCATCTATGTTGTGATTCAATCTACATTTTCTGGATTCAATGCCATTATATCAGAAAATACTATCTAAAAGTTAATTTTTTTACAAGTGCATATTTGAAATTTAAAATATGCTAATAAATAATTTATATCAAATAAGAACCCACACTTGAAATTGGAAAATATTTATAATTAAATATTTTAAAATTATTGCTCCTTATGAGAATGATGCTAAATTGTTATTATATGGGAATTTAAATGTGCTTAAATATAAGAAAATAAAAATAGCAAATTAAGTAGCTAAGCATCTAACTTGGTACTTAGTAAAATATTAATAAAATAACTCCAAAAAAACATAGAAAGGAAATAATAAAAATTAGACTAGAAATAAAATAGACAAACAGACTTATAATTGTGAAGATTGTCAGAAACAAGTTTTTTTCGTCAAAGATTAGTATTTAGAGAATATCTACCAAAATTAATGAAAAAAAAATTTGATTACAAAACTCCCCTATTCTACATCCTTCCCTGTAGCTATTCCTTTGATAATAAAACATTGTAATTTTGAAAGAGTTAGATCTTCTTTTCTGAATCTCTGAAGTTGGGCTGGCTTTGTGATTTGCTATGGTCAAGAGAATATGGAAAAAAATGATAATATTCCATTTCCAAACTAGGCCTCCAGAGATCTTGAGTGGTTTTGTGCTTTTTCTTGCTTCTCTGACTTCACTTTGAGAACAAGTCAATGAGAGCTAGCCTGGTAGAGAATGGGGGACCATGGAGGGAGAACTGAGGCATCTTCACTGAGGCCCCAAACAAGTGAGAGAGTATGGCTAAGAAAACAAAACAAAACATTTAGTGGTTTCATTAGGCGAATGACTGCTAATCACAGAGGTACACAAAGGTGACTCTCGGGCTTCTGAGACCACATGGTCTCCTAGTCAACCCATACCTGTGTGAGCTTAAAAGAAAAAGCTTAAAAGAGCTTATTGTCTTAAACATAGGGTTTTGTGGTTGTTGTTTACAAAACATTATTGTATCAATAAATAACCATACAGAGTCCATTATAATAACATGTTATAGATTTTCAAAACATATGTTTGATAAGCAACAAAAAAAATCTCTCCTTAATTTTAATAATTACATTGATATAATTACAACCAATAAGAACTGCAGAAATAAAATAATTCATGAAAATGCTTTTTAAAAAAGTAAGATGAAGAAATGTTCAACTTAACTCAGGTTAAGTTAAAAATGTTGTGATCTCTGTAGTTAACAGTTAAGAATATTTATAGAGATCTTCTATTGTAGTTTAACTTAAAACCAAAAGTCCTGAGCAGTAGTAATGACACTTTTGGAATTCATTGCTGGGATACATAATTATTATATATATGAAATATTTAACATCTCAAAGAGCTAAAAGGAGTTTAAGAAATGGTGTCTTTGTGGTCAAAAGTAGTCAAAGGTACAAAAAAACACAAAAACACACACACAAAAAAACAACAAAAAAAACCCCAAATGGTGTCTTCATAGTTCTGTCTAAACTTCACGGTCTCAAGAAAGTAAATTAGATGCCAAAAAATAGGCAGATAGAAATACCACCGTATTTGCCATTAAAACCAAAATTTAACATACGGCATGAAAATATAATTGACAGCATCTATGAGTAGAATTTAAAAATAAATTTACAAAGTGACCAACCTATTATGCAGAGTGTTTATCGGGGATAACATAAACAAAAGAAAGATTAGATTCATAGATTAACATAGATTAACTAATGCTCCTGCATGAAATACGGATATTCTCATTCACAAGTCTAGGGCAGGTTTTCTAGGATCAGGACAAAGCTTTTCTCCACTGGCCTTGACAAGTACTAGTTAGAACTTGTTTGCCAATCTCCAGTTTTTCCTCTGTCTAACACAGTCTATGACTGCTTCTTTTCAGGTGAGCAGGAACAAAACCGAAAATGGTAAAGATTGCTGTTGTTTTGGTTATATTCCAGGTACTACTTTCTTCAAAGTATATTATTTCTGGGATTAAAAGTGAAGGTTGGATACATTTCAGGCAAAGATCAAGTATGTATGTCTGTGTACTGTGCCTCACTACACCTCTTTTTCCTTACTTGTAAATTAGGGTATTTGGTGGGACCCTACAAGTTTGTTATAAGCATCTATGAGAAAATGTATGTGAATGGGTTGGCACAATATCTGGCAAATAGTAAATAATGACAAAAAGTTATTTATTACAAATCATTCCTGATGAGAAGCATTCTTGGGGATATTATATCCCATTCAGTATATGTTGCTTTTTTTTATAATCTTTTATTTATTTTTCTTAAGATTTATTTATTTATTTTAGAGAGCGAGAAAGAGAGAGCATGAGAGGGAGAGGCTGAGGGAGAGGGAGAGATAATTCCAAGCAGACTCTGAGCCAAGTGCAGAACCCAGCATGGGGCTTGATTTCACTACCCTGAGATCATGACCTGAGCCGAAACCAAGAGTCAGATGCTTAACTGACTGAGCCACCTAGTCACCCCATATAGTCTTTTGTTTTAAAAAATAACTTTTTCTTATCTTCATCTCTACCAGTCTTAGCAGCAGTCTTCTCTGAACCATTGTTTCCTATACAAAAATTATATTTTCTACTCCATCAAAAGAGAACTAAATCAAACTGTATTACTAGATTCATTTAATCAACAAATACTTATTGTGCATTTAATGC
Source organism: Neomonachus schauinslandi (assembly GCF_002201575.2). Taxonomy (NCBI): domain Eukaryota; kingdom Metazoa; phylum Chordata; class Mammalia; order Carnivora; family Phocidae; genus Neomonachus; species Neomonachus schauinslandi. The sequence goes on from NC_058404.1 coordinate 177,349,238, forward strand.
ATCATAGCACTCTATCAGAGATTACTCAGGTCCTGGGGATCAAAAGCATATTAATTTTTCAGACTCTTTAATTTTTATCCACCCCATTATGCTCTAGATGAGCAGCACAACCATAATTTTATTCAAGACTGATCTAAGATGCTACTTTTCCATGTCTTCCTTGCCCACTCCAGGCGCACATTATCCCCACTCATCTGAACTCTCTCATAGCAGCTTATCTTTGCCACCATCATAACACATCTCATTTGCTATATGTGCAATGGTTTCTAAAAAAACCGTTTAGTCCACTTTTCAAAATATATGATGAAAGATTGTGGAGAAAATATGGCCTCGGCACTTTACTAGTACAAGCTATAAGAGGAAGAAAATAAGAGCAAAATAAATCATTTTATTCACTTCAAGTAACAAACTAATGGTGTGCTGAATACACTAATGAGAAATGAATGAATACTGAGAAGTAGTAACGGTCTCTATCACCAAGGTGAAGATATCTTCTTGGAAAACAAAACAGATGTAAATAATAAAACACCACTAGGTGTCACTGGGGAAGGAGAAACAACAAAGAAGTTTTACGAAAAGTTAAGTTGAAGCCTTACCATAAGTGAATTATTTATGGAAAGATGCATAACAGCTTTTACAGAAAAGATAACATGACATCAACAGTTCCCAAGAAGAGCAAAGTAGAGAGAGAAAGGAATCTGGCTTCAATAATTCCGCAAGCAGCTGTTGAGATAAATCAAGCCAGAAGAACTCCAGCTGCTGGTTCTGTGAGCAGTGCCAAAGGTTTCACACTCCAGTATGTATCACAACTCCAGGAGTACACCAACATTTAAAATATGTAATGATGAGAAGCTGAGGTCAGAGTTAACAGAAAGAAAATGATATTCTAGTCTGTTGAGAGACATTTACATTAAATTTGGTATTTAGTTCTAATATTTGTTGTGATTTTGTAACTTGGGGTGAATTACTTAAAAATTACTGCTCCCTTCAGTTGAATCTTTTATACAATGAGAAAAGGAATATAGCACCTGCCTATTTACAGGTTGTGAGTATAAGAGCATGTATTCTATACAATATAAATTACTCTTCTAGAATTAATATTATTAGTTTTGCTCATTATTATTATATATATATTTAGAAGAGAAGAATTAACTATTTTCAATTGTTATTTCAATAAAGAAGGATTTCTTTTTGGAAAACGATTCATGTTTTGAATCATAAAAATCATGATCTTAGAACTCACAGAGTTGGAGTCATTTGGAATTCATCTCCCACCACAGTTTCTCTCTTACTTTCTGGAAGCTTGTTTCCTTAGCTATTGTTAAAAAAAGCGGGGGGGGGGGGATTGGGGATGGAATAAATTCGCCAGTTTAACAAAATAGGATTTTTACGCAATATATCAGTAAATTGCTGTATTAAGGAGGCCTTACTCTCCAGAATGTTCATTCCATTTTCAAATAATTTAGTGATAATTTCCTCAAAATAAGCATCACTTCTTTTCTAAGACTTACGCAAAGTTCAAAAGTCGTCTTCTCCTATATCCCAACCTGGGAATAAGCCAGATATAACCACTCTGAAGTTGCTTTTGCGGTTTTTTAATTATAAATGACCAGACTATAGCCTTGGATGCTTTGTGTTGCAAGTTTTGTCCATTATGTAAAAATATCAACAGAGTAAGACCATGTTCTCAGGCTCTAGTATGTGCTACACACGTGTTGGGTACGACGACCTGATAATTTCATCCCCTCATTTGACAGGAGGAAGAAATAGAGTTTTCATGAATTACTCAGCAAGAAAATACTGTGGGAACATATACTTACATAAATTATCATTTATCTCCATGAGGGGCTACTTTAAAGACTCTTTCAAAACTACCCTGAGTTATGTTTTTAAGAAACAATCAAAAATGCAATCTTGTCAGTTTTGTTCATAAATACTCAAAAAATCTTCCTGGACTTACAGTGTCTAACTTCAATTCATCCACCAAACTGTATCTACACCATTCATTCATTCATGTATTCATGCATTTATTCATTCATTTAATACACATTTATTGAGAAGCAGGAAGAATTGAGATAGCTGCCAGGAATAGAGTAAATGATACAGAAACATTCCCTGCCTTCAGGGCAGTTAAAACTTAGTAAATGAGAAAGACCTTGTGCAGATCACAACTATGTCATCACACAAACGATTAGCTGGTGTCCAGCTTTCTCCTACGCACACCCTCATCACCAGCCATACCGCTCTTCCCACGCAGTCCTCCACCTTTGCCATTCTTGCCCATTTGTGTCATATGGTCTTGCATTTGGTGTGTTGTGTTTTTCCTTCTTGAATATCTTAGTTCCCTTCTTTCTCTGGGAAACTCCTTCTCATTCATACTATTCAATTATTACCTTTCTGGAAGCTTCTCTACCTGAGCAGAGTGTTTGTTCTGAGGCCTCAGGGCACTACATATCTTGGGTATTGTGTTATTTTGGAACCAGCTTTTAACAAGTGTGTTCTGTTCACTGCTTAAGAGCAAAGTTCTAAAAAATAAATAAATAAATAAATAAATAAATAAATAAATAAATAAAAGAGCAAAGTTCTAACATGCATGGGTTTGAGTCTTGTCTGTGCTAGTTTTTCACGGTGCCCTTGAATAAATAATTTAACTTCTCTGATAATCAGTTTCTTTAAGGTTAAAATGTGGTTATAATAGCATTTGCATCTACATGTTGGAACAAGGGAATAAGTTAGTACCTGTAACATATTTCAACAGAGCTTAGAAAATATTAAATGCTTCATTATCAGCTTTTGATATTATTATCAGGCCTAATTTCCTGGCTGACAGTAGTTCTCAGTAAATGTATATTGAAAATGTGAGGGCGCCTGGGTGGCTCAGTCGTTAAGCGTCTGCCTTCGGCTCAGGTCATGATCCCAGGGTCCTGGGATCGAGTCCCGCATCGGGCTCCCTGCTCTGCCGGGAGCCTGCTTCTCCCTCTCCCACTCCCCTTGCTTGTGTTCCCTCTCTCTCTGTCAAATAAATAAATAAAATCTTTAAAAAAAAAAAGAAAATGTGAAAATATGACTCTGTCTACTGAACTTTAAATAGATTAAAAAAAAACAAAACAAGAACTAGAAACTAAAATTATGTTTAGGACTACCTACCCAAATATAAACAGGTATCCAATGAGAACCAATATTATTTTAATAAACTGGCTTTACAATTCTAACCATATCCAATGATGAAAAATGCTACAGATAATTAATTTTTTATATTGCATTCATTTGTCTTAAGTTGACTTGGGTAGTTTTAATAAGGCAACCTTTTATGGTTTCTTTCAAATTACTTTTCCTTCACTATTTGGTTAGGAGTCTAATGAAGCAGCACAACAGTGTTTCAGTTTTTCTGTTCCTCAAGGGACAATTCATTTAATCATCGCAACACTTGAAACTTCATTGTGGTACAAACAAACAATTATGTAGTATAGCTTTAAAAAACACCAAAATTTTACCCAAAGAAAAAGAAAACAATGTGCAAAATGAATTTAAGAAATTACCCTCCTACTCAAATATTACTACATGTGCAACAAGATTAAATACATAAATAAATAAAAGGAAAGAAAAAAATGATGCTGCTATTCCAAAAATGCATATTTCTGTTTTGGTGGTCAAAACAAAACAAAACAAAACACTATGACAGCAGGTATGCATCTATACCAATGCCACAGTATTTCATTCTGGAGGACAGTTGGCACCCTAAGAAAGAAATGATTGCAGATTGCAATGTCACTGGTCATATATAATGCGTCTGGCCCCCTGAGGGACAATTTGCACACTTGGTTGGAAATTACCACCTCTACCTTGAGCATTCTCCAACATCTAATATCAGGTTTCAAAGTCACATATTTACGGATTACATTGTTCAGATTCTGGATTGCTATGGTATGGATCTAAAAGAGATAGAATACTACCAGGCTTTAAATAGTAATCTTTGCATTGTTATATTTTTAAAAAAATGAAAAAAAAATATGAACAATTGAAAGAATTTTGGTGAAAGCCAAATAATCTTTGAATGAATCCAGTCATTCATAAAGTTGAAAAGCAGTTTCAAGTAAGTGGATAGAATAATGTATTTTGATAGCTTCATCAACATCTTCAAAAAAGAAACTGATGACTTGAGGACTGAAGTAAAACATTAATTAACAATGAGGCAAATAAACTTTTGAGATTACATCTATAGAAAATGATGAAACATAATACAGGATATGCCAATCAATATTAAGAATCCTTTAGTATTATTTCAGGAAAATTATAAGCAGCTTAACATACATGATGGTTACATGACACCATTTTTTTTTCAAGAATTAACAATCATCAGCATCAGGGACTACGCAAAAGAACTAGCACATCTCATTCTCTGACGCCTAAGGCTGGTGGCTCACAGCCTCTTATACTGACATCCACACCGAGGTTCTACCTTCCACCTACCAGGTGAAATCAGAGAAAAAATAATACCAATTATTACAATGCGGACAAGATTGTTCAGTGTTCACTTGGCAGTTGCAGTCAACATTATCATCACGCAATATCCCTGCCTCAGCACCAGCATACCCATCTTAGCAGAATCACCATTTCCTATACACTGGGTGGCTTAAACACCAGAAATTTATTTTCTCACAGTTCTAGAGTCTAGAAGGCTAAGATCAGAGTGCAAGAGTGTTGGGTTCTGGTGAGAACACTTTCTGGCTTCCAGAAGGCCACCTTTACTCTGTGTCCTCACAGGTTAGAGAGAGATAAAGAACACACCCTCGGGGCCCTTGTGTGGCTCATTTGTTAAGCGTTTGCCTTTGGGATCAAGGCCCGCATTGGGCTCCCTGCTCAGCAGGAAGCCTGCTTCTCCTTCTCCAACTCCCCCTGCTTCTGTTCCCTCTCTTGCTCTCTCTCTCTCTGTCAAATAAATAAATAAAATCTTAAAAAAAAAATAAAGTACATTACATTTGTTAAAAAAAAAAAAAGAAAAGAACACACTCTCTGGTGTCTCTTTTTTTGTAAGGATATTAATCCCATCATGAGGGCCTCATTCTCATGACCTCCTCTCAAGCCAAATACCACCCAAAGGCCCTACCTCCAATAACTATCATAATTGGAATTAAGGCTTCAAACTAATTTGAGGTTTTCACATTCAGTCCATAACATAATCCTAAATGTTTAGGCTTGCTGTTTTCCTTTCTCTCTTTACTATTTCTATAAAAAAAATCACACCATTACATTTTCATACATGAAAATTATTGAACATGAACTGTGTATGACCAAAGAGGTCATTAGAGATTTAGAAAGTCAAGGTTCTTACCCAGCAATATCAAGAATACAACAAATTGTGAATACTGATAAAGCAGAGGGAGGCATAAGACCACGAATGCAGAAACCCAGATCCTTTCTTGCCACATTAGGGCATTCTCTGGACTCCAGTCAACATAAAAGATAGCTAAGCTCCAGTTCTGATCACATCAGTTGTACAGAAGGGAGTTGTTTGGGTCATGAATTATCTTTATTTATATTCTGATAGGTACATTGCTTAGATGACATTTTCCACATAAAGCCATAGGTAAATTCAACAAGTGAAACTTGAAACCTTTGATCATTGTGTGTAGTTAATCGAGTCAAGTTGAAAAATATGACATGATCATGCATTTTCAAGTGTTTTTTACCTCCCAATGTAACAGAAGTTTTGCTTTCTAACATCGGTGTTTCTAGCAAATTTACTTTTTCCCATAAATCCATAGATTTGTTGTTTGGTTACAGCAAGTCAGGGGTTGGCAATTTTTTTTCTGTAAAGAGTCAGGTGGTAAATATTTTGGACTTTGTGGGCCACATATAGTCTCTGTTAAACTTTGTATTCTATTTTTACAACACTTAAAAAAGATAAAAAACTTTCTTAACTCATAGGTTATAGTTTGCTGGCCCTTGGATAGGCAATTGTAGACAGATCAGATATATCCTGCTAAAAGCATGTCATTGATAAGGATTCCTCTGTAGGAAAATACCATTAGTTCATTTGCCCAGTATATTGTATATATATATATATTTTTTTTTATTTTCTGTATATTATGATGTTTTGACATCTTAAAAAACATTCTGGCTGGGAGAGACTGTCCCTTCTGAGTAGCCTATTCTTAGAGATGGCAAGGAACTCAACCTGGAGAATACCTTTGATATGCAAACTAACCAATCCAGATTCATACCCCTTCTGTCTGGTTTATATACCCCAGGAGGCAAAATCCTTCTGCTTTAATCATCCCAGGGCCAGATACCTAGAGAGGGGTACCACCCCCATAGCCTAAAACCAGCTGAAATTATTCCAAGTATTCAATCCTAAACTATTTACCTTGCCTTGCTTTGTCTTTCTTGTAGAAACCCCAATGAAGGTCAAGGTATTTGTGCTCCCCTCACTCCTGCTTCTGCTTCCTGATCAAAACCTGGTGTTTCTCCTTTGACTTTGTGTGCTGAGCCATGCCTCTCATTTCTTTGTGAACTGTAAGTATCATTAAACTTTTCTTTCAATAACATCAAACTCTGTGTGTGGTCACTCAGTCATCTTTATAAATCAAGACCTGGGTACAACACACTAAGAGGTCTGACTTCAACATGTTTACAAGGAGATTTGGTGGGGTTACCTGCCTTCTTTCTTTCCAAGGAATGTCACCCAGTAAAGGGATGGAATGGTTTGAAGTCTGTTGCTAAACATTTCCTTTCCAGTATAGTGTTCTACACTTCATATATTTTTACGTGCATAGTACTAATATGTATTTTAAAAATCTAATTATAAATACAATGCTTGTATTGCTTTGTTAGTGATTTTAGTTTGATTCTTTTTCTCTTAAGTCTAATGCTATATTTACTTCAGGTTTATTTTTATTACATAAATTCTCTATGTTTAGAGCTTATGGGTCAAGTGGAGAGTCTAACTACACAAATAGACTAAATGTTTTCACAGTTGTGTACATCTAGCCTCTTGGTAGTTTTTGTACCAAAGCAAAGCTGACTGACACAAACTGCATGGTTCACCAGTGTACAATGTAGTGTAGAATTTAAGAACACGGAGACTGGAAACAGATGCGCCTTGTCTTTAATCCTATCTCTGTTATTAAAAAAATTGAGATTTTGGTCTAATACTTCATTGTTTTTAGTCTTATTTCCTTCATATATCACATAGAAATACAACTTTTTCTAGAGTTATGATTAAATAAGATAATCCATGTAATTCACTTCACACACTGCCTGAAACATTAGGAACAATCAATCAAGTAAGGTTGCTGTTGTTCCAGCCCTAGTACTTGTCCACTGCCCAGGAGCTTCTGTCTCTCATCCAAAAATAGGGATCTTATAATGGACAAGGGTTTTCCTCTATTTTATTTAATCTTCTGTTGGCAGTGTTTCTGGCAAAACACTTAGGTTAGAGAGCAAAACTCTTCTGCTATCTTGGGAGGTACAAAACACTTAAAAATGCATGATCATGTTACATTTTTCTACTTGACTCTACTACACAAGCTGATCAGGGGTTTCAAGTTTTACTTACTGAGTTCACCTTTGTATCCAACCCCAGCTGAAGTTAACACCATCCTTTTGCTGCTTTGGCCACTGATGAAACAAAGTCCATTCCGGCATTCTTCCCAGGTATATCTGCTATAGTTCAAGGTCAAAACTGCACTCCTTAAACCACCTGACACTCAATAAGGGTTGTTTCTCTTTGCCTGGGTCTCTCGCCTAGAAACTCCCTTAAACTGCCTTCTTACTGGCCCAAAGCCCAGTCCAGTTCAAGAGAGGTTTCTCTCCTTTCATATCTCTTCTTTAGTTTCATTTTTTTTTTTTTTTTGGTATAGAAGACGTTTCTTCTAAGTAGCTGCTTGCATATTTCAAGTCAATGTGGCTGACTTAAAGAGAGAGCAGCTACCTTTTCAACTTTTCAATTATCTTTTTTATTGTGATCTTTGAATCCATTTTCATTTACACATCCATATTCCAGTAGATTGTAGGACTGTTAGGGCATTTACGGATTTTAGCTTATTTTAATATCATGTTTATATGTTATAAGTTTATATTAATGTAGTTTTGTCCCATAGTTTCGAAGTGTCAAAACACATCCAAGAGCTTTCATAACATAAATAAGGGGTATGGAAGATAGCTTGCTTAGCATTGGGGTGTGAGGATGGTGCAAATATAAATATAATTACCCAATATTCTTTCCTATTAGCACTGATTTCTTTGATTTCAGTTTCCTCTTAGGCACTGGATTACAAAGAAATTCCTCTCTCCATCACCTCCTTTCACTCCAAATATACAATGGACTCTATATGAGAGGACAAGATCAAAAGGGGAACGATGTCCAATGCTTTTAAAATTAACCACTCCATCTCAACTGGTGTCTGTGGTTCCAAAAAATTTCAGAGACCTCAGCCCTACCAATGACATAACATTTTTGATGTAGATCTCTTCTATCACTCTTGGTTAATGGCTAAATTGTGCCAACTCATTCTCAGCTTTGATGCTATAATACCATGGACCATCTCTCCTTTGATATATCATGACATTCAAAGTTAATCTCTTGTCTTTTCACTGGGTCCTTGTGAGTTGCAAAGTATCTAGTGGGTGCCATGTCATTGGAATGTTCCAATCTCCCAAATGTAATGATCCTTTGCTGACAATTTTTTCCTTCTTAATTAGGATGTTAGAAACACGTATCAGTGAGTTCTCTGAATCTGGGGAGAGAACATTATTATATTCTTCAAATGAAGTCCTAATGATTTCAGTTCCTTCTTAAATTTGGGAAGTAAAGAAAGGAGCAGTGTTTCAGTGCATTTTCTATATTTTCTTTCTCAAACTTGAGGAGATAATAGCAAGAAAAATTATAAAACTTCTGCCTATGACACTATGTCAGCCACTTTATCTCTTCCTCATTTATCATATATGTGTGTGTGTGTCTATAGTAAAAGATATGATGGCAATCATAATATTTTTTTCTCCTGTCTTCCTTTCTAGAGCAGCTGGTCAGGCCAAAGTGTAGTCATTCATGTTGTCTTCACAAGGTTCTAGGGTAGATTAAATTTTGATTTGGCTATTTGGTCCCAAGAACCATATAGTGAAGTATTATGGTTGAAATAATACTTGAAACACTCTGACATTTTCTATAACAATGAGCCCCAATTTGATCTGGAATTATTCTACTGGTATTCATACTCATGAGTATTAGAAACACGCCAAGCATTGTAAAAATTATATAAAATAAATGACTTCACAATGTGCATTTAACTCTGAAACAGAAAGTTTGGTATCTGTTTATTATAGTTCGGCATGCTTTGTACATCTAGCAAGAACAATATGAAATAAATGAGCCAGAGAGGCAATAAGATGCTCGCTTTGGCCTACACTAAAGCAAGAAGAAAGCACACACACCATTAATCACTGCTAATGTTATAATGAGTAAATTTTTAAAAATTAAAGAAACTATGTCTAAATATATTAAGTGGAAAATAGGTAATCATTTGCAGATAAAAAATCTTTAGAATCGTCATACAGAATGACTATGATTATCTTCATTTATTTATACATTTATGGAGCACCCACTATGTGCCAGGCACTGTGCTAAGAACTGGGGATAAAGTAACAGGAGGCAAAAGTCATCTTAATATTCAAATTGCAGCAATGTATGTTTCAAATAAAATATTAAATATCAGTTTAATGTTCCCCCTTTAAAATAAGAGATGACAGAGATAAGAAATGACTGCTCAAATCTGTGTTTTGAATTCTGTCCTTGGATGACTGAAGCATACTAATATTGGGATTTCTTTTATGTACCTTGAGTATAACTAAGTAGAAGTGTTTCACGGATGTGTAATACTATGCAACTATTTAAAATCAAAGGAGTTTGTGTTGGGCTATTTATATTTCTAATCAAATCTCTAGCTTTGATCCTGCTGAGTCTAATTTTATTTGGAATCCCTAAAAAGACTCCTTAGAATAGTTCATCTGTGTCATGTAGTCATGAGTTCCTACTACATTATAAGTCATTTAAAATTTTAGATTCACCTTCTAATGGGAAATTTTCAGCATAAAAGCCACAGCACTCAAATTATCACTGTGAATACCAAATTATTCATATTACCATATTCATATCAATAAATTATCTTATTTTTCTACCCAAATCAATTTCAATTAATCTCTCATCAGGGCAATCAGAACAGTTTTGTCATTCTAGAATTAGAAGATTTGCCAATGTGTTCTCCATTTCTACTACATTTTCATCATCCTTACATTTAACCTTCCTTTGAAATGTTATATCTATAGCAGAACAGGTTCAGGAACAGTTGAGGAAATCAAACAGTGTTGATATGAAATTGTATGTCTAATTCAAGAAAAGAATTTTTGATGAACCAAATGCTCCTTTACAACCTTCTAATAAGTGTTTTGCACCAATTCTGCCTATCTCTTGCAAGCAATTAAATAATTTCCTACGTTGCTTTCTTTAAAGCAGAGTTTTCTAACCATGGCACTACTATGTTTTGGGCCAGATACGTTTTATAGTAAAGGACGATTTTGTGCATTGTAGAATGCTTAGCAGTATTCCTGGCCTCCACTAGGTGACAATAGCTCCTGCCCAGTTATAGCATTCAAAACTGTCTCCAGACATTGCCAAATGTCCCCTACAGAACAAAATCACCACTGGTTGTATTACAAAGAAATATAATAAAATATAGTATAAAGAAAATAAAACAAAAAAGATTGAGCATTCAGCATATTTTGAATGAATATCCATTGTATAGTAACCATTGAGAAAAATACTAAGATGCATAAGATTTAGACTGCAGATCATTTTTTATCTTAGTAGTAGACAAGATTCCCTCCAAAATTGAATATATTAATAGTAATTTTCAAGTTATTTACAATTATATTTCATTGAAATTTTCTATTCTTACTAATTTTCTTTTCTAACATACTTATCATTTTATTTTGAGGATTTTTTTTTTTTTTACGTAATTAAGAAACCCAGAAATTTCTTGATGTTATGGTAGGTGAAGTCAGTATAATTATCTCTTTTGATTTTTAAATTTTTTATCCAAAAAAATAATATCCACTGTATCCTTAAAACTCCCAGTACAGTATCTGTCCTTCAGACATGGGGTTCTTATTCCCATGGAAGATAGCATAGAGCTATCTACTTAGAACATAGGAACTTGATTAGAGTCCATGGAGACAAGTTTCTAACTCTTGGTTCCAGGGATTCTTCAGATGTGTTCAGCATATGATCCAAAATACTTCTAAAATTACACATGCATTCTATTATTGCTCAATATTAGAATTAAGGAGATGGCGTGCTCAAAGACACCACAGTTTTTAATAGTATCATTTCATGTCTTCTGCTTCCATTAATCTTTGGAGGAAGAATAAGTCTAAATATATCTGAATATTACTGGTGCAAGATGTTCTTAAGTCACTTAACATCACATTGAATATTTTTTCTGTGTTATTTTATGACACTATAATCTCTTTGGATATTCAATATATTTTATATAGAAATGCCCATATGTATGTACATACCATATAAATTATTATATTCCATATTAATACAATTATTTACATAAAGTTTACTATATATAATAAAATCATACAAGTACAGTTTTTCAGATAATTTGCAAGGAGAATACTAATTTTTTTTGAAATTTCATAAAGAAAGTTACCTATCCTCACCTTTCTTACATAATTTTCTTTCTACAAGAGTTGGTTTTAATTTGTCAATATGTAGAATTCTGACTGGTTATCAGGGTTACTTTACAGAAGCAATTGCTTACCATGAAGAAAGAATCATGGTGATATCTAGAAAATCAAGTAAAATGTTTTAAAAAATGACAATACAATAATTTACAAGCATACTTTTTAAATTAAGGCATTTCTATCTTGATTTTACACTCATTGCCAATCATTGGAATAGCATAAAAATACCCTATTTTTGTGAAAATGCCTGCATTGAGCTCAGGGAGTGATACACACTTAACCTGTTCTCATGAAAATGTCTTCAGGCTGTGATTTGATTAGCTTATGATCCTTTTAGTGTCCATGTACCAAATGCAAATTAAAGATATAAATGTATTTTGTATGAATCTAGAACTGATATGGGACTCAACTGGCATATCTTTATCTCGTTATTGCTGAATTTCCTTGTGCTAATACAGACTGAAAAGATATCCTGAGATCCAATGTATTTAAAGGATAACCTATTACTTTATCTGGTACTGGGCACTATAGTTTATTGTCACATCATCAAAATCATAAATTTTAAAACCAAATTTTACTTTGGTAGCCATCTACTTGATCTAAATCCCCTGTTGATTGCCTAAATCAGAGTAAGTATTGCATTAGTTTTCTATCACTGTGTAAAAATTGCCACAAAATTAGTGACTTTAGAAAACACATATTTATTATCTCACAGTTTCTGTGGATCAGCAGTCTGGGCATGGGTTAGCTGGGTCATTTGATAAAGGTTGCATCGGGCTGCAACTAAGATGTCAGCTGGGGCTGCAATTTTGTCTGTGGCTCAGGGTTCTCTTCCAAGTTTACATGGTTGTTGCCAAAGTTCAGTTCCTTGTAGTTACAGAGCTGGGGCCCTCAGGTTATAGAGGTGATCCACAGTTCCCTAATATGTGATCCTCTCTACTTCATGGCACTTTGCTTCTTCAAGGCCTTCAGGTAGTTAAATTGGGAGTCTTATATAATGTAACATAATCATGTGAGATTCATCCTATCACCTTTGTCATATTTGATAGGTTAAGAAGCAAGACACAGAGTCACTCATACTCAAGTAGAGCAAATCATGACCCATTGGGTGTAACCTTAGGGCATGTCTTTTGTAGTCTTCCCTCAGATCCACGGTGATTTACATCCCTCATACATGTAAAATATATTCACTCCTTTCCAAATTTCTCAAAAGTTTCATACCACATCAGCATCTATTTATTGTGTAGGATCTCATCACATAGATCCAATACAGTTGGAGATGAGGCTTCTGAATGTAATCCATTAAGTACATCTCCTGCCGCAAAATTCCCTCCATCTGTGACTTGGAAACTAAAGAAACAAGATGACTGTCCCCAACAAACCTGACATGCAATGGTAGAACGGGTTTAGGATAAAAGCATTCTATATTCCAGGTAGAAGAATGAAAGAGAGTCAGTCTTCATTGATGTTCTGAAACCTAGTGTGGCAAAGGTGGGGGAGTTTCTTAAGTTTCAAGGCCTCAGAGTAGTTCTCAATGGTTCTAGGTTCCACCTTATGGGATTTGATCTTCCCTTCTTACTCATTCTTTTTTTTTCATGGAAAGTAACGCATGGTTGCCACTGAATAATTTTATAAACATTCTTCATGTCAGTAGAATTTTGGAATTCCTTTTAATTTGTACCTTTCTGTCCTTTTTAGTCCAAATTGGCAGTGTTTCTGCTGAAACAATGTTCACAAGTGTATTTTGGATCTTATGTGGATTTTATTAGCTTTTATTCCATTAGATAAATGCAACATTCACATATCCTTTCTTCAATATAATTTTTTTTTTTCCACCTGGGCCTTCTACTGAGATGGTTCAGGGAGAGTACTCTCAAGTATTCTAGAGCCCCAAGGTTTGACTGATAGGTTCAAAGAGGCATACCCTTAGTCTATTAAAAGGGCCCTTTGTGTCTCTAAATATTCTGACCTTGAACTTTTGATTTTATGAGGTTTCTGCAAGAGGTAGTATAATCACCCTTTTGGCCTTTTCTCTACAGCATGGTATCTTGACAATAAATCTCTTAATTTTGTATCTTTTGCCATTTGGAGAAGCTGATTTTTCAAAATCATCAAGTTCTCAAACCCTTTGGTTTACAAATTATTTTCTCAATTGATCTCTCTCTTCTAGCATTTTACTGTTTCTTCCTTAAAATAAATAATCGCCTTCTATAGGTTCAGAACTAAGATTGCTGAAAAAAAAAAATCCAAAATCACATTCAGCAAGTGGCTTAATTACCATGCAAATTGAATATTTAACCTCACAAGCTGTCTGTTGCTAAACTGATGGCATTTATTGGAAAGAAATGTTATTCTAAAAATTGGAATGGGGACAAATGAAAAGATCCTGATGAAATGGGGGATAAAATAAACCCCAAACTCTGATGAATCTTTGCAAATAGAATTAGCTGTCCCACCTATGAATGATCAATTCTGCTTTCCCCAAGTAAATTGAAATGGTCTCTCAAGAGGTTGTTACCTTACAAGATACTGCTGATTCTCTTCAGGATCCACCAACACCTCTCTTTCCTTCCAGACCTATAACTAAACACAAGTATAAGTAGGTACCTGAAGGTGAGGTACAACATGTTACCCATGAGAAAGTGTGTTACACTCCAAGAAACTACATGATTTTTTTTCCAAATTATACAGATAAAAGCCTTGGGAATATGTGTACAAATAGATATTGAAGATGTGGGATAACAGTGGAACATAAAGTTGGATCAGGCTGAATTTTTTGATATGGGCCCACTGAGCAGAGATTCTGGATTTAATGTTGCAATTTGAGTGGCTAAAATACTCTAATGATTGGTTTGTTTGGTTGACTTGAAATGCACCAAAAGGTGGCCAAATGAAATCAAGTTAAATTGTCAAAACTGCCTTGGTATACTATAGTGGATGAGATACAAAAGCCTAGGGAGATTGCAATGTTAAGGTGAATTTATTAATTATTTAAGGGCCTGGAGAACATATTTTTCACCACGACTGTGAGGAATAAATTTGTGAGGGGAACCCCAGAATCCTTGAAGAGCTCTGTGATTACTCTTAGGTGAATGTTAGAAATTTCAGTGGGAACTCCTGCCACTGAACTGGTAAACCTGAATGCAATGGGAATACTTGGATCCCTGAATGTCAGGGGCCAAGTGGCAGCACTTAGTCCCCAGAGGCAAGGTAGGCATGGGTACCATAATGGACAGCAGGATAAAACCAGCATCAGAATAGCCTGACTCACGGAGACTTGTCGTGTTGGCTAGTTGATCATGGTGTTTCTAGAAGTGAAATAGATGGAAATTCTTTTAAATTCTTGCTTGATCTGTATAAGCAGAAACGTTCTAGGACAAGTGAACAAAAATCTAACTTGAATCATAAAAACAGAATCATGGTCCTTCAATCAATTCCCAGACTTGAGCTAATTTATAGAATCCCCTTGATAAAAGGGGAGGCCAAGTCTCCTTAAAGAAAGGCTTCAGTACACTACCCAAAATTTACACGGTTAATCTTTCTTTCAGCCTTTTGAAAAGGGACATATAGACATTTACCAGGGTGATTGTGCATTAGGGAAAGAAAATAATCACACTTCAGTAATTACTTGACACTGGCTCTGAATTGACAGTAATTCCAGGAGACCCAAAACATCACATTGTCTACCAGTCAGAGTAGGAACTTATGGAGGTTATCCTTTGAATAGAAGACAACTGGACTCACAATGCAAACCTAACCTGTTTTTCTCACTAGTGAAGCAGAAAATATGAAAGAAGAAAAAGTTATGGGAAGACTATTGATGTGTTTCCAATTGAATGAATTATCTGGGAAAAGATTCTTATGTTCTAGCTAGAATACCTCCTTGGACCATGTAAACCCAGATATAAACTTGAGTTTGATCATAAGCTTAGTGTAAAAATAAACATCCAAGACAATATGAAGCTGGATCTCTTATGTGTATTGGCATTTAACACAACTACTCCACCAAAGAGTGAATACAGAACCAGGTTAATTTCAGGTGTTTATCAATCGAAGTACATATTTCTCATCTCTAGAGAACCAACTTAAATAATTGAATTTAGAATAGAGAGCACAGAAACAAAAGTCACGTTCTCTATAGGTACATGAGGAGATAGTATGTTTTCTCTAATAATATTTTTGTAATCTTGAATGACATTATTAAAAGTAGTTACATACTTATGTCTTTCTCTCACTTCATTGTTCTCATTTTTTCACTCCTCCCTCTTCTTCAAGCATGTGTTTTCCTACTCAATGTATTAACTTTAGAGAGAATTACTGTAACTCCCTGGAGAGCCTTTGAGAACAACCTGGTCCAGCGCTACTTGCTGAAAATATCAGTACTGTTTCTAGTGACTTTCTTATGTATTCATGGATTTCTGAAACTCTTCAGAGAAAGGTGTTGAGAAGAATGTCTTTTAAACACAGAACAGGACTCTGGGTAGTTTCAGAGTGACAAGGAGACAAATATTGGAGGTATGGACCTGATAAAGGGAGAGGTACTATTACACACCCCAGCTTCTCAGTTGAAAGCCTGAAGGTTATATTCTGAGAATATTAATAAAACAGAATTACACAGAGTCTTTCAAAAACTGCAAGCCAAGATCCAAGTAGCTCATTAGATTGAAATTATCTTCTCACTATATCTTTCTGGTTGAACTCTGAAGAAAAAGAACATGATCCCAAATTCTAAAATTTTTCTGCAAAATCTGTTATACCTGATTAAAAATTACAAAGCACTCAAAGAAACAAAATATATACATTAAATACAAAAAGCAAAAATATATCTACAAATATTCACAGATAAATAAGGTTTTGGAAGTATCAGACACAGAGTTTAAGTTTAAAATATCTGTGACTAACAGGCTCAAGAAAATATATGATAATATAAAGAATTTTATAAAAGAACTAGAATTATGAAAATAATTAAAATGAAATTCTAGAATTGAAATAGTACCGGGGCGGCTGGGTGGCTCTGTCGGTTAAGCATCTTCCTTTGGCTCAGGTCATGATGTTGGAGTCCAGCATCAGTCCCCTCATCAAGCTCCTTGCTCAGCAGGGAGTGTGCTTCTCCCTCTGCCCCTCACCCTGCTCGTGTCTCTCTCTCTCTCACTCTCTCTGTCTCTCTCTCAAATAAATAAATAAAACCTTAAAAAAAAAAGAAGAAAAGAAACAGTACCAAAGACTACAATGAATATATGTGTAACTAAAAATACAAAACCTTGCCATTTGCTGTAGCAAATGATACTATAATCGAAAAGAACTGTAAAGTTTCTCAAAAGAGGAGAGTTGGGAAAAATACATCAGGGTTTTTAGATTTGGGGTTTTTATTGTTTTAGCTAAGATTAGTCAAAATTTATAAGAAAGATAAGTTGCTCAACTATTCAGTGGTTACATTAATATATGTAAACTCATACTGAGTTACCGTTGATTTGAGTTGTTTGTGACCTAGTCTCATAAATATGTTTCTGAACAAACTGGTGTAAAAGGAATTTGAACTCAGATAATCTGAGATGAACATCATGGTTTTGTTTGGTATAGTTCTGAGACTTTTTTGAGAGTAGTTTTGAAACTCAAAATACAGTCCATTTTGCAAGTTGTGATTTCTGATTATATATAGACTGAATCAAAAGATATCTTTAAAAAAATCTAAAGAAAAAAGCTAAAGAAAAGCAAGAAAAATAATTATAATAAATGATAATGGTAAAGGTCTTGATGACTTCCAAGTGTAGGCTTGACTACCAGGGATAAAATAAAATATATTTAAGTGTACATAGCTTATTTTAGCCAACAAGAAGTTTTCTATACTGAGATTTTCAATAAATAATCTTTTCATATGTTATATAGCTATTATCAATAGTTCCATGTAAATTTGAATCGTTTTACAATAAATCTATTTTCAACTTGCTTTATATCTGTTGCTTTTTAATAAAGTATGCAATAGCAAAGTTTATATATACTACAGCAAAAATGAACTGAATTAGATATGGCAAATTCTTAGTCTTCTTAGAGGTTTTAAGTAATTCCTAAATTTTGTTTACTTGATTATAAAGTGTCCTATGGGGTTTTGATAATGAAGTAAATCTGTAAGACTAAGGATGACATGCTGAGTTATTAAATTAGCCTCTAAATTAAATTTTGAGTATATCTTAGCTTGACTTTGGCACTACATAAGTTTATTAAGCTCAGAAGTACATTCAAGTGTATTTAAAATGGTATAGTATTTCTTTGGGAATAGTAAAAAAAAAGGTAAGAAAATACAGGATTCTACCTTTTTTTTTGTTTTAAAGCTTGGAAATCAGTGTCTATTTATGAAGTTTGATTTGTTATCTATGTAAAATAAGAAGCAGAATATCTAAAAAGTGTACAACTAATCATATTGCAGAGTAAAAATCTCTTTAAAATTCATATTTAATTATATTTAGCTAAGAGTATGGGTAGTTTCTTTGTCATGATTGTGTTATCCATTCCCTTCAATTTATTATTCTTTTCTGCTTTGAGTTTTTTTTTTTTTTTTTTTTCCCTCTTGACTTTCTGCTTATTTTCCTATATTATTTATTATGTCTTTTTTTTCCATCCCATTTTATCTCACTTCAAGAAATAGTCATCTAACAATTACTCAGTGCCCACCATCTGAAACCATGTGTAGGAGTCATGGTTGAAAGATATAAGGAAAAGTCTTTGTTTTTAACAAACATACGAACTAGTTGTACATAAAAATCATGAGCTCCTTAGCTTTCTTCACATGCTCACAAAGCAGAGTGCAAACAAGTGCAAATGTACAAGGTGAAAACCATACTCATGAATGCCAGAGGCATCCAGAGGAGAGTGTGAACAGTTAGAAAAAATCTCCAAAAAAAATCTTGGAGAAATTTGAAAGGGAGTTGGATTTTAAAGAAAGAGAAAGAAGAATATCAAGTGGGCAAAATCACATGGACAATAGTGTCTAGCACTGTCTCACAAATGCCATCTGTATTAAATCAGTCACTGTCACTGGTGACAATGAGCAAGTGATATGCAGGCAAAATCATTCAAGTGAGTCTGTCTGGAACAGGGAATCTACAATGGAAAAACAAAAATTAAGAGGTAAGGTTGACAGAATTTGGAGAAAATTGCAAAAACTTAGATCTATGTGGATTTTGTATTATTAAAGGATCCAATTTAGAATACAATAAAATTTGTATTTGAAGTAGATGTTTCAAAAAGTAACAAATATTCTTGTGGCAATCTGTATCTAATGTGTTATAGTTCTGATAGAAAAGTTCTGTGAAACTAGACAGCTAATATCTTGATTTTATACTTGCTTTAGAGAAGTATTTGTGTACGTAGTAGGTTAACCTACAGGAACAAAAGGGACTGAATTTAAAAATAATGCCAGGGGCACCTGGCTGGTGGTAGAGCACGTGACTCTTTATGTTGGGGTTGTGAGTTTGAGCCCCATGTTGGATGTAGAGATTGCTGAAAAAAAAAAATCTTTAAAAATTCCAATTAAACACTATCATTATCAAGAATAGGCACAACGTTATGTTTAAAACAAAGCAGAATAGACAACGAGTGCAACTCCATGTATTTGGTATTAATTTAAAAATTACAATATTGTTTGATATTAATGCCAGCTTCCTGGTGTTTCTGTAATGTATGGTGTCAAAATAATTACACAAGTACTACATAAACTGCACTGATAAAACAAACTCAGGCCCATACCTCCTGGGTTCATATCCTTTTAGAAACACTAGCTTTCCAGCACTTAGGCCTCAGATGAGTTATTCAACCTCTGCACTTCACTTTTTAAAATCTGTTAAATGGAGATACTAGTAAATGTCTCATTGAGTTTTTATGAAAATTAAGGAAGTCACTATTTAGAATTTGGAATAGTTTGTCATGTAGTAAGCTACCAACAAATATTAGCTATTATGCTATTGATAGTCATTAACTGATTCATGAAAATAAGTAAAGCACAAAATTTACTCTTTACCCACAGAAAATCACCTCATTCTCCTTTTTGAGAGTGGAGAAATAAGAGTTTGGTTTAGTCCCTTTCCTTTATCATAAATTTATTCACGAATTATGTGTTTATGCATGGTTAGCCTTTTATTGTAAATTGAAGTCATACTGTATGTGTAGTGATGTCTTCTTACCTTGTGGTGTGCCTAAACATTCCATGTCAGCAATAAAGCTTAAAATAGCTTAACATTTCTACATAGTAGTTCATAATGTTCATGTACCATAACTTATTTTATCAATTTCCTGTTAGTATTTAGGATGTTTTGATTTCTTTCTGTCATGAGCAATGTTGCAGAGATTATATGATAGTAAAAACTTTTAACAAGCAGTGCAGCAACAAACCGATCAGAATAGCTGTTAGATGAAACTGTTGCAGTATGAAACAAACAAAAACTAGCATCTTAAAAAAACAGATAAATGTAAATTCTGATAAGTATTTAAGATGTAATTAGTTGTTTAAAAAACTACAGCTTTTAAAAATTTTAAAGATACAATCAAATCTGTCCTTCTAAAAATATTTTATTAAAAAATATCAATCTAAGTTAGAGTTTGTAGACACTGAAACTATAGTGATAACAAAGAGAGTGATGAATAAGGAGTCACAAGTATTATAAAAAAAAGTGACCGGCAGCAATTTTTAATGTATAAAATAATGACATTTTTTGTTGATGTAATGATGGCAAAATTAAAAGAAATGTTTAATAAAATATATGTATTTTGGAGAGCACTTGATTGTCTAGAAATCACAACTCAAGATTTTTATTTGTATACTAGAATCAGTGATCAAATAATTGCTATAGTATGTCTTTAACAAAGACAGAGCAGGACTCTGTTAACTCTCTGTATGTCAGAGCCATTCCTTAAGCTAATAGCATAGTAAGTTTTTCAAGGACATTTTATATCTCAGTGTATATTTGTGAAACAAATTCAGCAGTAGCAATGGCCAGAGCTAAGTAATGGTTTTTCAATTAGGATATGATTTGAGACAACATTTGACAAATATTGATCAAAGTTATTCTACGTCCCTAGTATGATGCTAGATTTCCATAGATTGAATGGTGAGTAGGACACAATGGCTTCCCTCAAAGAATTTAAAATCTACAGGAAGGGATAGACATGTAGATAAATAGAGTTCATTGTGAGACATGATGTTGGGAGAACTATGAAAAGCACTTAACCAAATATTAGATGGAAAGTCAGCAGGTTAAAGGATGTTTTCTGGAAGAAGTAATTCCTTATTAGAGCTCTAGAGGGAGATGAGGGCTAAGCCAGTTGAAGAATCATGAAAGTGACTGTTTAGCCATGAGTCTTTCAAAGACTAGCTGTTGGTTCAATTATGCAGGTGAGAATTAGCAAGTTATATGTTGTAAAAATCAAACAAATTAACTTGCAATTCTCCTTGCAAGGAGAAAAATCTAGAAATAAGTTGTGAGATTCAAACTCAAAATTATAAGAGGGTGTTTTGATCAGAGTGCTAGCAGTTTTGTTGTTACTAGCAAATGAGTGGAGGGCAGATTCTGAAGTGGGGTTTGGTAAGAAAGGAATCCTAAAGCCAAGGTGTTGAGTGTCTTTAGTGTAATTTTTAATTTTATTTTGTAGGAGATTATGGTAATTGTTGCAAAGATGACCAGAAAATATTCTTCCCATTTCTATTTGCATGGATCATTGAAATTTGATTTTTCTATAAATCCCATTAAAAGGCGACATTTATTTTACCCATCTTTGAATCTAGGTTGGCCTTGTGACTTGTTCTGATCAATAAACATGAGTTTATTTAGTGTTACTGCCAAATCTAAACATCAAGAAATTTGAAGTTTTGCTCTCCCTCTCTTGCTGTCCTGGGATTGCGATGTGAAAAGGCCCTATCTTTCTAATTGGAAGCTAAATGGCTTCTGAACAAGAAAATCTGGCCAATAGTCAGAACCAACTGCCAGATATGTGAATGAGACCATCTTAGATCATTCAGTTCCACTGAAGCCACTGAGAAGTGCAGCCAGATACATGGTTGGGAGAAACCAACAAAAGACCAACTCAGGTACCTCTGAAACAAATAATGCAATATATGTTAAGAAAAAAAAAAAAAGAGAGAGAGAAGAAGATAGCAGGAGGGGAAGAATGAAGGGGGGGGAAATCAGAGGGGTAGACGAAACATGAGAGACGATGGACTCTGAAAAACAAACTGAAGGTTCTAGAGGGGAGGGGGGTGGGAGGAGGGGTTAGCCTGGGTATTAAAGAGGCACGTTCTGCATGGAGCACTGGGTGTTATGCACAAACAATGAATCATGGAGCACTATGTCTAAAACTAATGATGTAATGTATGGGGATTAACATAACAATAACAAAATTAAAAAAAAAAAAAAGACCAACTCAGGGAAGTCCAGCCCAAGTTGACCCACAGATATATGAAGAAATAATATGGTTCTTATTTCAAGCCAAAAACTTTGGGACAGTTTATGACATATATATGGTAAAATATTAAAATATTGAAAGGCTTTAAAGAAAGAGAAGAACAAGGAGATGACCAACTTCACTATAGCTAGCTACATGGAGAGAATGGTTTAGAGTTAGGTTGTGAATGAAGACAGTGAAAGATGAGGAAAGTTTGAACTGAAGTGGTAGGAGTGGAAATAAGTGGACAAATTTGAGAGGTAATAAATAGATTGGATAGATCCTAATGATTGATAGGGTGCTGTTGAGGGAGAGGGTGCATAACGGAGTAATGAAGGATGGTAGTCAGTTTATAGTTGGGAATCTGAATGGATTCTTGGGTAATCACTGAGGAAGGGTTCATAAGTAGCCATTGTTGTAGAGGGAGTGTTGTGAAGAATATTGACTTAGTAATGACTTTCTTTTAGACTACTTTCCATTATGAAATAAGAGGCAATATTGTTTTCTATGATATATTCAGAATGATAATGAAAAGTTGGGTACAATGATCTGGATCAGGAAGAAGAAATATGGCTTTGGGAAGCAACTACAAATGAGTTATAGTTACTCCAAAGGGAAAGCATAGCAGGAGTAGATGAAAAGACTCAAAAACACCAAATGTAAATCTAGAGATTTACAGCAGGAATTGAAGATTTAACCAGAGATATCTGTGAACAGAAGTTTCTGACAGTTCTACTGTTGTTTTCCAGCTTTCTCAATAATATCTTACTTTCTGGGGCACCTGGGTGGCTCAGTCGTTAAGCGTCTGCCTTCAGCTCAGGTCATGATCCCCGGGTCCTGGGATCGAGTCCCACATCGGGCTCCCTGCTCGGCGGGAAGCCTGCTTCTCCCTCTCCCACTCCCCCTGCTTGTGTTCCTGCTCTCGCTGTGTCTCTCTCTGTCAAATAAATAAAATCTTAAAAAAAATAATAATAATATCTTACTTTCTGATCAGTATTTAGCCACACTGATTCTTCTGTACTCTAAGGTGAATGTGATAGAAAATCCTTTACCCAAATTATACTTTCATAAGCCAACATTGGTTTGCTACATATTTATTGAACATCTACTATATTTTTAGAACTTTTTTGGCTCTCTGGATACAACACTGCATGAAATAAGACGTTTTGCTCTCATGCCAAAATAATACGTAGGCAAATAAATAAACATAAATAATAAACAAATAAACATGTGAAATAATATCAGGTGGTGACAAGTACTATGCAGGAAAATAAAGTAGGATAGGAAGGTCCAGAATATGGGAAAGAGGTGCTATTTCATGTCAATCATGTAAAAGAAACCTTCGAACAGGTGATATCTGAACAGACAGAGATCTGAATAAATATGTAGAAAGAAAACATGTCAGTATTGGAGAGAACTCTCCAGATAAAGGAAAGAACACATGCAGAATTTTTTAAGGTGGAAATATACTTGGCATGCTTGAGAAGCAAGAGGAAGGCCATTGTGTTTGAATCATCTTGCAGAAAGAGTTTAGTTGGTGGAAAAGGTAAAGCTTTAGAGATAACAAAGGAAATTTTGGATTTAAGTAAAACTGATGGGAAGCCATTGGAGAGGTTGAGGCAGGACAATGACAGTATTTGATTCATATATTTAAAGAATTACCCATCCTACCTTATGGAAAATAGTTTAGACCAGTGTCAGTATAATCAAGGAGATCAGTTAGGTGACTACTATAGAGGGAAAAGATGGGATAAGTGATTAGTCTCAGAATACATTTTTTTTTAAAATAATGCATTAGTTTTCTATTACTGCTTTAAAAAGTTGCCACAAACTTAGTGACTTAAAACAACATAAATCTATAGGTTCATGGTTCTATAGGTCAGAAATTACCTGGGTCTCATTGGGCTACAAGTCAGCAGAGGTGAGTTCTTTACTGGAAGCTCTAAAATCTACTTATACACTCATGTCAGTTGTTTGCAGAATTCAATTCATTGTGGTTGTAGACCTGATGTCCCAATTTTCTTGCTGTCTGTCTGCCAGGTTTTGTTCTTAGCTCCCAGAGGCCACCTGCATGCTTTTGTACTCAAATCCCTTTGTCTTCAAAGCCAGAAAAGATGACTTGAGTTCTTCTCATGCCTTTGTGTTATGCTTTCTCTTTTGCCAAATCTCTCTCGCTGACGCTGTGCCTTTGTCTTCTGATTTTAAGGGCCCATGTTTTATATTGGGCCATGCATAATCCAAAATAGTCTTCTCATTTGAAGGTCGCTGGTTAGCAATTTTAATTCAATCTGCAAAGTCCCTTTTGCTATATAAAGTAACACATTTACAGTAGTTACACCAATGTGTGAAGACCATGGAAACAACGTGTCCTCCTTATCACATTTGGTCTGACAAGTATTAGCTGATATTTGAACTTTTTTCGTCTATAAAAATAACAATTTCATATGGTTTCACCTGATATCATTTTACAACAATATTCAAAATATAGTTAGGATTACTCTCTCTCTTTCCATATACGTATATATGCTAGAGTTTCAGCTTTATTGATAGTAATAAGAACAAAAAGAATAATAGCAAAGAAGAGTTCACACGTGGAAATTTGCTTTATAAACCCATTTAATTCTCACAACAACCTTATGAAGTTGGTACTATGTTTCTCTTGCTTAAATATTTTTGTTTCTGTGAAAAAATACATTTTCATTAAAAAAATATTTTTCCAGGGCGCCTGGGTGGCTCAGTTGGTTAAGCGACTGCTTTCGGCTCAGGTCATGATCCTGGAGTCCCGGGATCGAGTCCCCCATCGGGCTCCCTGCTCAGCAGGGAACCTGCTTCTCCCTCTGACCCTCACCCCTCTCATGTGCTCTCTCTGTCTCATTCTCTCTGTCTCAAATAAATAAATAAAATCTTTAAAAATATATATATATATATATGTTTTTCCAGTAGTGTATGTAATACGCTCTCAAATCTTCCCAACCAACACAATATACACGTTCTTCTCACCTTACCTGCCCCCCTCATACTTATCTCCTAGACGGAATTACATATGTATTAACATTTTGCTCCTCTATCCATACTGTAGCTTTATTACCATGGAACAGCTGCCCAACCAGATTCTATATTTCTCATCCTCTGAATATGGGTGGGTCAGATGCTGAGTTATTACCAGTGAGATAGATAGATGTGAGATGATGTGAAATGAAACATTTCTAGGCTAAGGCACTTGAGATGTGTGTGTGCTTTCACCTTGCTCCCTTTCCCTCTTCTCTGCAGATTGCTTGTGATGACAGTGCTGGATGAGTCATGACATTTAAAGAGCCTGTTTCCCCCAATCATCTTGTGGAGGAAAAGCAACTCTGGCTAGGATCGTCAAAAAGAAATAAACTTCTATTGATATTTTCTTCTTTGGAGTAGCTAGACCTACACTAATTAATGTAGAAATTGGCCACTTGAAGGAGAGCCCCCCCCCACCCTCAAAAAATAACATAAAGTGGCATTGGCCAGGTAGTTGGGATGCAGGCAACAGGAAAATAGCTATCCCTAGCTAGAATGATATAGACCTGTTGCCTTCATTATCTTGGAAGCAGAAAGAACCAGTACATTGAGTCTGCATCTCTTAGGTAGTGGCCAGAACAGCATTATTACATGGAACAGATAACTCTGATGGCAACTATTCACTTTACTAGGAAAGACGGAAAGGAAATAGAGTGCAGCAGAATTTTAAGGTCTCAGGTTTTCCAACCATGAGGGCTTCTTTGTAGATCACAGTAGGAAATAATATTGAAATAGTTTTAATCCATAAGATCCAATAAAATGTATCATATAAGGAAAGAGATCCAGCATTGAGGTAAGGGTCATGTTGGGGTGTAATATTTCTACAAACACCTACTGCTTAATATGTCTACAATTTAAGAAAGAGGATCATAAACAGAAGAAGCAAAAAAGTAAATTAAAATGGCAGACATGAATATTGTGTCTTTGAAAGAAATATAGGTGCTATTTGACACATGAAATGACTTTGACTTCTGCTATTCTTTCATTATTATTTTTGAACAGGGTATTTTTAAGATTTATGTAGATGATAAAAACAACTTTTCATATTGAATGCCTCTAAAATAACAGTACAAATACTCAGTGCATACTTGATCATATGTGATGATAAAAACAGAATAAAATAATTTCCATTTTATTTAAAGTCAATCCCTAATCAACTAAAATGATGTAGCTTTTAGTGTTTCCTGACATCTTCTTTTAAAATTTTGATGGAATTTTTAAGAATTTGAATATCTGTAGTATTTAATATTATTACCATTTAAGACAGGAATGACAGATTCAGTAGTCTGACCTGTCTTATACCTGTGTTTTATTGTATTCTATTATACAACTAGAACAAATCAACAAAAAGTTAGTTGTATAATACCAAATGATTGGGAAATACATTCATAAAATATAACACTAATTCACTGAAAATTGTGTGCACAATTTTATAAACCCCAGAATAAATGCTGCATATAATTTGGGGTCATTTTGAACTATGCAATGGACTTCCAATTTATAGGAAAATAGTGTGTCATAAAAAGAACAGTCCCCTTCTCCAAATTTTCATTACTTGTCCCCAAACTCAGATTCAGAGTTAAAATTAATGTAAAACAGAAACTGTCACTGTAGAAATGACTCTCAGTAATATAATCAGCAGAAAATGATGAAAACATAATCACAAAATATATAGCCAGAAAAAAAAGATGTGACAAAGCTGACAAGCAAATGGAATCCAACATAACTCTTCTCTGCAAGCAACTCTTACTTCCAGACAGATAAAAACCAAGGAGCAGCAATGTTACCGCCTCCCTTGAGCAGTATCATTGTCTTGTGGGTAACAAGCATGACAGACACTGACTGTGTTCATAGATACGTGAGGCTGTAGGTTCTGCTATGTATTTTGAAAGGACACAGAGGTATAACTGACAGCATAAGAGCACTATATATTTCAAGTGTAGGGCAAAGGTAAACAAGCTTGAGAATCTATTTGCCCAGCTACTTTCAAGGATAAAAGTGAGTAAAATCAGATGAGACAAACAGCATGATTATTTACCGGAAAATAAATTATTTAAAACTCTCTTTTTTCTTGTGTCCATGCACAAGTCCCATGATCATGAATGAGTATTATCTGAAATGCATAGGAAATACTAGGGATTAAAAATCATTTGCTCCTGTGACATAAGGAAGATATGTAATTGCACTAACCAAGACTTAGTAGACTCTAAGTTCTATATGTTTACCATTTTCTCTAATAAATTTGCAGTTTTAATGTGCTGATACAAGGGAGCTACAAAAATAGAGGTAAAGATAATCAGAACGTATGTTTGAAAAAGTAGAACACTGTAAAGAGTCTTTGAATTTTACTCTTACACTTCACTGGAAATAAAATTCAAGGAGAATGTTCCAATGCTTTGTAAAAACTTTAAAAAAATTAGATCTAACTACAACAATTTGTTGGGGGATTTATATAGCTGTTTCAAAAATAATAAACTTTTTTTCTAAAATAATAGCTTTTGGCAACAACATCATATGTGTATCTATGTGTATGTACATGTGTGTGTCTGAGTGTAATTGTGGTCATGACGGGTCTACATATAATATTATTATTAAATCTATCCACATATTCAAAAATTAATTACACAATTGATTCATTAATTCATATTAAAACTGAGCTCACTTACAAGACTCTGCGTGTGAATATTTGTTTGTTGTTACATAAATTTAAAAAGCAGAGTAGGTAAATGTCTGCACTTCGGTTCAAATTCAGGCTGATCCTAAACTCCTTTTGTGTTTTTGGACAAGTTGGTAATCATTTTGAAAAGATGCGTTGTCATCTATAAAATATCTGTAATAATACTTAGTAGATACCTTGTAAGCATTAAATCAAACAATCTGGGTAAAATCTTTAACATGTTTCCTGTCATACAATTTACACTTCATAAAATAAGTTTTAAATATATATAGGAAAGATTAAGATTCTTTTGCTATGATGGGTAAGATTTTGGCTTCCATGACCTTCACTGCCAGATGTTATGCATGTGAATATGTTATTTTCCATAGCAAAAGAGACTTTGTACATGAAATTAAGGTTGCCACCGTACTTTTGACCTAAAAACCGTGAAATAATAAATTTACATTTTTCTGAAATCACCACATTTCTGGTAATCTGTTACAACAGTAATAGCAAATGAAAGCATCTACCTTATATGCATACATATGAATAAACAGATATATAATCCCATAAATATATTTTTTGTTTAATTCAAGTACATAATGAATGGTATCCCAGAGGACAGAAAAAGCTAATTCCTCTTCAGTTATTTCTCTCAGGGAGTATATTGCATATTAGAATATGATTTAATTTAAATATTTCAGGCTACCTACAGTTTCATTGTTCCTTAGAGTTAACTGATTTCACATCTTTTGATGTTCATTTTGCTTCAGAGATGGTGTCTTTGCATTATTCATGTTTGTCTGCATCTATCTACCCTATGAGAATTTCAGTAGCTCTGTGTGTGTATGTGTGTGTGTGTGTATGAATACTTTTCTCTGTTTAACTCTAGAGAAACAAAATGAATGAAACTATTTTATAGACCTTTCTATTTACAGTGACTACCAACTAAATTTGTGAAATAGGAAACCAAGTTGAATTTTAAGTATGTTCTTGGTAATATTGAGAATGTTTACTGATACCATGTTACCCACAGAAAAGTTGTACAGTAATGGTCAGAAAGAGAAAATGACACTTTTCAAAGAAGGCATCATAGGTGAACTACCAAAAAATTTAGAGAGCAGTTATAGCAAAGGGAGGAAGTTTAGCAGAGGATGTATATAGAGTTTCAGAAAGATTGCCAATAAATAAATACAAAGAAAAGTTTAAATTATAGTTTACTCCACAACAAGGGACGTGATTAACCAAAGCATACATTTTAAAATATTATTATAATTTCTCTTATTAATTAATTAATTGATTGATTAATTTGTTTTTGAAAGTATATATGAGGAAATGACCTTAGGCATATTGATGACTTTTATTGAGCATTTATTATGTAACTTAATAAATACTATGAATGATTACATTATTTAATTATACAATATTTCTATGAGCTGTGTTTTTTCTTTTTTCCAGATAATACCTGTGCAAAAGGGATGTTCAGAATTCAAAGTGAAACAGCTAATAATTGATATAATCAAGCCCTGACAATCTGGATTCAGAACTCATAAGGTTAAAGATTTACTAAAAAATATTGTACTATGTAAGAATTTTGGAATAAAAAGAGCCATTTAGTACATAATTCTATCACCTTCAATACAGTAAAAAATATTCCATGTTTCAAGATGAATATGATATATAGATATATACAAGCACAAGTAGTTTCTTTTTTTTTTTTGCACAAGTAGTTTCTAATAAACATTCATTTTAAACAATAAGAGCATACTTTTGAAAAAGTATCAAGATCAAGAAAAATTTTAATAAATATTTTATGAACTATGACAGAATACTAAATGTATATTCAATATATTTAAACTTTAGAATCATGTATTTACATGCAAATAGACATTTGGAAAAATAAATAAAAAAAAGAAATATAACAATTGTTAACAGTGTTTATCCTGGGATGTGCAATAATTATTGTTTTTTTATTATATATTTTTGTGTTTTCCAATTTTTTTTTACATTGAACATAGAGGTTCTTAAAATATTTTTTAAAATCCTGTTTACAAATAAATACAAAACAATGGGTAATGTCAACCTCCATTTAATGAATGATACTTTGTGCCAGTAAGTAATGCTTTACTAAGCATTTACACAAACTCATTGAATTTTCAAAATTTAATTTTGATTTTATCAAACAAAATCCTCTCTGTGGAGAAAGGGGAACTCTCCTACACTGTTGGTGGGAATGTAAACTGGTGCAGCCACTCTGGAAAACAGTATGGAGGTTCCTCAAAAAGTTGAAAATAGAGCTACCCTACGACGCAGCAATTGCACTACTGGGTATTTACCCCGAAGATACAAATGTAGTGATCCAAAGGGGTACGTGCACCCCAATGTTTATAGCAGCAATGTCTACAATAGCCAAACTATGGAAAGAGCCTAGATGTCCATCAACAGATGAATGGATAAAGAAGATGTGTGTGTATATACACAATAGATTATGCAGCCATCAAAAAAATGAAATCTTACCATTTGCAACAACATGGATGGAACTAGAGGGTATAATGCTAAGCGAAATAAGTCAATCAGAGAAAGACAATTATCATATGATCTCACTGATATGTGGAATTTGAGAAACAAGGCAGAGGATCTTAGGGAAAAATGAAACAAGACAAAACCAGAGAGGGAGACAAACCATAAGAGACTCTTAATCTCAAGAAACAAACTGAGGGTTGCTGACGGGGAGGGGGGTGGGAGGGATGGGGTGGCTGGGTGATGGACATTGGGAAGGGTATGTGCTATGGTGAGAGCTGTGAATTGTATAAGACTGATGAATCACAGACCTGTACCCCTGAAAAAAATAATACATTATATGTTAATAAAAAAACAAACAAACAACAACAAAAAAACCCAGAATCTTCTCTGAGGAAAGGTAAGGTTGAGAAAAGAGAAACATACACGGGGGCACAGAGGCAAAAATCTTACATAAAGGCAATACTGTAATAATGGGATTCAGATAAAAAACACTATCAATATAATCAATATGTATGTAATACATATAAATTACAATATTATGTAATGAATATATGAAAACAGTTTAATACTTTATTTTATAATGTTCTTAATCAGTTTTAGCTTCTTCTGGTAACCATGATTTCCAGCACTGTTCAAAAAAAAATCTGTTTCCCAGAGAGATTCTCTGATTATAAATTTGTGCTAACTTGCTGTCCAAAGCTTAGATTTCTGCATTCCCTTATTTTAACACTTTCCATTTTCCTAGACAATCAGGTATAAGTTTTTTCTTCATCATTTTCAATTTCTCTTCTTCCTCTTCCTTCTCCTCTTCTTCAACCTCCTTTCTGTTTTTGAATGTGTGTATTTGAGATGGGTTGGAGTTAAGAGGAATACAGGGAAATTTTGGATACAATCTGACAAAATTGTAAAATTGATGGCATCTTAGAAAAAATTGGACTATAGCACTGTAGGTGAAGTCATATAAATATTTCATTGGTGTGTGAAAGTTCTGAGATTAGGTCCCATATATGTTTGTTGGGTTGACCATCGTGTCATTTTTTTTTCTTATTGTTGAAGAATAACTGTCTCATGGGCCTAGGCTCATATCTCCTGCTCCAGGCCTCTCAATTGCTTTTGCCTTCCAGTTGCCTAAATATACATCAACTACTGAATGCTGGCATCATGAGTATAACACCACTTCAAACTCTTGATAGGGCAGAGCTAACTTTATTTCTTACTGTGGTGAAAGCGAACACACTATCCATTCTAATGTATGTAATCTCAAAAAAAAGTGAGAATTTATTATACTTTTAACAGGCATCTTATAGTTTTATGACTAATCTAAGCGATATGTTTCTTTCTTTCTTTCTTTCTTTCTTTCTTTCTTTCTTTCTTTCTTTCTTTCTTTCTTTCGAGAGGGAGAGAGAGAATCTTAATCAGGCTCCTCGCCCAGTGCAGAGCCTGACCCAGGGCTCCATCTCACGACCCTGAGATCATGACCTGAGCCAAAATCAAGAGTCCAACACTCAGCCAACTGAGCCACCCAGGTGCCCTAATGTAACGGATTTCTTTACAGTGCCAAAGGGAGGAACTGTATCTGCTTAACGTGCTTGAAGGATTAATTTCCAAGGATGCACTGATCTTGTAATAGTGCACTAAGGATTATTTATATACATATGTGTGTGTGCCTATGTACATATAAATATACCACATATATGTATTTATTCTAAACGAATAGGAAACATGAAGATATATGCTTACAGTTAAATGCTGCCTGGAAAGTATACAGTCTAAACACAAAATGTCATGTCCCTCTCTGTTCTGTTATTTTGCTTTTTCTTAACACATCTCCTTTGCCACTACTGTGACAGAGTATGCTCAGACTCAGAACTAGAGCTTTTCACTTTTTGCTGTTCAGAGGCTATTTAATTTTAATTGCTCCCCAAGCATAGGCCAATTCATGATGGTGAGAGCAGAGCAAGAATCCTTCACAGATCCTTTGAAGTTTGAAGAGCTGCTATTCACATTGCCTCAGGCTTCCATTTCCACGTTTGTGTGAAAATGTAAGCAGTTGAACATCTCTGTCATACATGCCTAATGTTACTATAACTGAAAATACCTTGTGCAGGTTTAAGATTTTTTTAACTATCTGTATAAAGTTTAAAATAAGGATAGTAAACAGATGCTGTTTTGCTACATGCATTTAAAATGGCATTAAAAATACAGTTTATGAAAGAATATCGGTGCTTAAAATGTTAAACTAGACACAATACACACATTGAATATTTTATGTGTGTGTGTGAGTTGGGGGTGGGTTTAAAGAATTGTAAATCTTCTCCCACATTGAAGAATAAAATCTTTAATTATACCTTGTAACTTTGCACATTTGATATATGCAAAAGTACACTGAATAACACTGATCTTTTGTAAAAGGAATAATAATTTCTTAAAGCATTCAATTTCATGGTTTTGTCTACAGCAAAAAAAAAATCATGAATACATTTGCTCAGGTGTTTAAATGCAAAACAATATGTATACCACCTTCACCCTGTATTTGTGGAAGATGGCAGCTGAAAATAGGTAAATCCCATCTAGGGCATATTATAAATGGTATTAACAATAATAATGGTTATTATATTTTCAAAATCCATTTTAAAATAATTCAACAGAGGAAATTTAGACCAGGAAACACATGAGAGGGAAATCATCAGAGAGATGTCCTTCTTGATTGTTCTAAATAAGTGATGAATTTCAGATGTGATAGGAACACCTGAAATTTGAAAACAAATTTTAATACAGAATGACAAGAAACTTACCAGTCATTAGAGACTTTTCTCACCACTGACACCAAATTCTAAATTGTTTCTTTGCATTTCCAACTAAAAGATAAATTGGGAAGAATAAATAATTAACATGCATATAAATTAGTGAAGCAAGTCTTATTGACTCTGAAATTCAGTGTTGTACTTTGAAACTTACAGATTCAGAAGCTCTTGTTTGAACCTTGTGTTTTCACCTTCCAAGAGCCTGGGTTATTCTTGTTTGGCAGGAGAGAATTAGGGAGTTGTTTTGGTTAGCCTTTTCCCTGAGTAGGATTTTCTAAAGTTATAGTTGAAGTCTTTGATTTAGAGATATGTAGTACATGTTTTCTCTCTTCCAGATTATATTTCAATTGGATATTGCATTAAGTTGCTGCTTTTAACGTTAAGGAATCAACAGAGCAGACACTCATAAAAGGCACCCTTATCCTGCTTTGAATTTTTCTTGCTGTCCCTCATCTCTGCTCCTTTTGACATCACTGACAGTAATCATGATTCAAGTCCTCCATCCATGCTGCTTTTAGGAAAGGATGATCTAATAAAGGGGAATCTTCCTCTCCAAACCCAGCAATTGCAATGTTCACCTGCTTTGATTTTTGAAGTCATTTTTTGTTTTGTGTCCAATATTTTGTTGTAAATAAATGCAGCATACTTAGAAAAAAAGTAGTAATTTGTATCATTCCACATGACTGTTTTCTGAGAATGTAGAAAGCATTTCTTCTCTCCACATTTTGTTCTTTCCTGTTGATGATCTTTTCATTCTGGTCTTTCATGATTGATCTCTTATGCCACCAAATTGAAGAGTGTCTGCCACACCTTCCTCATTACTCATTCTTTACCTTTGGTTAAGCCTGCTAAAAGCAGCAATGGATTCAACATGATATGGAAGAAAAAATAAAATTACTCTGTAATATATAAGAAAAAAAGCCCCATTCAAAAGAGCAAGAAAGTTTCTCTGCATACAAAATTGAGAGAGCCTATGTTTTTTGGTTTTCTTTCTGAGAAGTGGGCAGGCTTGTAAGGAAATGTGAAAGACTGTATATCCAAACAAAACTCTGATGTGATAGAAAGATCTTTATATTGTAAAACGCTGAATTTGGCTGAGATGCAAAATACTGTGCCTCCTCCTTCCTACCCAAACAATCTTCTCTTTTTGACCCATAGAGACCAGGCTTGAGAAGGAAGTGGTATCCCATGATTACATCAATATAAGAGAATTTATATATATTATATTCAGATTAAATCCATACCCCTACTGAGTCAGATTTGGACTCTTACCTGAGCTGCCAAATGAATAAGGGATGATTCAAGGGAATACAGTATTTTTGTCCTGGGTGGGGTCTGCTTTTGGGATATTACCACAAAGTCAGGATCATGTGGAAAATGCTCAAAGATCAAGCACTGGCCTTTCAGGGGTTATATTGAGATTGGATTATTTGAACAAACACATGAGCAAACAACAAACATGTAGCATTCTGTGATATGATTTAAGTGACTCACCCCAATAAATATTCTTATAAAGTGCGAAGGGAGAAAGAAATCTGGATATGTAATAACAATGAATCAAATACAGTAGAAATGAGCTACTAAGAACTATAATATGTCCTTGATAGTCATAAAAGAATATCGAGATAAATGATGAGGCATTTCATGAAATAAATGGGAAGATAAATCGCAAGGTTTAATGGCATTCTGCTCAAAAATCACAATAACTTGACATGGAATATTGAAATGTAAACAGGAGAATGAATGCAAAAAAACCTAGCTATGATGCTTTTGAAAAATAAATTAAGAATAGTATGGTTTTTACTGGTTTTAAAATGTATAAGATTATGGAGTTATAATAATTCAAGCATTAGATTCAAGTTAGTGTAACACTTGGAAAACAACCAGTATTATCTTGTGAAACTGAAAATATGTGTACCCTGAAAATTCCATTCCAAGGTCTATTATCTACAAAACTCTTAAATATGTGCATGAAGAGACATGAACATCATTGATTGAAAGAGTAAACAAAAACAAAAATAAAACAGACACACAAACCACTTGTTCATAAACTGGATATGGGTAAAAAATCGGGGACTGTTTTTACAGTTGAGTTTTACACACTCTTGAGAAAAAGGTAAATACGACACCCATGGATCTTAGAAACAAAGCTGAATGAAAAACAGATGGTATATGACACTATGTTTTTTTTTAATTTTTAACAATATATTTAGAATTACATAAACAGTTGACAATTCAGTTAAAAAAATTTGCAAAAGAATAAATAATAAAAATTCAAAGCATAAGGGCAGTGGAATGGGATTTGAGAAAGGGACACAAGCAGCTTTGGCTTTTGATTATTGTTTTGTTTTTGTTCATTATATGTTGTGATTTCTGGCTTATTGCTGTGTTACATGTATTATATTACATGTATAAAATATTACAATATAAAAAATCAAAATCCAAATAAATAATAAAGCTGAACTGCCTTAAAAGAAACAGAAAATGTGAAAATTTAAAAAAATATCAAAGTCCCACTAGAAGAATTAAAAACAATGATGGACAAAACTGATGAGTGTACTGTGTGCTGAGAGCCTGAGTCACGGCATTCTCTAAGAAGCAGATGGAAAAGGCAAAGGTGATGTGAAGGGTGAGAGTAAGGTTATGAAAAAGAGAACAGACTAATTTTGCTCATAACTATATAAAAGAAAATTCATAGTGAGAGGAAGGAAAAATGATGTGAAGGAATCCATTGTAATAATAAATTATAATAGTAATAATAATAATAAAACCTCAGAGCAACCTCTGATTAGAGGGATGAAATTTCAGACATTAAATGCAAAAATAAAATCAAATAATAAAATAGAAATTAACAAATAAAAAATTAAAAGTCAAAAAAATTTTCAGAAAGAAAAGGAAACTTGTCTGAAACGTATGGATAATTAGGTCGGCACCAGAATTTTTTGTTTTTTGGGTTTTTTTGACCAGATGATAAAACTTAGTAAGTCAACCTTCTCTAGGAGACTTTCTTTTACAAAGAATTCTACATCAAGGAAACCAAGTATTCAAGTCCAAAGGCAAAATATATTTTCATACAGGCAAGAATTCAGATGTTTACCATGTAACTAAAAGAATTATCCACAATTGTTCTGTAACAAAAATTTAAAAATGGTTCAAGAAAGAGAAAGATGTGGAATATTTTTCAAATGATATTCTCACATCGTGAAATACTTTTATCTAATTTATGATACTAAAATTTTACATTATATAGCATAAAATATACTAATAATATATTTTTGCTAGGTACCCTCAAAATATTATATTAAATATAATAATATTCATTTCCAATTTCACTCTTAATAAGTATTAAAAGAAGGTCTCTAATCTGATTAATAATATTTAATAGTTTTAAAGAAAATAATTCTAGTTGGAAATAAAGAATAGAAATCCCTCTACTACATTCAACAGGAAATTAAAATCTTAGCCAAGGAAAAGGAAAAACTATATATATTATATAATTATCAGAAGTTGTTTTAATCATTTGTAGGGTTTTTTGGGGGGGGGGATAGTACAATTATTCACCTTGAAAACCCAATGTAGGGGTGCCTGGGTGGCTCAGTCATTAAGTGTCTGCCTTCGGCTCAGGTCATGATCCCAGGGTCCTGGGATCGAGCTCCACATCGAGCTCCCTGTTCAGCGGGAAGCCTGCTTCTCCCTCTCCCACTCCCCCTGCTTGTGTTCCCTCTCTCGCTGTCTCTCTCTCTGTCAAATAAATAAATAAAATCTTAAAAAAAAGAAAACCCAAGACAATGTTACATCATGAAAATTAAAAAGATGATACATGTAGTATGTTATTTGCATAGAAAATCAACATACAATAATAAAAAATTAATAACATAATATATGATGTTTATTATGGGGAGGACAACTATTAAAAACTTAGGAATGAAACATGTTGGATTTATGAATAGAGAATTATTATAAATTTTAATCAAATAAGAGTTCCTGATAAATTAAAAGAGACTTATCACAGCATTAAAATGATGATATTTCCTAAGTAACTTATAATATAATGGTGATATTTCCTAAGTAAGTTATAATATAATAAAATCCCAATCAAACACAACTTTTCTAAAATATATGGACCATACATTGGAACATAGCAAACTTTTTCAAGTGTTCATCAGTAGAGGAAAATATAGCAGAAAAGCTGGTAACTTTTTGAATAGGGGAAATAAAGACAGGTTAATTGTCATGCTAAACTATAATCTATAGCAATAAAAAAATGTATCACGGATGTAAGGACAAATGGATTATCAAATACAAATGACTTGAAACATAACAGCAAAAACAAAAACAAAAAACCTAATGGCAGATGTTAATATATATTTATGTATTTCATATATGCTATAAATGACCTATGCACATAGGCAAAAGAGTGGCATTGTATATGACTAAGCTTAAATTTTAATGAAGTGGTGAAAGGATGAGGGTTTTAATACATGGATTAAAGATAATTGGCTAATTAGGGGCGCCTGGGTGGCTCAGCTGGTTAAGCGACTGCCTTCGGCTCAGGTCATGATCCTGGAGTCCCGGGATCGAGTCCCGCATCGGGCTCCCTGCTCGGCGGGGAGCCTGCTTCTCCCTCTGACCCTCCCCCATCTCGTGCTCTCTCTCTCTCTGTCTCATTCTCTCTCTCAAATAAATAAATAAAATCTTTAAAAAAAAAAAAAAAAGATAATTGGCTAATTATTGGGAAAATCAAATTAGTTACTAATGTATATGAAGTATAAAAGTACTTTTCACATTTAAAATAAAAAATAATATGTAAAAGATAAATTTTGAGAGAAAATGAAAGAGAATATTTCTATAATCTTAGGATGAGAAAAATCATTTTGATTAGGGGCGCCTGGGTGGCTCAGTCGTTAAGCGTCTGCCTTCGGCTCAGGTCATGGTCCCAGGGTCCTGGGATCGAGCCCCGCATCGGGCTCCTTGCGCAGCGGGGAGTCCGGTTCTCCCTCTCCCACTCCCCCTGCTTGTGTCCCCTCTCTCGTTGTGTCTCTCTCTGTCAAATAAATAAAGTCTTAAAAAAAAAATCATTTAGATTAGTGCTGTACGATGAAACTTCCTGCAATAGTGGAAAGGTACTATATGACTATCCTTTGGGAAATCTCTCACCCTCACACCAAATCTCCAATTTCTGTCCATCTACATGTATATCCTTTGCTTTCAGCCCTATTTCTACAGATCCCTGCCCTGCTCCTGTCGATGGCATCTGCTTTGCTCTGGATCCTATCTATTTTTGTCTTCTCCACATATGCCCTTTGATTATTCTCTTTCATGCATCTTTGATTTCTTCTCCTCCATGCCATAATTTCCATCAGTATATAAATATGCACTATTATCTCCAATTAAGATATAAATAACTTCTGGCCTCACTCTCCCCTTAGCTATATCCCCATTTTTTTTCCATTCCCTTTCCCAACTAAAATTATTTGAATAGTTGTTCATATTCAGCATCATCTGTTCTCACCCACACTATTGCAATTGTTTTTAGTGGTATGGACTGAATTTTCCCCTGTTCTCTCCTACCCCCACCCTGCCCCAGCCGTATGTTCAAACTCTAACCTCAACGTGATGATATTTAGACATAGGCCTTTGGGAGGTAATTTGGTTTAGATGAGGTCATGAGGGTGGAGCCCTCATGATGGGATTAGTACCTTATAAGAAGAGATAGCAATCAGCTTACTTTCTCCTCTCTCAGCCATGTGGGGACACAGCCAGAAGGGCACCATCTGCAAGCTAGATAGAGACCTCTCACCAGAACCTGACACTGCGGGCACCTAGATCTTGGGCTTCGCAGCCCTGAAAACTATAAGAAACCAACTTCTGTTGTGTAAGCCATCCAGTCTATGGTATTTTGTTACGGCAGCTCAAGACTAACGGGCTTCCCTTTTTCCACTTTTGATTCCCTACCACCTGTTCTTTGTTTAGCAGCCAGGGTGATAATTTAAATGCCTAAATATTTGCTCTGTATAAAACCTTCCAATGGCTTTCCTACTCTTAGAATAAAACCCCAACTCCTTATCCTGATCTCATTTATATTAGCCTGTCTGATCTCATGTTATATTATTCTCCTACTCTTCTACTATATTCCAGACATACCTACCTTCTTATCATATCTTTAACATGAATACTATCTCAATATTAGGAACTCCAGATAGAAAATATTCTTTCTCTATTCTTTGCTTCATTGGCTCCATCTTACTCATTTTAAAAGCCCGCCAATTTAAATTAGCCACTATCTCACTCTAAATTGTAACACTTTAATTATCTTCCTTTTTACATGACATATATTCTTATTTGTGATATGATATATATATTTCTTATTCTCTTATGAATATTATATTCTTATACTCTTATATTCTTATATATACATGATACATGTTTCTTATTCTTATGCATTGCTCTTCACTCCCTAAAATAATGTAAACTCCACTCTATTTTATTCAACAATCTTTTTCAGTGCTTTCTATAGTAAGAAATAAATATTCACTAAAACAAATTTTGTATAAAAACTAAATATGATGTTAATATCCATTGTTGCAGTCATATCTGAAAATATTGTTTCAGACTGAAAAATTGGTGTTAGAGATTTAGGATGAAAATGCCTTTGAACTACTAATTCTATTTCTTTTTGTCTACTTGTTTAAATCTAACCCTCAGTTATAGCCACATAATGAATATGTTATTAGTGATATTTTTATTTTATTTTATTTTAGTATTTATGCATTTATTGTGAGGCCAACCCTGCTTTTATTTCAGAAGAGTTTCTTGATGGCCTACAGAAGTTCGAGCTTCAAAATAGATGAGTGTGGCTTGGCCCCCATGACGTTCATGTCCTCTAGCCCAGTTGTGTCCCAGGAGAAAGTCAGGAGGACTGAAGGCACCAGCTCACACTCGTTAAAGGCCAGGTTCTCATCCTGCGACAATTTCTGCCCTCCCAAAGCCAGCAGCTGGAAAGGAACCTGTGCTACCCACGGAGGAACCTGTATGGTACTGACTCCACCCCACTCCCAGGCGTAGGAAGTCCCCTAGAGGAGGCGGCCTTCAGTGAAGCGGATACACAGCAGCTTGTCGGTGTATTTTCACATCTCCTTTCATCTTCCTTCTCCCCTCCCTGGTTTTGGGCAGCAGCGCCCTGCAACTCCACTACCTCAGAGCTGAGCCTCTGCTCCTGCTATATCAACTCCG
Source organism: Neomonachus schauinslandi (assembly GCF_002201575.2). Classification (NCBI taxonomy): domain Eukaryota; kingdom Metazoa; phylum Chordata; class Mammalia; order Carnivora; family Phocidae; genus Neomonachus; species Neomonachus schauinslandi. Next base: position 177,389,684 of record NC_058404.1, read on the forward strand.
TCGGGAGGTGGAAGGAGTCCCCGGGGCAGAAGGAACTGGGAGGTCAAGGGCGAGGGCCAAGAACCTGGCACTGTAGGTCCAATTTGGCTGGCTCTGGCTCAGCGCTCAGCAGCTGCTCCTTGTCCCTCTCCAGGCTCTGGGGCTGGGCCGGGGTGACTTGGCTCAGACAATAGAACTCTGAGGTGCCCTCCTAATTGGGAAGCACTGCCTTCTGGAAACAGATGGCCTCAAAAAATGTAAGGGTCTCTTACAGGCAGTTAACACACTCCTGGAAAACATTGCTCTGCAGCTTGCTCTGTGGGTACCCCTCCTCCTTGGGATGAAGAGAGACATTGTCCAGGTACTTAGCAATAATGTCCATGCCCAGCTTCACCTTGTCCCACTTTCACCCTGTTAATGTGCAGATCGTCATGTTGGAGGCAGCCATTGGGTTGGTGGAAAAGTGTGAAAGGATGGCCTCTTTGCCGTGGGCACCCTGTTGGTTCTTTCTTGGGTTGGCCTCTGTGAGTGCACAGGTGAAGTTGACTCCAGGCACCGCCAGATGGGTGGAAACTTATTCTTTCTACTCAGGCACCTGGGGCTTCTGGGCTGCCACTGACAGATGCTTCAGCTCTCAGTTCCTTCCCCACTGGGTCCCGAATGGAGTCCAAGCTCTGGGCTGCTTCTGCTAGAGTTGGCCAGGACAATTTCCACTGCCATCTGAGGCTTATGGATAGGTCCCTGGCAGGTGACCAAATGAGAAATGTGTACTAATAATAAATTCATTGTAACATTTGTAATTGTGAAAATGGAAACTAAAAATTGAGCAAAAATAGAATGATTAACCATGGACTACATGTGTGATATTGCATAAAACGTCAAACATATGACACTGCTGATCATGAGACATACCATTATTTATACCGCACCAAGGGGAAAAGAAACCAGAGGGAATTACAATTATATAACAGTATTTATTATAGGCCATATGTAAACATGAGAAATCTGCATCTTAGAAACAAATATAGTTTACTAAGGGGTGGTTGGAAATAATGACATGTTTCATATATATTGCAATATTTCTAAAATAGTTGGGGGTGTGTGTTTGTGCATATGCATGTACACAAGCACATAACAGGTCGTGTGCTGGCAAAAGTTTGAGAACTGGCTTTTCACCTACGGTGACTCTCCTCATATTTATAGTATTTACCAATTTCATAGTGTAAATAGCCCCACTATAGCTCATATGAAGCCACCAACATGCTGTGACTTAATGCAGATTTGGGAAAAAAATGCCTTTGTAAGCCAGTATGAGCCAGCTTCAGCATTCTATATAGCTATAGATAGAGTACATGGCCTTTCTTTCTAATTTTCTATGCATCTATGTATTTCTCTATCTCTCCACATGCATTAACGTGCACATTTATAAATGTGTGTCTATATATGCATGTGTATAATTTTAAAAAGGTTTTTGTTGTTATGGAAGTTAGTGTAAATTTGGAGTTGTTTTCTTGAGAGATCTCTGTTTAATAGGCACAACACACTAGCCAATGTCTCCTTTTCATCCATAAAATATATTGACCATGGTTGCCCAAGGCAGACTGAAGGTTAGAGATTAGTAGGTTACTCTCAATTCTGGTCATGAACTTCTCCTCCCACCAAGAGTTGTGTGCTTAACAACATTCCGTTGTATTGTTCCCAAGTCTGTTTAGACTGGTGGCACATTTTCTTACAAATACTTCATTTATTTAACAATCACAAACACAAAATGTAAATGAAAATGTGAAGTGGGGGAGAACAAGAACTACTGGAACCCCACAAGCAAATGTAGGAACCCCTGTAAGGACTGGACCTTGTATCAGCTCTTGCTAACTTGATGTGGATGTTCTACAGGAGAAGCTGACTTCCTTCTCAGAGCTAAACACACACTTGACCCAGGCATCAGTCTGAAGGATTGGAGAAGGTCGAACAGTCACAGTCTGAGCTCCATGCCAACAAGGTAAGTCATCAAGTTACTGACAACGTGAGTCAGCTACAAAAGTGCCCAGCGACCCTGACCTGACCTTCGGAGCATAAAAAAGCAACATGGCTGCTGCTTTCCGGCAACCTTCTAAACCTAGCTCAAAAATCTTTCTTGGCCTACCTTAACCAGAAATATATGGGAAGGAGAATTCTGGGAAGCCGAGTTCAGCCGGGCAAAGCTGACATGTATATAGCCAACACATACAGTCAAGGTATTTTTTCCAGATTATTACTATGTTCTTTTTTGTTTTCTTTCTTTTAAAGATTTTATTTATTTATTTGAGAGAGAGAATGAGAGAGAGAGAGCAGGCACAAGAGGGGGGGAGCGGGAGAGGGAGAAGCAGGCTTCCCGCTGAGCAGGGAGCCTGAGGCGCGACTCGATCCTAGCACTCCAGGATCATGACCTGAGCCAAAGGCAGTCCCTTAACCAACTGAGCCACCCAGGCGCCCTACTATGTTCTTAACATTATTATTTTCTTACATAAATCATACTTTCTTTGATTTCAAATTTTGATTTAAAGGGTGTACCTAATAACACTTAAATAATAATTTGAATGCAGAATGTTCCTAGACTTTTAAAATACACATTGCCCAATATTTTATAATCTTCTTGTCCTCCTCTCAAAATGACATCAATGATTTTTTTTTTAATTTGACATTATTAGGTTATATAAAATTACTTAATTTGTTTTCACAGAAACAACAATGCTCTTTCTTTTTCATTTACATTTTGTGTTTGTGATTGTTAAATAAATGAAGTATTTGTAAGAAAATGTGCCACCAGTCTAAACAGACTTGGGAACAATACAACGCAATGTTGTTAAGCACACAACTCTTGGTGGGAGGAGAAGTTCATGACCAGAATTGAGAGTAACCTACTAATCTCTAACCTTCAGTCTGCCTTAGGCAACCATGGTCAATATATTTTATGGATGAAAAGGAGACATTGGCTAGTGCATTGTGCCTTTTGTATTGTCTCTGGTTTGGTCATTCCCAGATTCTCTCCAGATTTCTTCCCTTTCCAACAGCCCATCCTGCAGAACTCAAGCCCCGACATTAGGCATGAAGGTGACACATATATTGTTTCAAAATTTAACATGTAATTTAATAATGCTGAGTTCAACTCAATTAATTTGCCTGTGGTTCTTACTACAGCTACTTTCTTTTTCTCAATTTAACTAAAAGCCACTGGTAATTATGGTGCCAGATAACAGGACTATATATACTCTATATACTCAATAATGGTCATGACAAATTGAGAAAAATCACTATTACAAAGATGAAGAGTGTACGAGGGAAAACTTGTATAATACCATTTCGGCAGCCTACATCTTATCTTCAAAGGAAAAAAAAAATCATACCCTATAACCTCACAAACACATTTCTACTATTGAGCCTAAAAAATAGTATTGCACCTAAAGATGTGTAAATTAGGATACTTATATTACTTTCAAATTAAAAAAATAATAGAAACATCCATATTTCTGATAAAATAGAATAGTTAAGTAAATTAGGATAAATCTGTATGATGAAAAACTTATAAATTATTAAAAGAAGTAGCTCAGCTGCAAGAAAATATCAATGTAGGAAAATATCAATGATATAATTTAATATTTTAAATATCACTGTTGTAATTAATCATTTAAAGTGATATGAAATCAAATATACAATAATAATTTATGTATGTATATTTGTGCATTTCTGGATTTAAGTTTGTGAGTGAATGAAAGGCTAAAAAGAAAATATTTCATAATGTCAAGAGAATTTCATTTCTGAATGCAGAGATAAATGATATTGTTGCATTTAAATTCATTTTCCAAATTCTCTGTCTCTGTTGCTTTCATAATGATAAAACATATTTATATTTCAAAAAATATACATTACTAAGATTAGAAAGATACACATAGAGATACTTTTTATCTTTTTATAATAAATATCATTTATGACACAAATTATTTTTTATTATTTCTCTTAGGACCCAGAAATGTAGATATTTTAGCATCTAGGCAGCCTCATTAATTTGTTAATACTTAGAACTATTGTCCTAGGAATTTGTTTCTTCTCTGTATAGTCACAGAGCAGATAAAATATTTCAGATCTATGATCTACATATTTTCTAAACTCTGGGATTGGTCATCGTCCATAGCATTTTGATGCATCTTTCTAATCTATAATCACCCCTGCCATACCCATAAAATTCATGCCTCATGTTATATCGTATCATTGAAGTGTACTTTCTTTTTTCTTTATTCTGCACTGTAATGGCTAGACCATGCACCTTAAACTCTGAGCGCTCGAACTTCAAAATCACAGTCTCCAATCACATTTTTTCTTTTTCTTACACTCCAGATCCAAATAGATCAGGTATTAGACCCCACCATCTCCTCCCTGCTTGAGGTTTTATGCATTTTCTTATTTGCAATAGGTCCCATAATTCATTACTTCAATATTTGTTTGGCAGTATCCAGAAATATCTTGTCCCTATTCTTGAGTCAAGAAAAGCATCTTTTTTTCTCTGAAGCTACATGTAAGCCATTCATCCCAAAGGCCTCCAATTCTACCCATCCCGCAGTATAAATGTATTAGCCCTAATTTATGTTTTGTCTTCAGCACTTTGTGACATTTTTTGTATTGTCTCTGGTTTGGTCATTCCCAGATTCTCTCCAGATTTCTTTTATTCAAACTCAAATCGGTTATTTTAAGCAGAAGTCCTCTGTATCTTATCTTCTCAAGAAAATAGAGATTATCAACAAAGTATATTCTCAAAATCTATCCCCAAATTAATAATTGCGTCTTCTTTATCTCAGGAAAAAAATACCACATCTTGTAACCAAGATCAATCCAAACACCCATACTCTTGTCTTTCCTACAAACTTCCATCTATACAAATATGCTATATAATATCCATCTCTCTCTACCAGTAATTTATCTATTATGCTAAAATTTAACCACTTAAAACGATACACATTATTTATTATTATCTCAGTTTTTGTGACTCAGAAATGCAGTGTGACTTGACTACATGCCTCTTGCTCAAATTCTCACAAAAGGTTACAGTACAACTTGAGGAAGGCCCTGGTTGTGTCAGTCCAGACTAAGGGAGGATGGTCTTCCCAGATACTTTGCCTCCTGAGCACTTATTCTGCTCTCAGAGCTGCTTTCTGACTACAGATGTTTGGGGGGCCTAAATAACTCTTTTTCAGTTCAATCTGGTAATGTTTCTGCATATATATGTTAAAAGGACTTTGTAGTTCTTCCATACATCTTTTTGGGGTTCTTTCCATTAGATAGAAGAGATACCAACAAATCTCTTAGATACACGTCCATCTCTACCTTTGGCTTCTGGTGAGAAGGCTGAGGAGCAGCCCCTTACACTTCATAGAGACCCTGTTCTTTGATTGAGAGGGCCTGGGTAGCACACTCTTAATCTTTTTAAAGGCTTTATGTGACTGAACAGTACTCTGAGGTACACCTTTGATCTTTCTGAGGTCTTAATAAAAGATTTCACAGTCACACCTTCAGCTTCAGCTTCATACCATATTTTCCTGGTAGTGCCCTGGATTTAATCTTTGCTGAAGTCTTTTCTTAATTTTAGCACTTGATTTTTTTTTTTTTAAATCATCAAACCTGGCATCTTTCTTTTATGAGTTCTGTTCTCAAATTATTTCTTTCGTCTCACACTTTACTCTAAATAGCAAGAATAAACCAGCCAGAACCTTCAACACTGCTTTGAAATCTTCTTAGGTAGATCATGTAGACAACTAGTCATATGTTCAGCTTTCTGCATAACTGCAGAAGACAATGTTTTTTAAATTTCTCCTACTACATAATAATGATTGCCTTTCCTTCAGTTTTCAGTAGTAGTTTCCTCACTCATCCACAGGCTCCTCAAAGTCCTACATGCTATGAGGTGTGTTCAGTGCACTTTTAAGCCTTTACGATCACTCTCCTTAACGTCCTCTCTCTGGTTCCAATGCCTCTTCTGCATAAATGTTAGGAGAACATCCCAATTCTGGGTACCAAAATCTGTATTATCTATATCTATTATAACTATTATCCTTAAATAATTATTTATTGCTGCATAAAAAATTACCCCCAATCTTACTGGCTTAAAAGAAAGAAAAAAAAAATCATTGGTTACCTGATAGTTTCTGTTGGTCAGGAATTTGGGTGCAGCCTGAATGGTTCTGTGTCTGGTCTCTCAAGAGTCTGCAGTTAAGGGGCGCCCAGGTGGCTCAGTCGTTAAGCGTCTGCCTTTGGCTCAGGTCATGATCCCAGGGTCCTGGGATCGAGGCCCACATTGGGCTCCCTGCTCCGCAGGAAGCCTGCTTCTCCCTCTCTCACTCCCCTTGCTTGTATTCCCTCTTTTGCTGTCTCTCTCTCTCTCTCTCTGTCAAATAAATAAATAAAAATCTTAAAAAAAAAAAAAAGAGTCTGCAGTTAAGCTATTGGTTAGGACTGTAGGCATCTCAAGGTTCTCTGGGCTAGATTCTGCTTCCAAGCTGAATCACTTGACTAGCAACTTACAAAATGGCAGATGGGTTGCCTAAGATGGAAATCACAGTCTTTTTGTAATATATAATCTCATAATTGACATCTCATGCCTTCAGCCAAATTTTATTCATTAAAAGTCATTCAATAGAGCCAGCTCATACTCAAGAGGAGAGCACTATGACAGGGTAGAAATCCTTGGGGGCCATTTTACAGATTTCTTACCACACCTAACCACCATCTTATCTCTCTAAGACACAAAGAAGTTTTTTTATTCTCTTCCTCACCTGCCAATAACTCAACCTGTTGTGATGTCTTCTCTGATTTTATTATTTTACTCAAAGTACATTGTACATTGTGGACCAATAACTCTCTGATTGTCATATCCAGGGGGTCTTTATTAGATTCTTTCTTAGTGAAAATATTAATCTTACTAAGATTCTCTTTCCTTCCCCTTAGAATGAATTATATGACATTACTGTAATCTCAATTTCCTTTTAGAGACTTTCTTCTTAACTTCTTGCATTGCCCCTTCATGTAACTTCTCTTTAAATGTTAAAGTACCCAATCTATTTCCTTTTTTATATATTTTCTTCAGAAAATTTTAGTTCTTTCTATGGCTATCTCTCTTGATGTTCCTCAAATTTATACTCCCATTCTGTGCTCTCTATTGATATTTATATTTGTATTTCTGATTTTGACACCTACCTTGTGATCTCTCTACCCTGGTGTGATATAAGCAGCTGAAATTTAAAATGTTCTAAAGTTTCATTTATTTATTTATTTACTTGAGAATGAGAGAGAGAGAACAGGGGGAGGGGCAGAAGGAGAGAGAGAATCTCAAGCAGAGTCCCTGCTGAGTGCAGAGCCATATGCAGAGCTCCATCTCATGACTCTGAGATCATGACCTGAGCTGAAATCAAGAATCAGAGGCTTAACTGATTGAGCCACTCAGGTGCCCCAAAATGTATATGTGATTTTGGACTACCTAGATAGTGTGTTAAATGTGGATTTTGATTCAACAGGTCTTTAGGGAGTTTGAAACTGGGCACTTCTCACAAACTCCCAGGTGATGCCAAGGCTATTGGTCCTTAGAACTCTCTCTGAGAAACAAGATTCTAAATTACACTTATTTCTTATCCTCAATAACAGTTTTCCTTTTGGAAGTACTTGATCATTTAGTGAAAGCATCATTATATATATATACCTCCAAACTAATATCTGGTGATTACACCAGCTTTTTTTATTATTATTATTGTTTTATTTTGTTTTGTTTAGATTTTATATATCTTATGAGAAAGACAGTGAGTGAGAGAAAAAGAAAGAGAGAGCACAAGCAGGGGGGAGAGGCAGAGGGAGAGGGAGAAGACTCCCCACTGAGGAAGGAGGCCAATGAGGGATGCAATCCCAGGACCCTGGGATCATGACCTGAACTGAAGGCAGATGCTTAACCAACTGAGCCATCCAGATGCCCTGAGTTTAGTTCCTTTTCTGGTTGTTTGTTTGCTTATTTATTTTATTCTAATGTCTTCTCTAACTTGTCATAAAATTATGTACATCTAATTTCTTTTTTTTTTTTAAGATTTTATTTATTTGAGAGAGAGAGAGTGAGCAGTGGGGAGGGGCAGAGGGAGAGGGAGAAGCAGACTCCCTACTGAGCAGGGAGCCTGATGAGGGGCTTGATCCCAAGACTCTGGGATCATGACCTGAGCCAAAGGCAGATGCTTAACCAACCTAACCACTGAGGCACCCCTGTACATCTAATTTCTATAAATTATTTGAATCTGGTCTCTGATCGCCATTCATAGCCTACACTAAAACTTAATCTGGATTATTACAGAAAACTCCTAAGCAATCTATCTGCTTTCAAATACATCCTCCATCTTGCTGCAAGAATAATATAAGTTTATTATATGACTATTCTTTGCCTTCAAGATAAATTTCAAAGTTAAGCTTTAAATATAACACATTTCATGATCTATACTTTGCCTACCTTCCAAGTCACTCTTTCCAGAAATTTATTTGCCATAGTCAGTCTTAATTTTCAGAATTTTTCTACCCAATGGTACACTTACCAGATGTAAATCCCCTGAAAAATGACTGTCAATTCCACAAGGTTAAGAGCTCTGGTAATTTTGGTTCTTTAGTCACATTTTAACTTTTCTCATGCATGCACAATGTGTTCCCTCTCTGGCTGTGTCTCTCTCTGTCAATTAAATAAATGAAGTCTTTAAAAAAAATAATGAATATATATTCTATAAATACTGTGGAATCAAACATTTACAATAAAGGTTTTATTTTAACTATTTAAAATAAAATAGTAAATCTTCAGTTTCTATTAATTATTGATGATCTTATCTGTCTATATATATATATATATATTTTTTTTTTTTTTTCTTCCTAATGCCTTTGCTTTGATTGTATCAAAGTGTCTTTATTTCTTTTTTACTTTAGGGATATATTATGTTATGGTGTATAATTGTTTGGCCACCTGCTGCAACAGTGTCTCACATTATAAAGATATTTGGTCATTAGTCCATATAGTTATTTCACGCATGAGAATTATCATTTTTAATTTGGCAGCAGTGAACTAACACCCCAGCATGTGTTCAAAACTACCACCTCCAAAGAGCAATAAAGAGAGTTGACTAAGTTGATTAAGACAATAAAACTATCAGAACTGCTTCAGGGCTAACAAAAATGCTTACATCAACTCATACTGCTTATAATTGCTAGTATTTTTTTCTATTTTTCTTAATGACAATAAGCAAGCTACTAATTCAGGTTGTAAATTAAAATGTACATAAAATGATAATGTAGGTAATAAATTTAAGAAATCACCCATTGAAACTTTAATTATCAAGATATTTCAGTGTAAAGTGCACCATGATAAGATACTAAGCTAAATATATTCAAGTAACAGGCATTCAGTCTTCATATTCAGAATACCACAACTATTAGGAATGAAAATGTAAATGAACTGAAAATGTAATTGGTGAAAAAAATACAGAAGTTACAAGAGTACATTTTGCCTGTTGGCTTCAAGAACTGTTACCTGAAACTATAATTTCTTTTGATAACATTTCAGAGTACAGAGTAAGTAGGAAATTTGTAGTTATCTAGTGAATATAGGTTATATGAACAGTTAAACTACTCAATTCAAGGAGAAAAACTGTCATTTTTCATTAAAATTGTGCTTTAACAGTTAATGCAGTTTTAATTGACTATTATTTATTCTATAAAGAATATATTTATATAAATATAAATTTAGAAATTTCCCTTTTTGATTTATTTATTGGTAAAGAATGTTGATGCAGCACACACAAAGTTTAGAAGTTTAATAAATAACTGACTATAAAAACTGGATGGGATATTTTGCTCCATGTATAACCTAAATATATTAGGAATTCATCAATTTTTTTTTTTTGGTCCTTCTTTGTAAACTGAAATAAATTTATAATCAACATAACAGCAACAATAATGAAATTAAAAGAAGCTACCAGGATATATTTTATGGAAGTTTCCAGTCAAAACACAAAACACAATAATTTTATTGAATAGAAGTGTGACACATTTTACAAAACAACTAATATGAAGATAATCTGTTTTGTTTTATTTGGTCTTCATTCTGAAGCACAGTTCTCAAGAGGAACTGTGAATTAGAATCACCTGGGAGGTTTTTTCTCCCTACTTTTTAGCTTTATTGAGTTATAATTGACAAATAGGAATTGTATACATTTTAGGTGTACAGTCTGATATTTTAATATATGTATATATAGTGACACAATCACAACAATCAATCTAATTAACATAACCATTGTCTCACATACCTTTTTTATTCTTTTTTTTTCCCCTTGTGGTGAGAACACTTGAGATCTACCCTCTTAACAAATTTCAGAAATACAGTACAGTATTGTTACTATAGTCACCATGCTGTACATTGGATCCTCAGAACTTACTCATTTTGCATAACTGAAATTTTCCATCCTTTGACCTAGTCTATACAGACCAATCAAATTGGAATCTGAAGGTGAAATCCAGACATCAATTATTTTTGGAAACTTACCAGATGATTCTAATGAAATTTTCTGTATAGGCTCTTCACCCTTTAAATATCCTATCATCCCTATGTTAACAAACTACATATAAACTTAAAATAATGTGAAATCAATTATTTAAATATGGCTTTTTATATTTTCTTTGTTTTTCTTTTGTTCAAAATTTCTTTTGGTGTTTATTTTAAAAATGAATGACACATCATATACATTTCATTGTTCAGCTCTAATACTTATAATTTACACATTTTGTTGTTTTTAACAGTGGAACAAACACTCCAAGATGATTATATAGATTATATGACCAGTCATTGATAAAATCAGATATTCTTTTACATTAAAATTTTTCACATATTCCTTAAATTGTGAGAAGTCTTTGAAGTATCTGAGGCTCTGGCTAATATACCTGTCAACTCTCAGAAATTTCTGCTTAATAGAGGGAAAAGCTGCTTCTGTGCACACAGGTGAGTTTAAGTGAAAATTTAGTTTCTTTTATTTATTTGAAGTGTTAGTTTCTCCTGGGTTACTGGGAGCGAATCCAGCTGGGCCCGGGTGAATTCAAAGGCCACATTCAGCAGAGGCCACAGTTTCTGCTGGAATTACAACAAAAAAGATAAAATAGAGCAATGTAAAACTTTCATTTTGAGAACAGGGATATTGTAAAATATTTCTGCTTTGTGCTTTTCACCATGGTTTGGAAGTAGGTGCACAATGTTTGGTATATTCCTGGTGCTGTTTCTTCTTGTTTTTAATTAGGCATAATGCAAAATTTAGTAAGTTGAGAATTGCTTTAAATAGAAATTGATTTATTTTGAAAGTTTCTTTAACACAAATAATATAGTTAATCCCTGTTTGCCTAGACATATTCCATAATTGGGATAAAAGAGTATTTTTTTAAAGCTACTAATTGGAAAGAGAAGCAAACACAGTTGAAGTATAAAACATATGACTTTTAAAAAGAATAAGAAAATGAATTCATACATCCAAAGATATAAAGTGAATGCTATTTCATAATAATTTCTGGTACCTAATGGGATAAATAAAAAATAATCATTATCCTAAGACTTTTTATACTCTAGTTGGCTCAGAAAGATAAATAAATGGACTGAGCAAATATATAGCATAACATTAACTGATGCTAGAGAGATAGAATGCTTATTGCTATTTGGAGTATATTTCTTTTTAAGTGTAAATATATATGTAGCCATGATTGGATTTCAGTAAGTTTCTATGTAGATATTTACAATTATTTGTCTAGCTAAGGACTGACAAAAGGCAAAGAATGGGACAGCCATGCTGATTGATAACTTTTATTCCAATTTTTTCCAATTGTAGTAATTGATATATTTTTTTTCAGCACTGACCTTTGTTACGGAGTAGATGTAGGTAGATTACAAAAATAAGTGCAAGAACTATAGGGAGATCTTAGAAACTGGCTAAAATGCATGAAGTTGTTTGTACTATTAATTGTCCATTTTGTGGTAGAAATTTAAGTTTTATTCAAGTAAAATATCTCACATTTCAATTATAATCTGAGAAATTTGGGCAGATGTTTTTTAGTGTTTTAACTTATTGGCCTCATATTATCCTACCCCATCACCTGGACAAAAACAAAAACAAAAACAAGCATATTATTGTTGTATTTTTCAATGAATAAATACCAAATGTGTTAATTTGGCTCCAAATTCTTTCTTTTTTCCAACAAGTTAATATGATTCATGGAATTATTGTTATGAAGCTATAACCTCAATGCTTTTCACCTTATGATTAAAGCCCATTGGGTTGAAGATGGGATGTATGGCTTTCCTTTAAGGCCACAATGACTTGTTGAGTGGGTATTTAGGTCACAACAATACAGGCAGGGGGTCCTTCTTAAGTTTGGGTTATGTATGTGTGACTGAAGAAATCCAATTTTATTCAGCCACTAGAATGTGAAACGCATTCTGATGGATGAACCTGGAGAGCAGAGCATCTATTTTCCCCAACACCTTTTATATCTTTATTATTATTATTATTATTATTATTATAACAATTCAATCTCTCAAATACAAAAGTATTTTTTCTGGTTATGGATTCATTGCTAAAACCTTCCAGATGATAGTGGTAGAAAAATAATTAAGCTGGAAAATTGCACACTTGGAGGATAGCAAATATCAAAAATTTGTGGTCTAGGTTGTCTCATTACATATTTGAATAGCTATTTGACATTTAAAAATCTCCGGCTGCAAAAATGTTGACATAAATTTCCCCAGTTTATATAAATATCAGCCTCCTAGTTTTCCAAAGGTTTACTTTATTGATCTTATCTCTCTTCTTGAGATTGTACAGCAGAATCTTAACAACTCCCCTATCATTTGAAGCCTGTGTACATATTGTTAAGCTTTGTTAAGTTATAAGCTCAACCAAGCTTAATGCCATGTTAAGAATCACAAAAGGATGTTGTTTTTAAAGAGAATAAATTGTTTACAGTTTTTTCAAGGCTGACTTTAAAGTTCTTATGAAATTATTAGAGTTTACATTTTCTAAAATAAAGAGTTTACATTTTCTAGTTAACTTAGGAACAACAGGATTTTTAAAAATTAGATGTGCATTAATTTATTCATTCAATAAATATTTATTGAGAAACTGTTATATACTAGGCACTTTTCCAAGTTCTAAAGATAAACAGCCTTAGTATTATAGGTATTTTAAACACATTATTAGTTTAGAGGGATATTTGATCAAAAATAACCCATGGAACATTTATTTTAGAATTTCCTTTTTTTTTTTTTTAAGATTTAATTTATTTGACAGAGAGAGAGGGAACACAAGCAGGGGTAGTGGGAGAGGGAGAAGCAGGCTTCCCGCAGAGCAGGGAGCCCGATTCGGGGCTCGATCCGAGGACACCGGGACCACGACCCCAGCCGAAGGCAGACGCCCAACGACTGAGCCACCCAGGCACCCCGAGACGATGTCTTTTTATTTTTATTTATTTATTTATTTATTTTTAAAATATTTTATTTATTTATTTGAGAGAGAGAGTGAGAGAAAGAGCACAAGAGGGGGGAGCGGGAGAGGGAGAAGCAGACTCCCTGCTGAGCAGGTAGCCCAATGCGGGACTCGATCCCAGGACTCCAGGATCATGGCCGGAGCGGAAGGCAGTTGCTCAAACAACTGAGCCACCCAGGCGCCCCTAAATCTATCTTTTTTTTTTTTTAAAGATTTTATTTATTTATTTGAGAGAGAGAATGAGATAGAGAGAACATGAGGGGGGGAGGGTCAGAGGGAGAAGCAGACCCCCCCGCTGAGCAGGGAGCCTGATGCGGGACTCGATCCCGGGACTCCAGGATCATGATCTGAGCCGAAGGCAGTCGCTTAACCAACTGAGCCACCCAGGCGCCCCTATTTTAGAATCTCTTGATGGGACAACTTAAAAATGATGATTTCTGGGTCCCATCTGAGATCCAATGAATCATATTATTTACCCATGGTTCCTAAGAATATGCATTTTAGCAAGTCTCCAGGTGCTTCGTGGCATAGGACATCTTTTTGTTTTGGTTCTAAGTTTATGTGGTTTTGAAAAGTAGGATGCCAGATTCTATATTAAAATAAATGTGGGCTCTGGACCAATACAAGAAATAGAATGAATGGCCAGCTCCTGGCTGTGTTTAAAGTCTTTTTAAAATATTTCTGTCTCAGGCTCCAAAAACAAAATGCTAGCTCTAGCATTTGATCATATTTTCTTCCTTGTATACTATTTCTTGTAAAAGGGCTCTGGATTTCACTCAGGTTTCTTCTGCAACTATTAATGGCTATGACGTCTACAGATGAATTACTTTACTGCTAATAACCAGACCTAGATTGATCAATTATAGTTCATTACAAAACCTTATAGTCAGTTGGAGTAATGGTTAAGTATTTCATCAGATTTTGTTTTCATAACTCTTAACAATTAAAAAATCTCATCGGGGTGGCTGGGTGGCTCAGTCGTTAACATCTGCCTTCGGCTCAGGTCGTGATCCCAGGGTCCTGGGATGGAGTCCCACATCGAGCTCCCTGCTTCTCCCTCTCCCACTCCCCTTGCTTGTGTTCCCTCTCTCTCTGTCAAATAAATAAATATAATCTTTAAAAAAATAAATAAATAAATAAATAAAATAAAAATCTCATCAATTGACACCTACTAAATATTTCAATGAAATTGATATTAATCCATACAAGATACTCTTTTATAGTCCCAGAGGAAGCTGAAATTTTTATGAGTTCTAATGTTTCTCAGTGAGATAAAATGATATTTTAAAGGAACAGGATACAAGTGTTCATAATAAAATGTCCTCACCATATAAAGTTAACAATGTGCCCAGTGAGAACTCACCAATTAACATTTTCTAAGCAATTGACCAGCTTAAAGGAAACCATTTCATTTTTTTTTTTTAAGATTTTTATTTATTTGACAGAGAGAGACACAGTGAGAGAGGGAACACAAGCAGGGGGAGTGGGAGAGGGAGAAGCAGGCTTCCCGCGGATCAGGGAGCCCGATGTGGGGCTCGATCCCAGGACCCTGGGACCATGACCTGAGCCGAAGGCAGACGCTTAACGACCGAGCCACCCAGGCACCCGGAAACCATTTCATTTTTAATTAAAATTGTGGTTCCTAAAAAAGTATAGCCAGGGAGTAAGGTGTGTACACATGCCTGTGTATGTGTGTGTGTGTGTGTGTGTATGATATACTTCTTGAACACTGCAAACAATTTGAAAATGCAACATATTTTACTTGATCTTAAGAACCAAGAAAAAAAAAAAAGAACCAAGATATGATATTAGAAGTGTGACATTTTGAGGCATATTTCTTTACATGTAGGAAGTTCAAAATAAAGATGGAAATACACACATTTATTTCTATTGAAAATTAAATGTGTTTTAAATATGTTGTGTAATTTAATTACAGTTATTCAAAGGTGATTTATTAGACACTTCATTCATACAGCATGAACGGCAAGAAGAGGGAAACAACTCATAAAGGCCTTCTAAGTACCATTTAGAGAGCTCAGGATGCCCCTTATAATCAATCACTAATACCTTCAGAGACTTCATGGTCACATAAATGTGGATTCTTGGATTATAACTGCTGAGTGAAACACTAACACAAAAATAGCCTGTGTTTTGTTCTGTAATATAACTCATTAATTGCCCACATCCATGGCTGACTTGGTGAATAGCTAATTATTTATTAATTTCAAATTCTTTTTAAATTATTCTCTTCTTATTATATCATCTCTAAGCCTTTGCATACATCCATACCCTTCAATGTGTAATTAATTGGTTAAACTGTTAAAATACAGTTCTTTCCTAAAGAATCATCCTTTGCGTTGCTTAATTCAGTCCAAAAAAGAATTTTTGACAAAACTTTTTTTTTTTTTACCTAGAGAAGGTTAAAGAGAATAAAGAATAGGATTGTAAAGAAAATTGTATTAGGAAGTATTTGAATATTCATTGGCTTTTATAGTTATTGTGTGTAATAGTTATTGTGTATAATTGTTTTCTTATTTAAATATTTCTATGCCTCTAATTTTTTAGAGTATCATGCTTTAAGTTATATTCCCCAAGAGAATGAGATGGATACAAAAAACAGCATAAAGCTTTTTCCTGACAATTCTGCAAAGAGCATTATGAGCCTGACATACAAATAATTATAGTAAAAATTACAATGGTAGTAAGAGTAGCTAACTCTTATGTAGCTCTTAGTATGGCTTAAAGAGTGATTTGCATGCTTTAGATATATAAACTTATTTTTCATGACAAATCTCCTAGATGGGTACTATTATTACCTCCATTTTATAGAAGAGAAAAGTAAGGCACAGAGAGGTGAAATTCCTTACACAGAGACATACATCTAGTAATTGGTAAAGCTAGAATTAAAATACAAACAGTCTGGCTGCCGAATAAGATTTAAAATGTTGAATCAATCATAATTTGTCAGAAAAGAACCCTGGGGGAAAAATAAATAAATAAAATGAAACAAAATAAAATAATTTGGATCTTGCTAAATGTCAAAGACTTTGAATTCCTTTTGAATTATAAACAAAAATCACATAGTGATCTATCATTAGAAATTATTTTATGATCTGTCAGCTGGCAAGTTGATTAGGTTTTCCTTTAATTTTGGCAAAAACAAAGAATCGCAACATCTGAGTTACTAAAGCATTTGCTACCCAGTCATTAATCTCATTCACTTCATAAGACCACTACCAACATTTAGAACCCTCCATTGGTTTTGTACCACAGGTTATTTTTTGCTTAAAAACTATGCTCCATTGTACAGTTAGGAATGGGTAATTGAGGAAGAGGAAGTGTGAAAAGCAGCTGCCAATGATGTGTATGTACCCGAGCAGATCAAATTTAAGAAATAATACTTGGGGAAGCTAAGGATCTGGAAATTTATTCTGTTAAAGCTATTTAGATGTCTATGTTTACACTTTGGAAAGTGTATAAAACCCTGGGAGGTGGGGGTAAGTACAAACAAGTAGTCCAATATGAAAGTTATTTAATAGAACTTCTATTTTCAAATATGCATAAGAGAAATCTGTAATCCTGATAACCAGGAGAGATCCAAGTGTAAATTAATTTTTGGTGTAATTTTTCCCCCGTGTGCCATCCACGTGTATCTTTGGTTTATAGCATGTATAATGTGGTGGTATAAATAATCTGCACTTTAGTCTTTCTTTTCTTGCTAACCAGATCAAAGTCATCACTGTACTTAAATTTTTTCAAGAGTTTATGTTCACAAGATCACCTCCTCCCATTTTGTTTGTTTGTTTATTTGTTTATTTATTTTTTAAAGATTTGAGAGAGAGAGTGAGCATGTGAGTGGGGGTAAGGGCAGAGAGAGGATCCGTGAGCAGACTCCCCACTGAGCAGGGAGCCTGACTCAGGGCTCCATCTGAGGACCCTGAGACCATGACCTGAACTAAAACCAACAGTCAGATGCTTAACCTACTGAGCCACCCAGGCACCCCATCTCCTCCCATTTTAAGGCTTCTCTACCAAATTCGATATGTAGTATCAGATAGGATATGCCTACTCTTAACACTAGTTTATCAGCTTAGAACTACACAGCCTTTGTTCTTACTCTGTCTTCACCACCTGCTAGCTGTGAGATCCTGTCACTTCTCTGTGCCTAGTTTTACTCATTTGAATAATGGAATAAAGAGAAGTATCTACATTTTAGAGTTGATTTGAGGATAACATCGATTATCATGTATAAAACAATTAGAATAGTGCCAGGCACATAGGAATACTTAGTAAAAAGTTAAGAATTATTACTATCATTTAACTATATGTTATTTTTTTAAAAGATTTTATTTATTTATTTGACACAGAGAGAGAGAGCACAAGCAGGGGGAGCAACAGGCAGAGGGGGAAGCAAGATCTCTGCTGAGAAAGGAGCCCGATGTGGGACTTGATTCCAGGACCCTGGCATCATAATCTGAGCTGAAGGCAGACACTTAACCAACCCAGCCACCCAGGCTCCCTAACTATATGTTATATATATGTTATATTAATATATGTTATTTTCATCAGATACAATGAATTTCTTCAATTTGAATATTCTAAAAAAAAGAAAAAGAAAATTCTATTATGGAGACCATTTATTGAGTACATATGAACTTCTACTCACTGGGTTGAATTTTCCATGCACCATCTTATTTCAACTTCTGAAAAATACTGTAAGGTGGATGTTATAAAAATTTATTTTTACAAATGAGGCTTAGAAAAACCAAACCATTTGCTTAAGTTTGTACCTCTAAAACTATGAGTAAGATTCAGGTATTTCTGTCTACTTGTCTGTCCACTGATCTACAGATCTCATATGGAAGAATGATAGTGGAAACAAAAACCAAGAAAAAGCTGCCTATCTGTGCATAGACTCACCTAATGCATTTATATAGGATGAGAGATGTGCCACCCAGATTGCCCTCAGGACTGAAGCTTTTTTCCAGTGACTGTGAAATGTCACCGCTGAGGGCTAACAGCTGAGTCCCCCTCCAGGGATTTCCCTCAGCAGAGAGGAGCTGCTTTTCTTAAGGTTGAGAACTTCCCAGGGGGCAGTAGTGCTCATTCAATACGTGGTCAACACGGTGATATATAAATCTGACTCCTCTTGTTCTACTTTAGGTCATCTCAGAAGGGCCATCCCAGGCCCGGAGTTCCTATATGATTTGCTGGGGCCTCTGTTGGAACCGAATTGCAGTTCAACTTCTTGTTCTGTCCAATCCTGCTTTCCTCCACCTTTACAATTATGATCCCTCCAGCTTTACCCCATAAACCATCCTGACTAAAATCTTTGTCTCAGGATCTGTTTTCTGAAGAGCCCAAGCTCTGACACACTGCCTATTTTTGGAATTATGAATTAAATCCCCACTCCAAAGAAAACTACAATGCATATTGTAGAAATTTCCATTCAACTAATCTTTGTACTAGAATTAAAATCTGTGATTTATTTTGAAATTTTCTCTGAAAAACTTTAATTTTAGAAAAATATCAGTAATAACCTCATTACTTTTAAAGGTTTCTATTACAAATATGTTTTAATAATTCTAATTTCAGTAATCATTATTCACTACGTTACAGTTTAAAAAATGTGTTTTTTTCTGTATAAAACAGGCTATATACTACCTAGCCACAGATTTGGAAAAATGAAAAATACATTAAGTGTGTCCCATACTAATTTCTTTCTCTATCTCCGTGACCATTCTACAAGTATGAAAAAGGGACAGTTACAATATACTGTGTAAAAAGAAATGTACTTAGGTATAACTCTGGTAAAGGAGGTGGCAATTTCTATTGGAACTAAAAAGACTATATAAAAATTAGAATTTCTATAATATTTCAGAAAATAGTGTCTTCTCTCTGCATAATTTAGGATTCTGGAAATCATCGGGCCCAAATTCTACATTTTATATATGAAGAAAATAAAGCCCAGTCCAAATGATAATTTTGCAACAGAAAAATTATAAATTCCTGAAAAATCAACACTCTCTTATGAGTATTTTTTTTTATCTCTGAAGATACAAATTTAAGAATTCAAGAAATGTAAAAAACAAATCAAACCAAAAAGGTACCACTATACACCTATTAGAAAGGCCAAAATCCAGAACACTGACAATACTAAATGCTGGTGAAGATGCGGAGCGACAGGAATTCATTCATTGCTGCTGGGGATAAATAGATGGAGCATAATAGGTGGGTTTTTAGGGCAATGAAAGTACCTAGTATGATACCATAATAATAAATTGTGTCTTTATACATTTGACAAACTTATGGAATGTATAAGACCAAGAGTGAACCATAATGTAAAATATGGATTTGGGGTGATTATGATGTATTAGTGTAGGCTCATCAATTGTAACAAATATACTACTCTGGTGGGGGTGTATTTGGTAATGGGGGAGACTATGCATGTGTAGGGAGGGGAAATTTATAGGAAATCTCTATACCTTCCCTCTTAATTTTGCTGTGAACCTAAAGCTGCTCTTTAAAAAATCTTTAAAAAAATGAAATCAAGTGTCCAAAGTTTATAAGGAATTCCTACAAATCAATAAAAAGGTAAAATTTTGATCTCTCTTAACAATCAGAAAAAAAACACTAAAACAATTAAGAGATACTATTAGGTAAGCATATATTATATTTAAATTGAATTCAGTTGACTTTGAGAAGGAAACATTTAATTTTTGCCCCTATTATGTTTGGCATGGTTCTAGATGCTTTATCCTCATCTCCTCTCTTCATGAAGTCTTAGAGCAAACTAATGAATGATTTTTATTATCTTCATCATACAGATGAACAGTTTGAACCTCAGAACAGTTATAAAACATGCCCCCCCCAAAAAAACTGCAGGTAAAAATTCTGACCAGGATTCAAAAATTATATTTAAGTTTAATGTCTATAATTTTTCTGTTAAGATATATGTATGTGTATGTGTTGGATGAATGGAAAGTTACAGTTTGGTAAAAGACAAAACCTTGAGCCCATATCTGTTAATTCACAAGGACAGAGAATATGCTCTAATCTAACCATTTTTGTATCCTAATATCTACGAGCAACAGGAACACTGTTAAAAATGGAATAACTCAGCATTAAAAGACTAGGGTCGGGGCGCCTGGGTGGCTCAGTCGTTAAGCGTCTGCCTTCGGTTCAGGTCATGATCCCAGGGTCCTGGGATCGAGCCCCGCATCGGGCTCCCTGATCCGCGGGAAGCCTGCTTCTCCCTCTCCCACTCCCCCTGCTTGTGTTCCCTCTCTCGCTGTGTCTCTCTCTGTCAAATAAATAAATAAATAAATAAAATTTAAAAAAAAAAGACTAGGGTCATATTTTTATATTTAAAATTGTAGTATATTTGAGAACATATTTTAAATTTTGGAAATACATACCTGCTTCATCAGGAGTGGTTTTAACCTGCTAAAATGTTTGGCTTACAGAACACATACACAGAAACTAGAATATAGTTCTCCAAGCTAGTAGTTACGAAAATATATGACAACTACATCAGTGTAAATGGCAGATTCCTTTCAATATATTTTGGCATGTTCCTATTTTTACCCCAAATAGTTATGAGTCAGAACAAATTAAGGTTCTAGGGGCAGCCCTTATGCAAAATGAAAATGCAGATTGTTCTTTGAATCAAGCCTCCATCTTGGCCTTAGGGGAAAAGTGCTGAAGAGAAAGCAGAGCTGTAGTAAGGAACATTCTTCTGTTGTATTTTGTTAGAAACCAAATCAGCAAAATACCCAGAAAGCATTATAAGTAAATGGTCTTCATGCAAGAAGCCAATTTT
This sequence comes from Neomonachus schauinslandi, assembly GCF_002201575.2. NCBI lineage: Eukaryota > Metazoa > Chordata > Mammalia > Carnivora > Phocidae > Neomonachus > Neomonachus schauinslandi. Next base: position 177,411,041 of record NC_058404.1, read on the forward strand.
GTACATTGAAAAAAAAAAAAAAATTCTGTGCTACATGTTCCAAAATTTGAAAGAAAAATATAAAGAAAAGAAAACATTAGCTATTCAAAGAAATACTGGCTAAATGGCAACTCTTTGAAGCAATACTTACATCAAAGGATATACTCAACTGTCAAAGACACCAAAGATGTTTATATAGAATAATAATTATAACAACTGTAAGAATTAACCCAACTTACTATCACATTCATGTTCAGAGTGCCTTCTCACTTATTTGCTTGCTTAGCCCTTGCTGGTGACAATAAGGTTTATTATGATAATCAATTGATTTAGTCAGGGTTCCTTAAGGAACTAAATGTCAAACTCAGAGTGAGTAATTTGAGGAGATTTTAGTAAAGGGAATATTTTTTAATGTGGGCAGGATTTAAGAAAACCAACAGGTGATATAGTTCAGTAGAAAAGGGCTGGTTGAAGAGGAGAGAGATTACCCAACCTAGGTGGGATAAGAGGAAAAAAAAAAAAAAAAGCTTTTGGAGAGGGACATGTGTAGTTGCAGCAACCTACAAAGCATGGAAATTTGAATATCTGGAAGTTACCTTGGGTAAATAACCAAAATCTTGTAAACCACAGTAGGAATGTCTATTGATTTTTGCATGATATGATTACCCTTGCAAATATCAGTATTAATAATATTAGTAATATCAGCATTACTCCTGGAAAAACTTGGAGGCAATTCACAATGTGTATTTGAGGCCATGTTGCAATGTTTTTTCTTTTCTTTTCTTTTTTTTTTAGAGTTTATTTATTTGACAGAAAGAGACACAGCGAGAGAGGGAACACAAGCAGGGGGAGTGGGAGAGGGAGAAGCAGGCTTCCAGCAGAGCAGGGAGCTCGATGTGGGCCTCGATCCCAGGAGCCTGGGATCACGACCTGAGCCGAAGGCAGACGCTTAACGACTGAGCCACTCAGGCACCCGTGTTGCAATATTTTTTCTCAGGAGGACCCAGCTTCCCCCAGGTCAAGGCACTCCAATTCTGTGAATTGGTTTATACCTAGGAACTGAGTACAAGACTATGAACCCTCACTACAGTGAGTTAAGTTTTCACCCACTTGATGTTAATATATTTTTGCTGTTATATGTCAAGCAGCATATTAGTAGCTGATGGTCTGTTTCATTTCTAGCAGTACTCTGATAAATTAGGCAACATCATATATACTTGTAGGCACAAATACTGACCATCATTTCCTGTTTATGACTTATTGTGATAATTCCCTCTACCTTGTTTCTGATGGTTAATAGATATCACCTGCTTTTATTGCTTTATTATCTCCTTACTCCTAGTGAGATCAATTTCAATAAAGCACCTCACAGTGATCCTTGGCCCACAGAAGACTGCCACTGCTGAATATTTCAGGGATATTATAGCTCTCTCACCAAAGCATTTCTTAATATTTTCTAGGTAGTAGCCTTTGATTCCTTTTGTTGGTATGGAAAAGGAGTGCCTTAACAAATTGCATGTAACATTTTCTTCTCCCCATGCTTTGAATTCTTTTCTTACAGCATGCCAGGAAGTTCTGGGATTTCCACCTCATTGACTCTAAGCCATTAAAGAGTCTAGACTTCATTTAGTACATATGCCACACCAAAGCTGGTACATTAAATATTGAATTTTAGCTTTGTGAAACAATGTCAGTAAATTCAACCCAATACAGCATTATGTTTTATCCTTCTTGACTCAATATCCTAGAATCCATTTCTATGCATATTCCTCCAAGCCTAACTGATAGAAATTGTTAAGCATTTACAATTTGCTGGTCCATGGCCTCCAAATACAAGCCTTGTAATTTTAATTGCATGCTACAGATATCTGTCTTCCCAGACCAGGAAGCTATAGTGCATCCCTCAAATATATAAGCAATCCAATCCCAGAATCCCATTGTGAAGTTTGTTTCCTGGGGCTACTTCTAGGTACAGATTGTTGTATCAATCAATATCTTAGCAGGAAGCACTTAGCCTGGGGAGTTCTAGATGAGTTCTAGATAAAGAAAATACTACAAAGTGGTGCATAGAGTCTATGAAAATTAAAAAAAAAAAAAAATCAGTGCTTTTGGACTAATTTGGTAGCTTTCATTGAAAAGATGACCATCCTCAATCCCCAAAGTTCTTTGTATACCAACTACATCTCCCACTGAGAATAGAATATTTTTTTTCTCCTCTTGATTTTGGACTGGCTTATAACTTGCCTTAACCAAGAGAATGTTGTTAAAGTAATGCTGTGTCATCTTTAAGACTAGCTCTGAAGAGGTCTGGCAGGTTCTGCTTTTGCTCTTTTGGAGCGCTAAGCCACCATGTAAGAAGCCTGGCTACCCTCCTGGAGAGGGAGGCCCATTTAGGTCTTGGCCTTTCCTAACACCTTAGTTAAAAATCCAGCTGAATTTTGCTGCACATGCTACTCCAACCAACACCACACGGAATTAAGAAGACTTGTCCCCAAATCCCTGACGTAGCTGAAGGATCGTGACACAATAAATGGTTTTTGTTGTGTTAAGTTATGAAGTTTTAGGTCACCTTGTTATTCATACACAGATAGTTGCAACAGCTGGCAAGAGTGGGGCACCATACCACCCTCAGATCTGAAGGACTTGCATTGTGTATGCCCTTCTCGGGTGAGCCCATATTCTAGCTGCTCTTGAACTTCCATGCAGTAGTAATCTATGAAGCTTCTAAACCTCTAAATCACTTCTTGTGACCATCCTTATATCCTTTATATCCATAGCTTACATTGTAACTTTTTAATCAATCTTTTCTCCCCAGTTGTATTGTCAATTTCTGGTGTGGGAGATTACTTTTTGTTGGATTCTTGATATTGCTACACACTATGGAAAATGTCTCTCTGAAATATAGTAGGCATCAAGACAGAGAAAACCTTACACAAGGGTGTTCATCAAAGAGTAGTCAAAATAAGTTAAACATGACTTTAAACTCTAATAATAGAATAGCAATTAAACTAAGTGTATTTATGCACTCAATGATTACTAAAAAATAAAGGGTAACTACTATATTCATGAAAAACAATTTTTTTTATCTTTTTACTCTTTAATCATTGCAAGCTACTTTACCAAGGAATAATATGCCCCATTTATGGATATCACTATCCAAGACACTATTCTAAAACGTATACATAGGATTCATAGATTTTACTGACTCACTATTGGCCATCAGTACCATGCATCACATTTTAATAAAAATACAGTTTTCTTAACTGTTATTTTGATTCTTAGTACAACAGCACCTTTAACATGATGAATAAATACCCAGCTTGGGAGAATACGGTTAATAATTACTAAAATTTGTATAGTACTTACTAGGCACCAGGCACTTTTCTAAGAGTTTAACCACATTAACTCATTTCATCTTTATAGCAATTTTATGAGTGATATTATTATTATTATCTCCATTTTACTGATAAGATCACTAAGTCACAGAGAAATTGTAAATTTCTACATATGTTAATTGGGGTGCCTGGGTGGTGCAGTTGGTTAAGTATCGGACCCTTGGTTTCAGCTCAGGTCATGATCTCAGGGTCCTGAGATCGAGCCCCCCCCATGGAGCCCCACCTCAGGCTCTGTGCTCAGCAAGGAGTCTGTTTAAGACTCTCTCTTCCTCTGCCCCTACCCCTGTGTTTGCTTGCTCTCTCTCACACACAAAATAAATAAATAAATCTTAAAAAAAAAAAAATTCTGCATATGTTAATTGGCTAGAGAGCCAATAGGAGAGAACAACATATTATTTTTTCCATAAGGTTCCAATATCTATGTGGTCACACTTTGAAGTATGAGGTATATATCTATTTTCTTTTAAATGTTATCCTTGAGTTAACTACACAACAAACTACCAAAGAAGCTCCGTAGTATTCCTCCCTTCCCTACGTTTTGGTTTTCTACATTGTTTCTTCTATTCCACCTGGAGCATGCTTACTTACACAGTTTAGAAAGACATAGCTCGAGTCTCAGATTTTTCCACAAACATGTTAGCCAACTTGCAGTTGATATATACAAACTTGTTTGTAACTCTGGCAAGGAGATTAAACCAGTTCACACCTCTTTGATGTGATTTAGATAACAAGTTGAACTCAAGATGATCATGATCAATAAACACAATCTTCCAGTAGAGATTCAAACCAAGAAAAGATACGTGTTTACCGGGGGAAGAAATAATGAAGAGAAGCAATGCTCCCGTTTAAAAGTCTACAGACCATATTATAGCTTCCCATATTCCCATTAAAGAACAATATATTGAGTTATTTAGGAACTAATTTTCCTGTGCATGGCTAATTAAATAAAAATTCAATGCAAAATCTCACAGTGGTATAAAAAATTAAATGTCCTATTTGTCTTTCTAAAATTAATTGAGTCATATAACAACTGGTCTTAGTTTTCTAATGTGAATATGTTTGTGAAATCCTGGGATAGGTATAGTTTTATATGATCTGTAAATGCTGGTCAGTATCATTTGTTACTTTCAAGCAGATAGGAAGACAATATTCTAATTCCAGCACATTAGAAATATTGATGTTCCATATAAAACAAACGTGTGCATTAATAGTTTATAAAAATGGTTTTTTGGGGGAGAGGAGAGAAAGGACTTTTCTGTTTTATGTTTCTATACTGTTTGAACTTTTGTCATGAACTGTATTACTTAAATAGTGACAGACTAGTTTGACTTTTATTGAAAAGAGTAAGGATTAAATCGGCATATCTTAATACTATTGCCTCTTGGGGAAGGTAACATTTTTTTTTTTATTGAAGTATCACTGGCATACAATATTATATTAGTTTCAGGTGTACTATATAGTGATTCAACAATTATATACATTAGGAAATGCTCACCACTATAAGTACCAGGCAGGTAATAACTACTCAGTAGAGTGAACACAGTCCTTTCAATTAAATGGAGAAGGTAAGTGTAATTATGATAGGCTGAAATGATTTCCATTTGGAGACAAGATTATCAATGAATAGTAACAAAAATTTTTCATCCTTGAAAAATATATAGAGAGGACTTTTTATTATTGTGTCCAAAATTGTTATATATGCATATAGGAATAAATTATTTTTTTTCAAGATTTATTTATTTGACAGAGAAAGACAAAGTGAAAGAGGGAACACAAGCAGGGGGAGTGGGAGAGGGAGAAGCAGGCTTCTCGCGGAGCAGGGAGCCCGATGCGGGGCTTGATCCCAGGACTCTGGGATCATGACCTGAGCCGAAGGCAGATGCTTAACAACTGAGCCACCCAGGCACCCCTATAGGAATAATTTTTGTGAGCTCTTGAATGGTTCATGTTCCCAAATCTCTGTGACACTCCCAGTGTGGATTCACCACACAGTGCCTATACATCTAATTCAAATGCAGAATTTCAAGTCAGTTCTGTCCTTATGTAAATAGACAATCTGAACAAGCACCAAATAGGTTGTTTTTCAAATTCTGTTCTGTTGTCTAAACTGCACTTCCACCTGGCCTTCTAATCCCCTTATGACTAATGGGGATTTTATTCATGATATCAATAAATTTTATACAAATACTCATTAAAGGGATTCCTACCCATGGCTAGGTGACATGTTGGAAAAAAAATACTACTTATATAACTACAAAAAAAAAAAAATCACTATAAAATCCCTACATTAATTCCTGTCTATGGTTCTTACATTTTACTCAAGTGAACATATAAAGCCATTCTCTATACTCAAAAATAACACTTTATCTGGAATAAAGTTAAGTAATGGAGTTAGGCAATAAAATCATGGCCAAGAAACTGATTAGGACTTAAGTAAATGTAACATATATAAAGAAAATAAAGATTCCACATAGATTTGTTTGGTAAGTGAAAATGTTGTAGGAAGGTAGTAAGGTGGATAGTGTATAAATCATGAATATCCTCTTAATTGGTTCTGTGCTCCTGTACTAGTCAATTATATTCTTTGAAAATTGGTTTCTTTATTTCTTCTTCTTTTTATTTTTAAAGATTTTATTTATTTATTTGACAGAGAGAGAGAGATAGCGAAAGCAGGAACACAAGCAGGGGGAGTGGGAGAGGGAGAAGCAGGCTTCCCGCTGAGCAGGGAGCCCGATGCGGGGCTCGATCCCAGGACCCTGGGATCATGGCCTGAGCTAAAGGCAGACGCTTAACGACTGAGCCACCTAGGTGCCCCAGTTTCTTTATTTCTAAAATGTGGAAAATAATGTTTATAAAAGTATTATATAGTTATAGACATAATATCCATCTACAAAAAATCCAGATCTACAATAAAGCTTATATAGAGTTGGCATTAAATAAATGATGATTATTAATGTTATTAATATCTTAAATGTAATTGTATAATATGTTTTTATCATAAATTAATGAATGTCAATAATAATAACACTAATAACACCTGGCTTTCCATTTCATCTCTCTTCAGCAACACATAATTAAGGAAACCCTCTATCTATTAATTAATTCTCTTTATAGATACTTATTAAGTATCTACAGTGTGATAGGCACCATTTTAACTATTGAGCTAGACAATAGAAATGGCCTTTAATCATGAAGATTTCATTCTAGTGAAGGTAATCAGAAATAAACAGTAATAAAAGAAATAAGTTAAGAGTAAATAGATAAGAAAATATTAGAAAGCTGTAAGAGTTGCTGAGTGGCTACTAAAGTTGAGTGGTTAGAAAAGCTCTTCACTCTTTTAATATGTATAAAACATTTATTGAACATTTGACTTATATTTATTGCCTGCCATCAAAAAGAAGAGGCATAGTGGCTAGGAATTTCAGGTTGACAGTTGGCTTCCTACAGTTGTTACATTCTTTTCCACAGAGTCCCCCATGCTATGAGTAAGTTGTTCAAAATATTTAAACCTTTATATTCTCATCATTAAAATTATGATAATAATAATATGTATATTGTAGTCTTTTTGATCATTATATGAAATGATCTGTAAAACCTAATACCAGCATCCATCATATACCAATGGTTTTATTTTGACTAGTATGATTTAAGAAAGTGAGAAAAAAGAGGCCACATATTATGCGTTCTGAAGAAACAGTTTTCTTCTGCATTGAGTAAATAATCAAAATCCAGATGGAAGTTTATTGAGTATTTTCTTGAATCAAATGAGTTATCCAGAGAATGGATGTATAGCACGTCCATCTTATAGGAGAAAAAAAAATTCTATGAACTCTTTTTTCATCATAAATCTTATTTAGAGTTAATTAAAATAACCTATATCAAGTAAATCCATCATTCTATCCTTAGAACTAATCCACAAGTAATGGAAACATTTCTACTCCATTAAATGTGTGCTTATTTATAGCTTTAAATTTTGAAACCAATTTTCAGTCTAGGTAAGGACATTTTGATGTACTTATTTAGTCAGTCTTAAAGGTTAGATAATGCCCTGATACTCTTCTGATTTTGATATTCTAGTACCTCAATTTCTGAATGTCTGGCTTATAGCATAGTTTCAAAGTATTGGGTTCTTATTGTATAACTGATCTTTGTTGCATGAATAACTTATCTGAGAGTCTGAGTGTCCTATGAATAAAGCTGTGCTGTGAAAATTGAATACTAATAATAGTTCTTCCACAAATCACTTATTCTCTGTCTTCTTGCATGAAATTCTTCATCTTATACTTGGCTTAGGGCCTTTGGCTAATTATGTACTCATTTTTATGTGGTGAATGACTACCATGTTCTCACTATAGCGCCATGTCTTTCCTACCTAGACTGACATTCCATTTTGAACCTGCTCTGAGGCTTAAACCTATTTATCTCATATTAGAACAAGTTTCCCAGGGAACTCAATAATCTTTTTGAGTTGGGGAAACACTTGCAAACCACCCACAATCAAGTCTCATCATTATAAAACATATTATTTGATTTATACCATTATAATCATCTTTGGACTCACATTTTCATATGAAGGGAATATTTAAATCTATGTTTCACATTCTCTAAGTGCTGTTCTGGTTCTTTTTAATTTCAGCCACTGAGTTGATAGGGCTCAGAGGAAAACAAAATGGATTTATCCATCACTGAACACAATTAATTGTATATTGGCCTCTTTAGGAATGGAGTTAGATAAAATGACTTAATCACAATTTTTCAGGGGAAAATTATAAATAATTAACCACTCTGACTATGACTCCGATAAAAGAAAGTGAAACTCAGCACATCCAAGCAAATGACAATCAGATAAGTAAATTACTCACAAGGAATATTCCATTATCATAACTGATTCTGCCCCATATAGCAATACCTACTGGTTGAGTCTACTACTTTTTAATATCGAACTATACATAATAAGATTGAAAGTCAAGTTTAGCTGCATAGTTGCACAAATACCTAAATATATTGCAAGTTCCTCTATTATGTATTAGTGTCTCTACTTTTCATACTTTGCCATTTCAGAAAACTCAAAAGCGAATGTGAGACCCTGCATTATAATCAAATCACTGAAACTGAAGCAGTTTTAGCATCTAAACCCACTGCAGAATATGTGTTCGACATAGCCATGGAGTATTACTTGTGCAAGGATTTGTCAAGTATAGCTAATATTTTGGTACAGTTGCTTCAACCTGAAGGCTCAGAGACACACATTTTGGGAAGATACATATTTATTGTTGCTACACAGTCTGATAAAGGATTTACTTCAAATACCAAGTCTGCTCATTTCACGTATATTTAAAATTTTGATGAATGTCTTACACAGTGAAACACCTAACCAAAACAAATGAACATATTGTATTAGTTTTTTAGGGATGCCATAAAAAAATACCATAGACTTTGTGGCTTAAACTACACCCTACAGTTCTGGAAGCTGGAAGTTCAAGGTGTCAGCAGGGTTGGTTTCCTCTGAGTTCTCTCTGCCTTGCCAATGGCTGCCGTCTTGTTCTCTCGTCCTATGACGTGTGCCTGTTTCTCTTCTGATAAGGACATCAGTCATATGGGATTAGGGTGTCACCCTAAAGACCTCATTTAATTTCATTACCCCTTTAAAGACCATCTGGGGGTTAGGACTTCAACATATGAATTTTAGGGGGACACACCTCAGCCCGTAACAAAACAAAACAAGACAAAAGAAAACACATTGGATCCTCAAATAAATCCCTAAATTTATTGTATGATTTCTTTAATCTTATCTGGAAAACTATGCTTCCCAGTACTCCTTGCAGCTAGGTTTCTAGATATTAGATACATGCTACCAGTTAGATGTCATGTGAAATGTTGAAGGTAGAACTGTGGTGATGGCACTCTTCTTGCATGCTTTCGTTATTCTCTTCTTGTAAGAAAGTTCATATATGTGGTGCATCTTCTTGGGGTGTTTATTCTTCTAGTATTTACTCTATATATTCTTGGGTGTTAAGAGCCTCAACATTCATACTCCAATCTCCTGACTATTGTAGTAGCAATGACTTCTTCTTTCTGGTCTAACTTTAGAATTGGCTTCAAATGGAGCAGCACTCATAACACATTAATTTGATAATGTTCTGGAAATAATTCTAAGATATCAATCTGGAACTTGTTATTCAGCCCATTCTATTATCTCAGATAAATTCCTGTATTAAAGTTCTTCTTGTTTAAGATACTTAGAGTGGCTTTTATTTTCTACACTGAGTTCTCACTGATGCAGATATAAAACTCTTCCTCTTACAACCTCCTCCTACAACACTATTCTTTATCATCTGTCTGGAACATTCCTCTTTGCATATTTATTTTGGCCTATTTTTATTCTTTCATCAATATTTAGATCAGAAATGATTCCCCATATATAATTTTAATATCCCAATTGCAAAATCATAGTTCTAACAATTTTTCTGGGATAAATGATTCATCTAGTGCTTTAAAAATTTGGAAACAAATGGACACTGCTGGAGTGGGATTCCCCTGGCCTCCATCCAGCTAAAGTGCCAACCTCTTATAAGATCCCAAATTATTTGGGATAAAACATCTCCTTTGTAAGAATTTGAAACAACAACTTAAAGAATTTCTTTCACAATGTGTTGACAACTCAGATAGAAAATCTACAATCGGGTCAGAAAGACAAGAAGAGAGAGCGGGTGCTGTGCTCTGAATCTTCATCCACTCTTTGGGGAAGAGGGAGGAATGTGCTATAGTCTGAGCTCAAACCTATTGAAAGAGGTTTCACAAAGAGCACTTAGAACATTTTAAAGGGTTTCCCTTTAAATGAGAGACACAGAGAGCTGGAATCTTTTTCTTTTTTAATATTTTATTTATTTGACAGAGAGACACAGAGAGAGGGAATACAAGCAGGGGGAGTGGGAGAGGGAGAAGCAGACTCCCCGTGGAGCAGAGGGCCAGATGTGGGGCTTGATCCCAGGACTCCAGGATAATGACCTGAGCCGAAGGCAGATGCTTAACGACTGAGCCACTCAGGCGCCCTGAGAGCTGGAATCTTAATTGCATCTGTGTAAAGTAGACTGTGGATAAGATACAGAGAGTGGGAAATGATGCTTAAGTGCATTAGTAACTGTAAAGAGAGGGTGGTGGGTGTTGGGAGCAGAGCGTTCTGCTAGAGTTTGAGTAAACTAAGCATGCATGGGTGTTCCCATTGGCCAGATGCAGGTCTTTTGCCTTGCAAAAATAGTGTATGTAGTCATCTTGGGATCTGAAAGGCAAAAAAGCATGAAAAAAAATGTCAGAGTTGCACCCCTCAATGCCCACGGCTAAAGAAGGATTCATGAACCATCACTCAGAATAGAGTTGCTTCTTCTCCCCAGGTCAATTGTAGTAGGGAAGTCAGGCAGAGTCAAGGGAAGGTAGAAGCTTGCAGAAGCTTCTTGAGAAATAAGGGTAATATTTAAGCAACTGTTAGACTGGGACACAACAAAGAAACAAAGACAGATTTGTAAATTTCCTATTTAAGAAAGAACACTCCCACCACCATTCCTCTTTGCTCAGCTGTAGGTGTGTGGGACTCAGAGTTTTGTTTATGACATGGAACTAGAGATCCTATTTTTGAACCAATATTGCTGTGCTTATTTCTAAAGTATCTTTAGGACCGTATATTTCCTAAGAGCAAAGAGTAAAGCCTTGGGTCCAGCAAAAGTTGTCATGCAGGAACAAGGGAAGCTATTTCCCTGAATAATATTTAAGTAAAGAAGAGTAGACAAAAATATTCTTGTATTTTTATTACTTTATGAATCATATATATGGACATATTAAACAGTACATAATACACAAAACAACCATAACATAGATAATTCATTTCCTTCCAGTTATTGCTCTATTTTTCTGCTTCATGTTTATGGACAAATTTGTTTAAGCAGTTATTTGCTTCTACTTTTTTTTTTTTAAGATTTTATTTATTTTACAGAGAGAGACACAGCGAGAGAGGGAACACAAGCAGGGGGAATGGGAGAGGGAGAAGCAGGCTTCCCGCCAAGCAGGGAGCCCGATGCGGGGCACGACCCTGGGATCGTGACCTGAGCCGAAGGCAGACGCTTAACCACTGAGCCACCCAGGCACCCCTGCTTCTACTTTTCTAATACCTTAGGTAACTCTTCCATGTATAATATTTCTTCCTCACCCACAAGCCCCATTTAGCTCTAAAATTACAAAAAGCCTCAATGTTCTCAAATATGATGAACACACTTGCCATTCTCACATTCTTGACAACTTTTCTTAGTTCTTGTTTCAAAGGCCATTCCTTGATCATCTTTACTATTCAAATTTGAACATTGTCATTTCTATAGAGAAACTTCTGGGGCTCTCTACTCATGTTTTTTGTTTGTTTTCACTCTTTCTATTAGAATGTGTCTGCCTATTGATTTACGTACTGTTTTTTATAGATAAATCCTATCTTAACCTCTGAACTGCAATCCTATCAGTGTACCTCCACAAGAGTTTTATCTCAGAAGTTTCTCGTGTAATATATCCCTATCTGACTTCTTGATATAAATTATTGAAACCTACTTGTCCCCTTTATTCAGTCCATTAGATCACATCATTAAGACAACCCTCGATATCTACATAAATTTACTTCTGTCTCTAAAAATAAAATTCAATCCTGATGAGGATGCAGTGTTATTCATAATAGCCAAAAAGCAGACAAACCCAAATGTCTATCAACTGATGAATGGATAACAAAATTCAGAATAGCCATACAATCCAATATTATTCATCAATAAAAAGGAATGAAGTACATAATAATGTATGAAACAATATGGGAACCTTGGTAAACACTATGCTAAGTGAAATCAACCAGTCATAAAAGACCATATATTGTATGACTGCATTTAAATGTAGTCCAATAATAGGAAATGTCCAAGATAGGAAAATGTAGAGACAAAAAGCAGACTAGTAGACTCCTGGTTGTTTAGGACTCAGAGGAGTGTTAGGGGGAAGAGTGACTGCTAGTCGATACTGGGTTTGTTTTTGTTTTTTTGAGGGGAGGGCAGGGGAAATGAACGTATTTTAAAATTAGATTATTTTGATAGTTTCACAACGCATGAAGAAAGTAAAAAAAAAGTCAAATTTTACTCTTTAAGCAGATTTTGTGTTATGTGAATTGTATCACAATTAAGTTGTTTTTAAAAATAATTATAAAAAAATAATTGCTTAGCAGTAAGACCCTTTAGGATCTGTCCCTGTTTACTTCTCCTTTCTCATCTCTAGTTAACTATCCATCACTCATTTTCTCTAGCCACACTGGTTTCCGTTCATCTCTGAAAATCTACCAACATTTGTGTGTTTATTTTTGCTATCTTAATACCACTACACAGTCTATGTTCTCTGTTCTAAAATATCTTGACTCATTAGATCACTATTTCTTTAGCATTGTTCAAATCCCAGCATGAATTTATTAACGCAGACAGGTTTGCTAACCCCACGGCATCATAATCAGTTCATTCTGACCTTAGCTATCACAATGTTATCTTCATTATACTTCAGAGGATTGTCTATTTTTTTTTAAGATTTTATTTATTTATTTGAGACAGAGAGAATGAGAGAGAGAGAGAGCACATGAGAGGGGGGAGGGTCAGAGGGAGAAGCAGGCTCCCCACTGAGCAGGGAGCCCGATGCGGGACTCGATCCAGGGACTCCAGGATCATGACCTCAGCTGACGGCAGTCGCTCAACCAACTGAGCCACCCAGGCGCCCTGTCTATTTTTTTAATCTGTTTATTGTCAGTTTCCTTCCACTAGAACGGGGGCTTTAGGAACACAATGACCATGCGATCTTCATTCACCTCTGTAGCCAGTGCCTAGTATTATACTTGACATGAAATAGGCTCAATTATTAATTGTTAAATAAATAAAAAGAAAACAACATTTACTGCATTCCCTGTGCCTACCTAGCACCTAAAATCTAATAGTGAAAAAAAAAAAATGCTAGGCTAAATGTCAGAATGAATAGTAATTCCGCTGTCAGCAGTGACTAGATAAATAACTTTGAAAGAGGTGTTTGAAGTCCCACATCCTCATTTTTCTCCACTCCAAAATAATGACCCTGATGCCTAGTCCACCTACAATATAAGACAGACAATAATTTCAAACAAGATAAAAAAAAAAAAGTCAGGCTTTTATAAATCATAAAATGATGCTCAAATAAGAATGATCTTGCAACAATAGACTGAGGCACTACAAAGCAATTTTAATAATTCCTCTGTTGCTATCAATGGATTTCTTTCCTCTATCAGGAATTTCTTAGTCATAGATAACAATCTGGATCTTTTCTCTATTACTCTACTTCAAAACTAAGGTTAGCATTTGCTGTGCCATTGATTTTCTTTTAAGAACACTATTAACTTTCCAATAGATTATTATGTCTCTCCACCTATCTATTCACCATCAGAACTGGGTTAGGTTTTTTGGAAAATTCATGAGTATAGAACAATTTGACTTTAACAATTGTTTTGACCATTCAGTTTTCTTTCACAATTTTTATAAAGATTTCTGTTTTTCTTTAAACCTATAATTTAAAATGTCTGAATGGCAATGACAATGATATACATTTTCTCACTATTTATAGTTTTATAAAGGGTGGTTTACAGAACAGTTTGAAATATATTATGATATATAATTGTAACAATAACTTTTATTCTTCCTTTACAGATGATAACATTGACAATCAAGAACTTTAATATTTTGCTTGAGTTGACAAAGTAAGTAGAGTGCATAGGATTTAAACTGAAAATTTATTATCTCATAAACTCCTATTAAAGAATTAAAGCAAACCCCAGTTTTCCTGGTTCATCCTTTTGCCTCCTGTCCTTTTTTGTTTTTTTGTCTCTCTTCTCTCTCCCCACCCTTTTCCTTTCTTATCCCACTCCCCTGAAACTTAAGTGGCATGAGACAGTTTACAAACAACTCACAAATCTTACAAAGATAGTTCTCAAAATAACTATCCTGACAGCTGCCAAAATAAGATTGTACCAAAGATTCTGAACCAGAGACGAGAAAAACAAATAATCTTCCAACTGTACCAACCACAGCTTTTGTAGCAGTTAAAAATAAAGAAAATAGCAAGTTGAGAAAGACCCCAAGTCACACAGCCTTCCCTTCCCTATAAGATACCCCATAAAACAGCATAAAACTGCCTATAAAACTATAAAACTCCAATCTTTCTTAGCTCAGTGAATTTCCTGGCTTAAGGTGTTCTCTGATATGCATTAGCTGATTAAAGCCCTCCACCTCTATTTGACTAATTTTTTTAAGATTTTATTTTTTTATTTGGGTGGGGGGAAGAGGAGGTGGGAGAGAGAATCTCAAGCAGACTCCACGCTGAGGGCAAAGCCTGGCACAGGGCTCGTTCTCACAATCCTGAGATCATGACCTGAGCTGAAATTAAGAGTCAGTCGCTTAACTGACTGAGCCACCCAGTGCCCCTCTATTTGACTAATTTTTGTGTGTGTGTGTGTTTTTTTTTTAACCTTGACACTGTTTAGGAGCATTAAACATTTTTTAAATTTATTTTTACATATCAGTCACCCTTCTTCAGACCTAATTAAACTCTCTTTTTCATAGTAGGCAGTCAATATGATCAGATAGATTCATAATCATTTTGTAGTTCAGTGAAACCAAGTCATAATTACATACCTTGTGCACTTCTCAAACATCATTAGAAAGTGGATAGAATGAATTATTACTTTACATGATAAAGATATTGCCCATATTTCTCTAGTTAATATATATTAATATATTTTTAGCATGTTGTAGTCTTGTGTGACATTCTTCCACTATCACCTCTCTCCTAAATCAAGAATATAAAACCTTGACCTGAATTCACACTTGAAAATCAATTACTATTCTAAGAGTATCCCTGAACACCTCTGAGGTGAGATATGTATTAAAATCTCAAATTCCTCATGAAAGTGTTGTTATTATGCTCAGATTACATAATTTATATAAGAATCCCCAATTATCACATAGGTTTGTAATCATTTTTTAAAAGCTCCATAAAATAGGGTTGGGAACTTGAGGTCAATAGATTATTAGAAAGATGATATGCAAAGAGAAAGAAAAGGACCTAAAACAAGTGAATATTCATGATTTTAACTAATCCTAGATTTGTGTGCTAAAGTTTAAGAATATTAGATCAGACTGAAAGTTTAACCTTGCAAATGTTCTAGTATTTATGATTTATGAACCAGCACAAAATGCAGTAATGAAGAATACAGTTGATTCAATTGGGTCCATAATAATATGGAAGCATTTTTATAATTTACTATAAATATTCCTAAAGAAAATAGAAAAACTTCATATTAGAAGTTTTAACCAAAGCAGTGATAAGAAATCACCCTCCCCAACAAGATCAGATTTCAGGTTGTTATATTAGAAAATTAAAATATTTTAATAATTTTTTTTGTAGTTTCAAGTTTTTATTTAAATTCCAGTTAGTTAGCATATAGTATAATATTAGTTTCAGGAGTAGAATTTAGTGATTCATTACTTACAACAACATCCAGTGCTCATCACAACAAGTGCCCTCCTTAATACCCATTACCCATTTAACTCATTCTCCCACCCACCTCCCCTCTGGCAAACCTCAATTTGTTCTCCATAGTTTAGAGTCTGTTTTATGGTTTACCTCTCTCTTTTTTTCCCCTTGTGTTCATCTGTTTCATTTCTTAAATTCCACATATGAGTGAGATCATACAACATTTCTCTCTCTCTAACTGACTTATTTTGCTTACCATAATACACTCCACTCCATCCACATCGTTGCAAATGGCAAGATTTCATTCTTTTTTTATGGCTGAGTAATATTCCATTACATATATACCACCTCTTTATCCATTCATCAGTTGATGGACATTTGGGCTCTTTCCATAATTTGGCTATTGTAGGTAATGCTATATAAACATTGGGGGTCATGTACCCCTTCGAATCAGTATTTTTGTATCCTCTGGGTAAATATCTAGTAGTGCAGTTACTGGATTATAGGGTAGTTCTATTTTTAACTTTTTGAGGAACCTCCATACTGTTTTCCAGAGTGGCTGCACCAGTTTGCATTCCCACCAAAAGTGTAAGAGGGTTCCCCTTTTTCTGCATCCTCGCTAACACTTGTTATTTCTTGTGTTGTTAATTTTAGCCATTCTGACAGGTGAGAGTGGTATCTCATTATAGTTTTGATTTGTATTTCTCTGATGATCTTTTCATGTGTCTGTTAGCCATCTGTATGTCATCTTACTAGACATGTCTCTGGAGTCAAGGGAAACAAAAGCAAAAATGAACTATTGGGACTTAATCAAAATAAAAAGCTTCTGCACATTGAAGGAAACAACCAACAAAACTAAAAGGCAACCTATAGAATGGAAGAAGATATTTGCAAGTGACATACCTGATAAAGGGTTAGTATCCAAAATCTAAAAAGAACTTATCGAACTAGGGGCACCTGGGTGGCTAAGTCAGTTAGGCATCTGCCTTCAGCTCAGGTTATGATCTCAGGGTCCTGGGATTGAGCACCAAATCAGGCTCCCTGCTTAGCATGGATTCTACTTCTCCCTCTCCCTCTGCCACCCTCCCTGCTTGTGCTCTCTCTCTCTCTGTGTCAAATAAATAAATACAATCTTTTTTTTTTTAAAGAACTTATCAAACTCAACACTCAAAAAACAAATAATCCAGTTAAGAAATGGGTAAAATATTTTAATAATTATGATAGATGTTTGAAACTTACTCAAACTCCTTAAATTGTGCAAACTATCTCATATCTATAGGCAGATTTTCCTATGAAGTTGAATTTAGGTAGTTTGCTTTTGTATCACGAATATACAAAAAAGATATATTTGAATGGAATAATATACTTTCAGTATGAAAATGTTCCTAAAGCAAAACTTTTACAAACCAGTTCTGAAAGTTTATAAATCTTTTTTTTTTACTTTGTAAACATTGTTTAATTTTATTTTTTATTATGTTCAATTAGCCAACATTAATACATCATTAGTTTTTGATGTAGTGTTCAATGATTCATTAGCTGCATATAATACCCAGTGCTCATCACATCATGTGCCCTTCTTAATACCCATCACCGTGTTACCCTATCCTCCCCCTCCCTTCTGTAACCCTCAGTTTGTTGTCCAGAGTCCAGAGTCTCTCATGGTTTGTCTCCCTCTCTGAATTCTTCCCATTCAGTTTTCTCTCTCTTCTCCTATGGTCCTCTATGCTATTCTTTATATTCCACTTATGAGTGAAAATATATTATTGTCTTTCTCTGCTAGACTTACTTCACTTAGCATAATACCCTCCAGTTCCATCCATGTTGATGCAAATGGTAGGTAGTCATCCTTTCTGATGGTTGAGTAATATTCCATTGTATATATGAGCCACATCTTCTTGATCCATTCATCTGTTCGAGAACATCTCAGCTCCTTCCACAGTTTGGCTGTTGTGGACATTGGGGTGCTGCTATGAATATGGGGGTGCATATTCCCCTTATAAAGTTTATAAATCTTAGTAAAAGGTACACAACACATGTATAAATTTACATATTTATATATATTTATGGAATTCAAGTAAATAACTAAAAAATTTTAGCACACAACTCATATTCATAACCACAATTGATAAAGTAAGCATTATTTGAAACATACTAGTGGTTCTAATGCCCACTTAAAACAAACATCAGTATTAAAAATTGTGATTTCTGGGGCGCCTGGGTGGCTCAGTCGTTAAGCGTCTGCCTTCGGCTCAGGTCATGATCCCAGAGTCCTGGGATCGAGCCCCGCATCGGGCTCCCTGCTCCGCGGGAAGCCTGCTTCTCCCTCTCCCACTCCCCCTGCTTGTGTTCCCTCTCTCGCTCTCTCTCTCTCTGTCAAATAAATAAATAAAATCTTAAAAAAAAAAGAATATAATTAAAAAAATTGTGATTTCTATGTGATGGAACAAAGTTATGTATTATACTACATCTGATAGCTATGTCATACTAAACAAAGATTATAAACAAGAATCAAGAGGGCGCCTGGGTGGCTCAGTCGGTTAACGACTGCCTTCGGCTCAGGTCATGATCCTGGAGTCCCTGGATCGAGTCCCGCATCGGGCTCCCTGCTCAGCGGGGGGTCTGCTTCTCCCTCTCCCCCTCCCCCTGCTTGTGTTCCCTCTCTCGCTGTGTCTCTCTCTGTCAAATAAATAAATAAAATCTTTAAAAAAAAAAGAAGATTATAAACAAGAATCATAAATATTATATACATAACCTGAAGCATATGTTTATTAGTATTAATAACAACTCTTATAAATTTATATAAATTAACTAAAATACGTAAAACCACAGAACTAGTAAGTATCAAAGTGAGGATTCCAGAACTGGTCTGTAGCTACAGGGTCTGAGTGCTGGTGTGAGGAAGTATTTTGGTTTCCATTTGAAAGAAGGGAGAAATCTAAATATTTGGTTTTTAAATATATATATACTTAGTCTCATTTGCTTTAATGATTTGAAGTATAAGCATGTCTTAGTCAGCTTGGGCTGCCATAACAAAATACTATACTGGGTGGCTTAAACAAGAGAAATTTATTTTTCACAGTTCTAGAGGCTGGAAAATGCAAGGTTAAGGTGCCAGCTAATTTGGTCTCTGGTGAGAGCTCTCTCCTTGTCTTGCAGACAGCTGTTTTCTTGCTGTTTGCTCACATGGCCTTTCCTCAGTGCATATGTACATGTGGAAAAAGAGATCTCTCTCTTTATCTTCTTAGAAGACCACCAATCCTGTTAGATTAGAACCCCATCTTGTGACCTTATTTAATCTTAATTACCTCCTAAAAGTACTATCTTCAAATACAATGACATTGAGGGTTATTAAAGGTTCAATATAGACATTTTAGGAAGACATCAGTCTGCCTGTAGTGAAGCACATACATAGTCTTCACCTGCCATTTGCCTTATTTGTGGTTTAACTTTCCAAAGTTTCAGTTACCCATGGCTGACTGTGGTCTAGACAGATGATTCTCCTTCTGACTTAGCATCAAAAGGACAGTAGAAGTCTAACACCATGTCACAAGGCCTACATCATTCACCTCACTTCTCATCATGTAAACATTTTATCATCTCATATCATCATCACAAGAAGAAAAAGGGTAATTATAATACAGTATGATATTTTGAGAGAGAGAGACCACATTCACATAACTTTTAGTACAGTATATTGTTATAATTATTCTGTTTTGTTATTGTTGTTAGTCTCTTACTCTGCCTAATTTGTAAATTAAGCTTTGTCTTAGGCATGTATGTATAAGAAAAAAAAAAAACAGTATATATAGGGTATATAGACATCCACTGGGGGTCTTGGAATGTATTGCCTTTAGACAAAAGTGGAGGGCTACTCTACTGGCTTTTGTTACCACCATATAATCTCTAGAAGGGTTCTGTCAGGGAGCCAGAGGAATTCCTAGAAAACATATGTATTATCTCACAATAATAATTTTAGAAGATCTTACATTCTTCTACCAGAAAATCAAACAAGACAAAGTTTGTTATTTTTAGATAAAATTGACCTTTCAATACAAAATGAATTGGCACTCAGTGGCCTCTTATGTAAAGCACAGCTAATAAGAGGGAAAATGAAGCGATTAAGGAATACTTCAGAATTAGGACTTGGACCATAATTGTCCACAAGTCAAGACCAAAACTATGAATAATAAATATCATGTAAGAGAGGCTAGAGATAATGCTGGAGGAAAGTGCTGTCTAACTTAATTATAAATACCAAAATAAAGAGTTTTCAGTGAGAGAAAGATTTAAATTTCTCATTTGCTATATATTTATATATATATTATATATTATTGTATTATTATTATTTATAATTATTATATATTACATATAATATTATTATATGTAATAATATTATAGATATTATATAATATATAATTATATAATATATAGTATATAAAATATATAATACAATATATAATATATTATATATTGTATTATATATAATATATGTTATATATAATAATAGTATATTGTTATATAATTATATATATTATATATATATTATTAAATAATAGCTTTCTTGGCCAGTATATAAATTTTGCATTGTTTCATGAACCATGATTCTTGCAGGTTAGTTACTGCTCTTGATTCAAGACAATACAGCCATTGAAATTTGACCACTGATAAAGAGTACTATTGGAATTTCAGGTCTCATGTCATTTTTTTTTTTAAGATTTTATTTATTTATTTGAGAGAGAGAGAGAATGAGAGACAGAGAGCACGAGAGGGAAGAGGGCAGAGGGGGAAGCAGACCCCCCGCTGAGCCGGGAGCCCGATGTGGGACTCGATCCCGGGACTCCAGGATCATGAACTGAGCCGAAGGCAGTCGCCCAACCAACTGAGCCACCCAGGCGTCCCTCTCATGTCATTTTTAACTAAACTTGTGAGACTTTACACTTTAATTTACAATGTGTGTGGCATTTATGCCTTCATGCATTCTCATACTACTCTTAGTTTCCCTAAGTGAATGAAATAATGATCACTACATTGATTTTTAAAATGTTTTATAAACTAGAAATTCTAGCTAAAAGCCAAATGTAGCATGAGTCACAAAAGTTGATTTCCTCCCAATTTTCTGGCATATAAGACCCCCTATAGAAATAATTTCTGAATAGCTACATCTGAAAGTGTATTGCTGCTCCCTTCTGTATAAGGTAGGCTTTTCCATTTTGAGACAGTCTCATCTAAAGTCCATCAGGTTTACTCATCCAGTCCAAGAGTGACCTTTCAGCTTCAAATTTTATAACCAAAAACCTTACATAGGAAACGTGTCTATGATTTAGTTTATGGAACTTCAATCCCATTTGGGACACTGACATTAAATTAAACTACTCAGCAAAAAACTAGAACTGAGGAAATAGAGAATCATTTTTCTAAAATAGTTTTAACCTGTTTTAATTGGAATAAAATGTTTAGAATAGGTATTTATCTAATGACAATTCAACATGAAACAGAAATGTTTATACATTATAGATCATCAACTTCATTATTTTGCATTTTCAAAAGCACTCAGGTCAACTCTACCAAATCAAATAGAAGAGTACGTATAATTAAGGCAAGTCTGTTTAATGCAAATGGAAAGCAAATATTTTTAAGTCAATTAACTGAATGTAACAGGTACAAGTGTGGTTGATGCTGTCTTACACTCCTTTATTTTATAACAATAAACATAGCTTGGTGTTCATAGTATGAATATAAAATTGATATTTTTTAGAAGCATTTATCCTCACATTAAAACATTTGTTAACAACTACTCTTTACTAAAAAGTAGCCATAGGCGAAGTTTAAATTTTGAAATTCACCCACATTAGAATTTTTGTGGCCCATGGACAAAAATGAAAACATATACTCCCTCCAGTTTCCTAACTGGAAATTCTGAGTGGCATTAATTTATGGTTTGTGAAGCTAATCACCTCTGACCTGGAACTAGGAGTGGAAAATATTAACTGTAACATAAATTTTAAGAAAAAAAAATCAAGCAATTTAAAATAACGCTGAGATAAATTTTTCCTCTGAAGAACTCCCGCACTGTGCTTTATAACCAATTTGTTGCAAAGATTCATTCAAAAGTTAGTTTTAGGTACTGACTCTATAAGTTCAGAAATATGAAAAATAATTCCCAAGTTTTGGTAATAACTAGATTGTTACTGTTAGTAATAATTTATGATTTTTAAGATAATCAATGTGGAGCTAGTAAGTAAAATATAGTAGCTTGTCTATTGTTTTACAGTATAAAATATTATTATGTAATATTACTTCAAAGGGGTATTTTCTGGGAAAGCTATATCCATTAAACTCAAACATCTTACAAAATTCAAGAAAATGCTATCAAACCCAATATTCAGATACACAAAAATAACTACCAAGAAAGATCAAGAATGATACTTTCCCAATTATTTTATTCCCTCACTTTTGCTTTATGCTTGAATTTCTATCACCTGTGCTCTGAGGTAGCTGGAGTTTAGATAAGGCTGTATTAGCCACAGGCAAACAATCAATTAGGAACACTCAGCCCCTATTACTTAACTTCTTTTGTTTAGGTAGTAATAATTTTGTATTTTAATTGAGACTAGTGGGTATCTGGTAAATTGAGCTTTTTAAAATAGGGGAAATCTAGCATGCACACATAAAGTATAAATATGTAAATTAACAAAATCTGAGTTTAACAGTGCCCCCACTCCAAAACAGTGTCAGATCATTTTATCAAATTTGAGATTTTTTTTAAAAATTACATTTTATTAAGATTATTTTTTAGGGATAGGATTGGAAATTTAGAATGGTAAGATTTCCATATTATTGGACCAATAAACTAAATGATTACAAATATTGAACCAACTAGAATTCATTACTTACTATATATAGCTCTTTGTGTGTGTGTGTGTGTATCAAGCAGTATCTTTTGCTTGGTAATTTAAATATTTTACTAGATGGTAGCTTATACACAGAAAATTATTGTTTATTTAGTCTTATTTTTTTAAACATATATGGAGGGGTAGATAATTGAAATTATCAGTGATACAGACAACATAGTAATTGGACTTTACTAAGTTTGAAGGTGTGAAGTTGGAAGGAAGTCTAAAATTTGTCTCATCAGCAGTTGCAATCATAACTTTGTACTTTAGCATCAAGTATGTAATGAATATCTCTATGTACTAAAATTCAATATATCTACACCATGTAAGGAAAACTATTACATTATAAATTGCACTGGAAATATAATTTTGGGAGATATTTTAAACGAACTAGAAACAGCAACTGAGGTAAAATAATATCTTTTAATTGTAAAAATAAAAAAAAAGAAACTATTGCCAGTATCAGAAAAAAAATATTTTCTGTAATTTTTCACTGGTGACTCAGAACAGGACCCACTAAGTCCCACGGAGTCTGTATACAGGGGTAGCATAAAGCAGTCTAGAAACTCCAAATTTCCATTCAAAGTGATTTGAAATGCTATTTCATAGTAACATGCAATAATACATTTGACAAAATTCTGCTCAATCTGTTTCAACAGATGTTGTAAAAGAGCCATTCTAGTTTTATAGCCACCAAAATATGTGGAGGGAAAAACAGTTCAAATAATTTTATGATCATGGCCTAAGAAAAAGAAAAAAATATATATATAACAGAGACAGTATTGATTTGGCACTATGTTACTCTCAAATATTCATCGAACTTAACACAATTTGCCAGTGTTGCGGTTAGTACAAAGCAATAGATATTCTAAACATAGCAGTCCCATCCGGCTGGGAATTATATTTTTGTTGAGCATCTATGTGTTTGTATTTTATTATATCTCAAACTAAACTATGTGATATTATCTTGGAAACTTCACTTTTATGTATTTTTAAGTGTTTTGAAATACCTCTACCTCTCTTTAGAACAGAGGACTTTTCTAAGAATATCATCAAAAACTTCTGTATGCCAAACAGCATCTTTCCAGAAGGAGTCTTATATGGTACTGTGATATTTAAAACAAAAGAAAAAGAAAATTTTAGAAGACAAGGTCAATGTTGGAAAATGCTTGTGCATAACAAGAAACATTGTTCTAAAAGTCAAGTCACTCAGTCTGTGCTAATAAGAAAAACCCTTCTGATGAACAATTTAATTGGGTTTAACAAGGCTGTTTATAGCTAATCCTAAATGCAGTAATAGGAAACTGAAGGCCTATACTCAATGTTAGTTTTGCTCCCTTTAGATATTGCCTGTAATTACAGTTTGGTCTTTAATTATTCTGCTTCTCATTTTCAATTTATGATTAAGACCAACAGCATGCCCTGGAGATAGTAAGTGCTGACGTGGACAGGAATAAAACGGAGGACAGCAATTCCTTTAGCCTATTGGCCCAGGTGGCCAAGATGGATTCTTTTTGTTGTGGTTGTTGTTTTGTTTTTAAACCAGTTGTTCCAGAATAAGAATGAAGAGTATATTATTGAAGGAAACCAGTATATATCTTTCCGAATACAGGCCAAGGCAATATTTTATAACTTTTTAAATATATTTTATTGTGAGGTTAGCAGTGAATAAAGCCACAGGTCCTGGGCCTACAAGGTAGTTTAATTCCAACACTATAAAGTACCAGCTTCAGAACTGTGGAAAATGTTCTGGAACTATCCATGTTTAAGGCACTGCACACTGAAGAATGATAGAGCACCAAGCACAAGAGTTGTTTGGTTGATTAACTCAACATGTGCAAATCATTTTGAATACTACCTGCCATATTGTAAGCCATCAAGTTTATGTAAGATATTACTGTTGTTATTGATTTAAATACTTTCAGTGATAATGAGAAGATCTTGCTAATTCAAATTGAAGATGTTTTCAGTTGACTTTAACACCTTCCTCCAAATAGGTAGAGCACAAAATTATACAACCCATTACTTTAAGAACAAAACTGAGATGTTTATGAAGAATATAAAATCATGCTTATAACATTTAACTATTGTACCATGTTCACTCGAATAACCACTTGAAATTCATGGTATGCTTTATAAACTGCCTTCATGCCCTAAACTAGAAACATCTTTCTGAACCCTGCTTCAAAGAAACATCAGTTAATTGTGACAAAAGAGAAATGGAAAAACCCCAACAAAAGTATTAAAATGTAATTAGACTCTAAGAGTAGCACATATTCTTGACTCTTTAATGATATGAATAATGAAATAGGTTTAGGAGATTAATAGGACAGTATAAAGAAATGAGGATAAAGCCAGAATCCAGTGAGCAGATGATGTTATTTTAATGTCAATCAGGGCAAACAGAACTAACCAGGGCATTGCATGGGGACATTTATTGAGTCATTTGTTTTATCGTGTGGTCTTGGCGATAAAATGTTGGGCATTAGTTACTCCAGGTAACAGACTCATGTCATCCCATTTGATGTCCTAAATCATGTCCCTCATGGAATTCGCAAGATTTCTCTGGTCCTTTCAGTGTTTGGATCAGTTTGATGTATAAGTTATAGATCCTTCTAAGCCCTAATTTAAAGATCTAGTCATTCTGTCTTTCCTGATGTCCTAATATCCAGCTGGTGGCAACCTTTCCTTATCTAAATTCTTGTAACATTATATCCATGAATCTCTCAATGCCTTTTATTATCATCCTCTAGAGAATGATGTATCACTATTTGAAACCAGAAAGCCACTGGTCCCCATAACATTTGAGAAGAATGAGGCATGATGAACTAAGTTAACTCACGTCACATTAGCATGTCATCCCACCCCAAACACTGTTGAGCCTCAACTTACTCCTGGAAAAACCTCAAAGTATCTTGGATCCCTCAGTCCTGAGTCACTGTGGTACCAAAGAAGCACTACTAACTATGGAAAACAGGTGGTATTCTTCTTTTTATCACATGTTTTTAACACTACAGAAAGCACAGTCTTAATACAGTCATGTATTTCCCTAGTGTATTACAAAATGTAGTAAAAATTGTTGTTTCAGTGTTTACTGGTAGTCAGTCTGCCCTCATAGCCTCAAAAACCACAGTAATTGCTAATACATATTAAAAACTTGGTATCCTATCATGTGACAAACACAGTTCTATGTTCTTTTCATGGATTATCTGGTTACTCCAACTCCACACCCTTGAGGTAAGAACTATTATTTTCATTTCCCACCCTCTTTTAGAGATGGAGAAACTGAGCCTCAGAAAGGTGAAGCAATTTACTTCAGGTCATATCCTTCCAAAGCAGCAGTGACAGAATTTGAACCCAGGCAGTGTGACTCGTGAGCCTGCAGTCTTTACTACTGCAAGGAAGGGAGAAAGGAAGGAAGGAAGGAAGGAAAGAAGGAAGAAAGGAGGGAAGGGAGGGAGGAAGAAAGGGAGAGAAGAAGGAAGGAAGGCAGGCAAGTAGGAGGGAAGGAGGAACTGATCTGGGAGCAGATTGAGTATCAGCCTCTATACTCAGAATCTTTTCTCTCTCTGCTATCTAAACTTATGTTACTAGGTCTCTTCATGGTCAGTTTTTATTCCATTGGATATCATCTGAAGTATTCAGAAACTGCAAATAGAGATATCGCTAATGATAGTCCATCTTTTGTCCACACCTCCAAAAATTTATGGCTCCTTTGGTCTCCAACAAGCACCCGTCTAATTTAGAGGTTGGCCAAGAATTTTATAAATGATGAAATCAGAAATATTTTAAGATTTGCAGGCCATACAGTGTCTGTGGAAATTACTCAACTCTACAGTTGTAGTACAGATAGTATGTAAAAGCAAGGCTTGGCCTAGCATGAGGATGAGTGAAGTGTGAGATACCTGGGACACAATTTAAGGAGACACTCATTTCCATGGTTATTTGAATACAAGACCCTGAAAGTGAGTATTTAAGTTTTGTGCCTTGGGGGCCTTACTTGCCTCATCCTAATCCCTTTCCTAAATACAGGAATGAGTGTAGTTGTATTTCAATAGAACTAGTCACAAAAAGGAAGTACCCAAGATTAGAGGCTTCTTTCTCTCTTGGAGAATATTGGAGAAGGAGGGGGAGACAATTTAGAATTTGGGCTTCAGGAAAAAAAAATAATAGAAAGAAGAGAGAATGTGGATTTCAAAAAGGAGTGGATTAGGGGAAATCATGGCAACAATTTTGGGTAAAATAAACAAGCACAGAGTTAAGAATTATAATCAGGACTCCAGGCAGACAGAGTTGAGATGCTTTCCACAATATTTTTTTTTTTTGCATACTTAAACTGTGGGTTCAAACCTAAACCTACATTTGGTCTACCCCAGGACTGACACACTGCCACGTATATTTGTCTCTTACAAAGAACTTGTGAACTACTTTCTCCCATGCAATGAGAACACAAGATGAATAAAAGGTTCTGGTGTCCATCATTAGTAGCTATAGGAGATAGTGTTATACAAAGACAGTGAAGGTAGAAAATAGTTTCTCAGTCGTCACCACATAAGGGGACAGAAAATAAGATGAAAGAAATGGTAGATAATGTAAAGCATTGGACATTAATTATATATATTAGTTGTATGTTATCACCTACATGGAATTTCCAGAACTAATTAGGGGTATGGATCATCAGATGACTTATTTCCTATCAGCATCTGAGATCAAGAACCAGGAACCATAGGTTTCATATGATGGTCAAAATATTCATGTAAAACCATTTATGTATGTTTATGGTAAGTGTCAAATATTTTTAAACCTCTGAAACAAATAATACATTATATGTTAAAAAAAAGAAGAAGAAGAAGATAGTAGGAAGAGAAAAATGACGGGGGGGAAATCGGAGGGGAAGACGAACCATGAGAGACTATGGACTCTGAGAAACAAACTGAGGGTTCTAGAGGGGCGGGTGTGGGGGGATGAGTTAGCCTGGTGATGGGTATTAAAGAGGGCACGCACTGAATGGAGCACTGGGATTATACACAAACAATGAATCATGGAACACTACATCAAAAACTGATGATATAAGGTATGGTGACTAACATAACATAATAAAACAAACAAACAAAATAAATAAATAAATAAACTGTATGAAATAAAAGAAAAATACCTCCTCTGAAGCCTCATATAGTACAATGTAAAAAATGACAAATTGAAATATATTAAATTTTATTTTCAATACACTTCACTTATCCTCTATTCTCCATCCCAAAGTGGCATCAGTGCATACTTAAGACCAATGCATTCTTTTAGTCACTTGGCTGGTAAGGACATAAAAAAAAATACTCAAAAATATGAAAGCTAGGAAAAATTTTGGAGTCTGACATCATGAGTTCTGCATTACCTATAGTAGCTCAAGATGAACATTATAACTAGGTAAAAGTTTCCAAAAACAAGGGTCCTCAGTAAATCTTTATAGTTTGAATAAGCATAAAAATTAAATCTCATTTGCTATAGTTAACAAATACATTGTTAAAGTTATGCCACTGGGAACTACTTTATATTCTTAACAGTACAGCAAAATCTGAGGGAAAATAATCAGAAGAAAATGTCCATACTATAACTGGGATGTACCTTATTATACTAATCGGCTCTAATAAGGAAATATAATTCTTCTCTTTAGTACATCTGCTCAATGATTTTCATAGCCATGCTAAAATTAGATATTAGAATCACTAGATTCTAGATTCTAGAGAGTAAGAAGAGTTTGCCAGTGTGATTTGGCAATTAAAAAATAGTTTAATATATGTGAAATTAAATACACAAGGCATGAAAATAGTCTTATGCATTGTGTGTGTGTTTTAATTCTCCCCCCTAAAACTGACTTAGAATCTAGATTACCTTGGGGTCTCTCATCTAGAACTTTAATTAGACCCAGTAGGAAACTTTTTTTTTTAAGATTTTTTTAATTTATTTATTTATAAGTAAGAGGTAGCAGGGGTAGGGGTGGTGAGGGAGGGTTTGTGGGGTTGTGGGAGTGGTAAGAGCAGAGCAGAGGGAGAGGAATAAGCAGACTCCTTGTTGAGTGGGGAGCCTGAGGCGGGGCTCAGTCTCGAAACCCTGAGATCCTGACCTGAGCCGAAATCAAGAGTCAGATGCTCAACCGACTAAGCCACCCAGGCACCCCTGACCCAGAAGGTAACTTTAACTGAACCATGTGAGCAATCTGACCAATGCCCATTAGCTGAGCCTCATGACAGATAATATGCTGAATTTGGAGAATATCTCTGATTGCATTGTGTCAGAAATAGGAAAAATGGTAATCAAAAAATCATCTCACAAAAATAAAAATGCAGAGATAAGATGGATTTTGATGTCTCCTAAAAATGTATTTTCATATTCTTTCTCCTTCATAGCTTTTTCACCCTCGGAAAACACATCCCTTCTTTTTCAAATTACATTTTGCATTGTCTGCCATTTCAGCAGTTGATTAAGTTTCATGTCACTCCTTGGCTGGCAGAGAGAGGGTCAAAAACTGGTTCATCACATGCCCAGCACACACTGTGCTTTCTTCTTTTTTTATTTACAATGGTTTGTATATTATGAGGAGACTCGGGTGACCCTACACAGAATAAGATGACCGTTTCTCTTATTAAATCAAAGAGAAAGTCTTGGTTGCATAGCTAAGGGATTTTGGAAAGTTTATTACAAATTTGTATTCCTGTTCTTTCTAATAGGCTTAAAATAACCAGTCTCTTTCATAGTTCTCCTTTTTGCCCTTACTTCTCTACTCACTTAGCTGGTATAAATGTATAGTGTTGGCAAACTTAAATTGGGTCATATCCCATAGGAACTCCAGTTCAGAACCTTTTTTTTTCTTTTATATCATCTATGTTTTATGATGGGCATAAGAGAATTGATAAATGTGCCCCATCCTGGGATGGGAGGTTAGCACAATACAATCTCTTTCTCTTTTTTTTTTTTTTTCTTTTATCATCTTATGTATTAGAATTACAGCAAAAAGTAGAATACATACCATATTTATTTGAAAAATCTGACCATTTTTAAAATCTGGTAATATAGTTAAGAGTTATAAGGCTTTTCAAGTGCAAAATAAAAACAAATTCTAGCAATGGTCTTATTAAATAGCGTTGCCCCAAGGCATCGACTCTTTAACTGTTTTGAACTGTCATTTCCGTGACAAAGTCAGTTGACTGACTACACAACATGAGTTGTAGAAACCCAGCTCTGAGGTCTGTAAGCCCATCTAAACAGGCATCCCATATCCAGAAGGGATTTTGCAGGCTGATGAAAAGGAAAGAAGTAGATTAATTACAGATCTATAATTAACTCTATATCCATCATTATCTTAGATCTCAGCAGGCTTGTCCCATTCCAGTTTGTTTTACTTTGAAAAAAAATCAGAATTTCTTTTTTTTTTTTTCTTTCAGAAGTCCTTTAGGATTCAAAGAGTCAAAATATTTGTGGGATTAAAAATTCAGTGAGTCAACAATATTTGGGGGAAATCAAATATGCAAGAGAATCTGTATACAAATAAATAGGGGCAAGAACCTTGAAGAAGAGATTCTTATAACTGCTTAAGTAATTGACTGTTATCTGAGCACAGAAATTAAAGAATTTTAGCCTTTGTTCTATGGAAAATTTAATTCCAAGTCTACCTGAGGTTGATTTATTCATTCAGTATATATTTATTGAACACCTATTTGCTAAGAACAAGGGATTTAAATAGGAACAAAAGCAGTTTATTGTTTCTGTTTCAGGAAGCTTATGCCGTTCAGTAAATAAAATATTAATCAAATGAGCAAAATAACAACTATGATGAGTTCGATAAAAGAAAGTTACCTGTGACATGAGACTCCAAAAGTTTCACCTAATTGATGAATAAGGCAATTTGGTAGAGAAAGTGACATTTGAGTTGAAATATAAAGCACAAATAAAAATTCAAAGGATGCATTAGGTATAGAGGAAAAGAGCACTCACCAAGCAGAGGGGATAGAATGTAATAAGAGAGGACAAGGCACATCCAAGAAGGCTAGCATCACTGTTAAACAAGGAGTGAAGGTACTGCAAGACAAGGATTGAGAAGTAAGTAGCACATGCTTTGGGCAATGTTTACATCTTCTTCTTCACACCAAAAGCAATAAAAAAACACTGAGGGTTGTAAATATGGATGAGTCTAATAGAGCAGGAGATGGGGATTGAGACGAATAGTGTTGTATTTGGAATGATTACTTTGGCTATACAAATAACAATTTAATTTTGTGGAGGAGGGTGTTAGGAGATTAATTCTATAGCCAAGACAAAAAGTAAATTTTTATTGTACAAGATGGGGGCAGATGAGATCAGGGAATTAGTTCTGAAAACTTATTTGGGATATAAAATGGACAGAATTTGATGACAGATTATAAGTAGCTGTGACAGAAAAACATGGTTTCTAAGTTTCTGATTTGTGAAAGTGGTTGTACCTCCATGTTAGTCAATTAATATTAAAGATTCTGGGGAAAAAAACTGTGCTAGAATGTTGGGCTGTGGCAAGAGGCAGAGAAAGGACAATAGGAAAACAAAAGGATTCCTAGGAAAATGTGATGTTAATAAAGTGATACTATGTAGCACTCCCTAAACTTCTTTAACATATATCTGATATGAAACATGTTATTATCTGTATTTTTAATAAAAAATAAATAATGGTGTGGTGCCTGGGTAGCTCAGCCAGTTAAGCATCTGTCTTCAACTTAGGCCATGATCCCAGGGTCCTGGGATTGAGATCCGCATCAGGCTCCCTGCTCAGCAGGGAGTCGGCTTCTCCCTCTCCCTTCCCCAACTGGTGCATGCTTGCTCTCTCTCTCTCAAATAAATAAATAAATAAAATCTTAGGATGGAAGGGAGTAAGGGAGGGAGTAAGGGAGAGAGGGAGGGAGGGAGGGAGGGAGGAAGGAGAAGAAGAAGAAGAAGAAGAAGAAGAAGAAGAAGAAGAAGAAGAAG